>NC_034203.2:23027436-23331936 GCF_002021735.2 Oncorhynchus kisutch
CATTTAAAGGTCATGAACAGTCAATCATGTTTTTCATGAAATTAGTTATTTGAAGGAAACCAGATCAAAGTATGATAACCAAAGTATGAACAATTACTGTTGCTTCTACATTGATAAAATTGATCATGAAGTTACTGGTCCCCTCCCCCATGTCAAACACTTGGATTCACTATTAAGAGGACAAGGTGACATCACCTTAACTCTCATTTTAATACACCAATGGTAACATGATATTCTCTTACCTAATTTAAATAAGTACTGCCTTGTAACCAACATTGGAGAAGGTGTGTTTGCAGAGGGGTGTGGTTTATATACTAGCGAGATAGCAACTCTACTGGTGCCAAAATTTGACTGTAGGGGGTCGGCAAATATAATTCAAAGTTTACCCTATTAATCTATGGCAAAGATACTTATACCGAACAAAAAATGTAAACGCAACATATAAAGTGTTTCCATTTTTCATGAGCTAAAATAAATTATCCCTGAAAATGGGTTAGTCCCATATGTACTTCCTTAGTTTAGAGGCAATGGGGCCACACTCTAGGGTGCTGAGGAGTATTTCTGTCTGTAATAAAGCCCTTTTGTGGAGAGACATTTTGATTGGCTGGGACTGATTCCCCAGTGGGTGGGCATATGCCTACTCAGGCCCACCCATGGCTGTGCTCCTGCCCACTATGTGAAATCCATAGATTAGGACCTAATTTATTTATTTAAATTGACTGATTTCCTTCTATGAACTGTAACTCAGTTAGATCTTTGAAATTATTGCATGTTGCGTTTATTTTTGTTCAGTGTATATATGTTTCTCCTTTCATCTGTGTCGGGTGTTAGCTAGTTACTGGCTAGCTAGGTCTTCATCTGTGTCGGGTGTTAGCTAGTTACTGGCTAGCTAGGTCTTCATCTGTGTCGGGTGTTAGCTAGTTACTGGCTAGCTAGGTCTTCAGACAGCATGGAACAAAAGGGGGGGAGGGTTGTTCAAAACTTTGATGCTGTTGTCAAGTCAATATCTGTCAATGCTGCTGTGAACCGCATCACAAGAGACATGTAAAAAAAAAAATCATGAAAATAATGATATCATAGGTGCAATTTCAGTGTTGTTTGAGTTGCTTTGTGTATCACCAAATTAGCCTGAGATGATTTTACTGCATTGCAACCAAGTTGCTTGACATTGGTGTTTCAAAGAGCTGGTCAGTCAAGGCAAGCTCGTGAATATAATTTCTCCACCCACTCAGCCTGTCTTTTCAAACTTCCTGGTAGTTAGCCATTAGAGAAAAAGTACTTTTCAGAATGACTGTTCAGGACCTTTAAAAAAGTGGATTGATCAATAAAAAATGCAATGTATAGTTTAAATTCTTTATTTTTCCACCCAAGAAATTAAATCTTAGAACTAATCACTCAATTCATCAGACTCGATGTACTTTCCCTGGCTAAAGGATTTAAATAAATCTAAAAATCTGAGTAATACAATTTGGCCAATTAAATAAGTAAATCCAATTGCAAAATGAACCCAGTCAACCCTCACTAAGGTAGCTCAAAGACCTGCATAGAGAAGCCATAGGGAATAGACCAAAACAAGTCCGGTCTCTCTTTAGTTCACCAAACGATCTATAAAAACAAATTAATCATGCATATTTGAGGCATAAAATACCTGCAATGGACTGTACAATAAACATA
Source organism: Oncorhynchus kisutch (assembly GCF_002021735.2). NCBI lineage: Eukaryota > Metazoa > Chordata > Actinopteri > Salmoniformes > Salmonidae > Oncorhynchus > Oncorhynchus kisutch. Next base: position 23,029,111 of record NC_034203.2, read on the forward strand.
TGGCACAAAAGAGAGAGGATTTCTACTGTCTGAAAGAGAGACTACTCCTTACAAATGCTGTATGGATTTTATACTTGTGACCATAAATAACTAAATGTTAACAATAATATTGAACTGAAGCTGCTGCGTGGGTCATGTAAGTAGGGGAATAATGATTGCGTCTACAGATAATAATCTTGCTGCATATCCCCCTTTGAGAATGAACTTCTAGATTGGTGTTTTTTTGTTAGGCAAATGAGAAAGCTCATTAAGATTCTGGACACCTGCCACCATCATTTGTCAAAACATGTGACGACCCTTACCGTGACCCTCCCCCCATTCTCCAGGATCCTCCTTTTGTTCAGTCTTGGTGGACATCTCCAGAACAAAGACCTACCCCAAATCAGCTCTCAAAATAACAATACCACATTAAATCTCTAGAAAAATATGGCCGTTATTCCACTGTTACTGGCATTGCACGTATGGAGACAGGTTGGCCTCATGGCCTCTATACATGCATATCTTAAATGATTACACATTTATCACATTGTTGTTTGGATTGAGATGGGGGGTTAAAACTGTAGGAAACACACTCCCAGTCACAATGTCTTGCCATGGCTGATTGCTGGTCATAACTCTCTGTGTGTGATTGTGAAGTGAGTCATTGGGGTTTCTGAGTCCCAGCAAGAGGTGATTAAAAAGGAACCACTCATGCACCCGCTTTCAGGCAGCAGACCTCCCCGCGGATCACCAGCTTTTGACAGACCATGTTTTTCGTAAAAAAATTGTATTCATTTGTAAGCAGTGCGGGCAGATGCTGTGCTCAGTATGATTGGGTCGAACAAAGAGAGGGAGCCAAGGAGGGAGCTATTCAAAGCCTAGCTCAGTCATTACCACTTGATGGGGCTGTGGGTTGGAGAGGCATAATTGACAGCGTTCACAACAAAAGTAATCACCCGTATTAACTCACAACATATGGAGTGTCAGTCAGTCAGACTCCCAAGATGACTCCCAACACTGAAATCTGAGATTAAAATCGAAACTTTTTAACATCATCATTTTAGGGAGGTTGTAAAAATATATGTTTATTGTATGTAGCTCCAGTTGAGTTAGCTAAATAGTGGAAATTTAATAGCTTTGTTTACCACAAGCTTCAGGGGCTTAACTTAAAGCCAGCTCCTGCTGTAAGTAGAGTTATCCAAAAACATGGCCTTGTATGAAATCCATGATCAAATATAGCATGCACAATGATGTTGAACTGTAGCTGCTGTGTTCAGTATGATTGGGTCCGTATTAAACATGATCCTGTTTGAAACATTGTATGGGGATAGTTGAGTGTGTTTGAGTGTGGCCCCATTGCCTCTAAACTAAGGAGGTACATATGGGACTAACCATGTCTCTGACACAGATCTTTAGGCACAGAACTCCCTTTAAAGCAACTGCTCTGGTTTACTGGTAAACAAAAACCTGTCTCATTAATTACTGTCCCCTTTTTATTGCACATTTTAAACCAAATGTTTTTCATACTGTAGCAGTAGCATAGTGGTTTAATGTGATGCAGAAGTGGGCTATTTTTTTTCTATTCTTGTGTGTTAATAGATAGTTAAATGATGCATACAGATAATTGTATGAGAAGATGGTAATTATAGTTTGAATGTATTTTGGAGTTCACATCTAGTATGGGATGGGGGGCAAAATAAATGATAACTGAAAGAAAACATTCATTGAGCTTGCAAGACGGGGGTTCCCAAACGTTTTAACTCAGGCCCCCCTTCCAGTATTGGGGAACATTCCGCACCTGCCACGTTCATGACGCAAACTGTTATCACGCCTCTTACTGGTGGAGAGAGGTTTTACAGCTTTACCTGTAAGCTTATTTCCTGCAATTCTACATATTTTGTCATAGAGTGCAGAGAAAATTATGCAGTTTTAAAGCTAATTGTCTAGCAATTCTATACATTTTGCCATGTCTAATATGTGTACATGTGATATTTGAATAACTCACACATTACAACAACATTTATGGTGCCCCCCTGCGCCCCACAGATCAGGAACCACTGATCTGAGATACTTAATGAGATGACTGTAAATAAACCTTGTCATATTTCTCTATTTAAATTAGCTTTTTGATTCCCCTCTCCTCATATCCATTCAGACTCATATTCTCTGATATCTCCACCTGCATTACTATCGAGGAGGAATTCATATTACGTTTAGACCCACCCAATTTATGTCTGCGATATTAACAGAATTATTTTCCTGGTTATTCCAGTTCTTAGAAGGCGTCCATTATTGATCTATGTCACATCCATTTCTTTGACAGAATATCACCCGTAGATCAAATAAAATTTTATTGGTCACAAACACATATTTAGCAGATGTTATTGCAGGTGTAGCGAAATTCTTGTGTTCCTAGCTCCAACAGTGCAGTAATATCTAACAATTCACACATCTGAAAGAATGGAAATAAGAAATATATAAATATTAGGATGAGCAATGTCGGAGTGCCATTGACTAAAATACAGTAGAATAGAATACAGTATATACATATGAAATGAGTATGGTAGTATGTAAACATTCAAGTGACCAGTGATTCCATGTCATGTATATAGGGTGCAGCCTCTAAGGTGCAGGGTTGAGTAACTGGTAGCCGGCTAGTGATGGCTATTTAACGGTCTGATGGCCTTGAGATTGAAAAACAGCTTCTGTCTCTGTCCCAGCGATGATGCACCTGTACTGACCTTGCCTTCTGGACGAACTTGAACTCCTTGGCAGAAGAATTGGCCTCATCAACTCAAAGTAGACATTCCAACAACTGTAGGTACAGTATACAGTACCTATATAGCAGCAGTTACTGAATTCAGATGTAACAAATATATTACCACTCCTGCAAAGTCCTGTGTCTAAATTGGCAATGATCGAGTGGTGTTTGTGCATCTAGCGTTGTGGTGTTAAGGAGCAGCATCTTGAGAGTTATTTAAACACTCAAAAATACCCATTTCCTTTGAAGGACAGCAGTAGGTAGAAGGAGCGTGTTTAATTTGATGCTTGGTTACTCTCTGCAAATCTCACCGGGATGGCTTCTGAAAGCTTGTTGCTTTTGTTCAAACTAATCTAAAAAGGCAAGGAAATGTAAATATGTCATTTTGACTGACATGTAACGGAGCAATATGTCATTTGAAGCAGAATTGCTCCACCGTGAATAAAAATGTGTCAAATTGTGATTTGCTGCCACATTTCAATTTGGTATCCCTGTTCTCTGATGTTTTCAATGTGTTCTACAATACAGTTCAACATTCAAACATCACTCGATCAAACTTCCCAGCAGAATAAATGATTTAGCTTCTATAATTTTCCGCTCAGAGAGCTAAGACTTGGTGCTCAATGAGTAGTAGCTAATTCATTATCACAGCAGAATGAAAGTACAGTAATGGTCCCACTGAGAATAATTATTCTTAGAGCTTCATTTGCTGCTATAGTGAATTAAATCTGCTCCAACACTTTCTTTTTCTACTTTTATATTAATCCTGTGAGCAAGTGTCCTTGCGACACTCATTGGCTTTGCAGGGGCCTACTGTACTGTTTAGTATTGTCTGCACGTGTGGCATCATAGTGCCATTCACTCATTGTTGAAAAATAACAGGGGAAGAGAAGGACAGAAGCCTATAGACAGCTAATTTCCACTCTCTCTCCCTCTCTGGAATACCATCAATACAATAGCTACCTAGTTTGACGCAGAAAAATCTTTGAACAAGGTCAATGTACATAGCCTATGTACCGCTGCATAGATCCATATCATTGAACACATACATTGGAGGTGACAAAACATGCCATTCCATTAGTTTAAGCGGAGGCCATGCTCCAATAACAGCTCAGCTGCAGTCTCGGCTTTGGCTGTGCTAATAAGGACCAGAAAGTCAGAAGCTCCACAGTGACATATTGAATCTAACCCATGATTTATGCAGTGGTATAAAAAGTACCCAATTGTCATACATGAGTAAAAGTAAAGATACAGTACCTTAATAAAAAAAATACTAAATTAAAAGTGTAAGTCGCCCAGTAAAATACTACGCAAGTCAAAGTATTTGATTTTAAATATACTTAAGTATATTTTAGCAATTACATTTACTTTGATACCTAAGTATCAAATGTAAAAGTATAAATCATTTCAAATTCCTTCTATTAAGCAAACCAGACAGCACTATTTTCTAGTAAAAAAAGAATCGTAATACAGATAGCCAGGGGCACACTCCAACAATTTACAAAGCATGTGTTTAGTGACACCGCCAGATCAGCGGGAGTAGGGATGTTCTCTTGATAAGTGCATGAATTGGACCCTTGTCCTGTCCTGCAATGCATTTAAAATGTAACAAATACTTTACAACACAGTACTTGTGTTCCAGTCTTATACTATTGTCTATATACTGTAGTATTACTATATTTGCTATTCACTGTAGTGTTTCTGCAGACTTGAGTGTTTTTGCAGATATGACTAGTATACATACTGCAGTATTGTTTTTGTGAAAATTGCTAGTATATTGCAGTATTTATTGTAGTGTTTTTGCAGACTAAGGGGTGCTTTTATACATTCCCTGCATGTCCTCCCATAATAAGGGTTCCGAGGGAAACACTGACAAAACCTTTGGTTCCTATCTGGTCACTCAATATACTTCAGTTACAAGATTGTAACGATTGAGGTTTAGGGGAGAGTTCTGGTGATGCCTTCTACTGTGGGACTCTAGTTGAAGAGCAGGCGGAGGCAGTAATGCAGTTCAGTTTGAGGCTTTATAGATTCAGGCACTGAGATGATACATGGAATGATTGACAGTTGAGACTGGTCTTGAGACTTGGTTGGCTTTGTATGGAGTATGGTTGATCTAAAAAGGAGAAACAGCAAGGTACAAATAACATGCCATAACAGCAATGAAAATACATAATTAATTGTCCATTAATGTCAATAATCATTGACAATATGCAATAAGCATTTACATTTGGAAAACTATGCATAAATATAGCAGCAGTCAACAATGAACTTCAGAAAGAGGTGCAGTGGCATGCTGCATGTTAGGCCGAAGTTATACAGTAGCAGGATAATTTAATCAATGGCTACATGCATAGCATAATAAACAATATAAAGCTAACAAAAGTAGCAAGCATAGCCATAAATTAAGCCTAATTAGCATATCAAAAGGCAATGCACAAAAAGTGCAAAACTTATAAGCATGTGTCTATTAACACTACAAGTACCAAAGAGAACAGTCAATTGAAAATAACTGTTTGACTGAGCCGTTAGCATTTCGCAGCCATTAGTGGCCGAAATCAACTATACAAAACAAACAATGGCGAGAGAGTCCTCTTTTATAAGATGAAAGGCTTGTACTCACATTTCGATGACGCGTACTGGTTGTTTTTTGTGAGAGTTGTTTGTCGCGCTCAACTACTCAGCTCTGTCTGGGTGAAGGACCCGGATTGAAAAGAGGCACTTTCGAACATGCCCATATAAATACGACACAACAGTGGTAGGCTTGATTACCAACAGCGACGAGACGGCCTACAGGGAGGAGGTGAGGGCCCTCGGAGTGTGGTGTCAGGAAAATAACCTCACACTCAAAGTCAACAAAACTAAGGAGATGATTGTGGACTTCAGGAAACAGCAGAGGGAACACCCCCCTATCCACATCGATGGAACAGTAGTGGAGAGGGCAGTAAGTTTTAAGTTCCTCGGCGTACACATCACAGACAAACTGAATTGGTCCACCCACACAGACAGCATCGTGAAGAAGGCGCAGCAGCGCCTCTTCAACCTCAGGAGGCTGAAGAAATTTGGCTTGTCACCTAAAGCACTCACAAACTTCTACAGATGCACAATCGAGAGCATCCTGTCGGGCTGTATCACCGCCTGGTACGGCAACTGCTCCGCCCACAACCGTAAGGCTCTCCAGAGGGTAGTGAGGTCTGCACAACACATCACCGGGGGCAAACTACCTGCCCTCCTGGACACCTACACCACCCGATGTCACAGGAAGGCCATAAAGATCATCAAGGACAACAACCACCCGAGCCACTGCCTGTTCACCCCGCTATCATCCAGAAGGCGAGGTCAGTACAGGTGCATCAAAGCTGGGACCGAGAGACTGAAAAACAGCTTCTATCTCAAGGCCATCAGACTGATTAAACAGCCACCACTAACATTGAGTGGCTGCTGCCAACACACTGACTCAACTCCAGCCACTTTAATAATGGGAATTGATGGGAAATTATGTAAAATATATCACTAGCCACTTTAAACAATGCTACCTAATATAATGTTACATAACCTACATTATTCATCTCATATGTATATGTATATACTGTACTCTATATCATCTACTGCATCTTTATGTAATACATGTATCACTAGCCACTTTAACTATGCCACTTTGTTTACATACTCATCTCATATGTATATACTGCACTCAATACCATCTACTGTATCTTGCCTATGCTGCTCTGTACCATCACTCATTCATATATCTTTATGTACATATTCTTTATCCCCTTACACTTGTGTCTATAAGGTAGTAGTTTTGGAATTGTTAGCTAGATTACTTGTTGGTTATTACTGCATTGTCGGAACTAGAAGCACAAGCATTTCGCTACACTCGCATTAACATCTGCTAACCATGTGTATGTGACAAATAAAATTTGATTTGATACCTTGCCATAGAATTTTATAGAGTGCCCTCTGTCCTCCTGTGACTATAGAGATGGTTAAGGGCACACCTCCCACGATGCCCTCCCCCACATCCATGTCACAGAACAAGGAATTCTGTGCAAAGATTAAAAACCAACCGGCAGTTCATTTTGGCTTTACAAGTATAAATAATCAACAATAACCAGACAACCAGTAATACATACCCAGATAGTGGCTAGGTCAACTTCTTTTTTAACTAGGCAATCATACAATCATAAATATTATATTATCCTCTTTGATGAAATGATATGTGACTTGAAGTACTAAGTATTTATGATTGTCTGAGTAGAGCAAAGTGTTGTCTGGTCCATTGTATTGCTTAGAACTGTTGACCCAACTCAATTGGTCTGTCAAGAACCGGTGTCTTATGTTCTGGTCTGGTTGAGATGTTCCCCTCATTAAACAGTGACTCGTATAGTCTGGTAGTTGTGCCATTTTAGTTAAACCTAGTCGGCAGGTGTTAAAACTAGAGGTCGACCGATTATGACTTTTCAATGCCGATACTGATTATTGGAGGACCAAAAAAGCCGATGCCGATTTTAATTGTAATTTTTTTTTAAGTATTTGAAATAATGACAATTACAACAATACTGAATTAACACTTATTTTAACTTAATATAATACATCAAACTCAATTTAGTCTCAAGTAGATAATAAAACATGTTCAATTTGGTTTAAATAATGCAAAAACGAAGTGTTGGAGAAGAACGTAAAAGTGCAATATGTGCTATGTAAGAAAGCTAACGTTTGAGTTCCTTGCTCAGAACATGAGAACATATGAAAACTGGTTTTAGGTTGTAGTTATTATAGGACTATTTCCCTCTATACCATTTATATTTCATTAACCTTTGACTATTGGATGTTCTTATTGGCACTTTAGCATTGCCAGTGTAACAGTATAGCTTCCGTCCCTCTCCTCGCTCCTCCCTGGGCTCGAACCAGCAACACAACGACAATAGCCACCACATCGAAGCAGCGTTACCCATGCAGAGCAAGGGAAACAACCACCCCAAGGCTCAGAGCGAGTGAAGTTTGAAACGCTATTAGCGCGCGCTAACTAGCCAGCCATTTCACTTCGGTCACACCAGCCTCATCTCGGGAGTTGATAGGTTTGAAGTCATAAACAGCGCAATGCTTGACGCACAACGAAGAGCTGCTGGCAACAGGCACGAAAGTGCTGTTTGAATGAATGTTTACGCCTGCTTCTGCCTATCACCGCTCAGTCAGATACTTAGATAATTGTATGCTTAGTCAGATTACATGCAACACAGGACACGCTAGATAATGTCTAGTAATATCAACCATGTGTAGTTAACTAGTGATTATGATTGATTGTTTTTTACAAGGTAAGTTTAATGCTAGCTAGCAATTTACCTGGCTTTACTGCATTTGCGTAACAGGCAGTCTCCTTGTGGAGTGCAACGAGAGAGATGCAGGTCGTTATTGCGTTGGACTAGTTAAATGTTAGGTTGCAAGATTGGATTACCCGAGCTGACAAGGTGAAAATCTGTCTTTCTGCCCCTGAACGAGGCAGTTAACCCACCGTTCCTAGGCCGTCATTGAAAATAAGAATGTGTTCTTAACTGACTTGCCTAGTTAAATAAAAGGTGTAAAAAAAAATATATATATATTTTTCTTTCAAATCGGAGCCCAAAAATACCGATTTCCGATTGTTATGAAAACGGGAAATGGGCCCTAATTAATCGTCCATTCTGATTAATCGGTCGACCTCTAGTACAAAAGGTCACTGTGGGGACGACGTCATCGATGCACTTATTGATGAAGCCAATGACTGATGTGGTGTATTCCTCAATGCCATTGGAGGAATCACAGAACATATTCCAGTGTGTGCTAGCAAAACAGTGCTGTAGCTTAGCATCTGCTTCATCTGACCAATTTTTTTATTGACCTAGTCACTGGTGCTTCCTACTTAAATTTTTGCTTGTAGGCAGGAATCAGGAGTATATAATTATGATCAGATTTGCCAAATGGAGGTCGAGGGAGAGCTTTGTATGCGTCTCTGTGTGTGGGGTAAATGTGGTCCAGTTTTTTTCCCTCTGGTTGCACATTTAACATGCTGATAGAAATTTGGTAAAAGGGATTTAAGTTTCCCTGCATTAAAGTCCCTGGCTACTAGGAGCGCCGCCTCTGGGTGAGCGTTCTCTTGTTTGCTTATGGCAGAATACAGCTCATTCAATACTGTCTTAGTGCCAGCCTCTGACTGTGGTGGTATGTAAAAAAGCTACGATTTTTTTTTTTAAATCGGCGCCCAAAAATACAGATTTTCCGATTGTTATGAAAACTTGAAATCGGCCCTAATTAATCGCTCATTCCGATTAATCGGTCGACCTCTAATTAAAACAATATACTAGTCATGTTGTCCACAAAGACACTTAAGTAAATACTACAGTATCCTAGTAATGTCCGGAAAAGCACTACATTGAATACTACACTATACAGTTCTACAGTCATGCCCATTAAACACTATAGTGAATACTAAAGTATACTAGTTATATCATAGTAAGCATTACACGATCGAGGGATACTACAGTGGGTAGTATAGAATTATATAGTATACTACAACATTCTAAGGTAAGTACTACCCATGATCAAGGGATAGTACAGTGTGTAGTTTGGGATTCTACAGTTTACTACAGAATCCTATAGTAAGTTCTATAGTAAACAGAATTATTTTTTATGTGGGCGAGTGAGCGGTCTGATTAACATGCCACACTTCTCAGTGTATTACCGTAGCGACTCTACCATTGTGTCACTGACCTTGGCACAGCAAAAAGACATGGGTCATCAACTAATTAAAGGAGCATTACATGGTGGACCCAATTCATTAGCCTATCCCCATCAACATTGTCTTGAATATTTAGGAGTCTTCCGGTTTTAAATTGCTTCATAAAATGAAGAAATGTTGTGTCTGACTATAAGCCTTAGGCGTAGCTTGATGATAGCTAGTGGGCGTGTGGCTATAGTCACCATTAACCACATTACTACTAATGTTTTGTGTAGATAGATGTGGTAATATAGGCCTAGTTCCATGTGATGTAAATAGAATAAACTGCCTATTCTCCACTAAAACAAAACTCAGCAGCTCATGCACTGTTAGACAAGAAATTACCAATAAGGAAAACGAGCTGATGTACAGAATATCCAGTGGCCATTTTGAAACATCAGCTCCCCTGTAGTCATCGCCCTCAATTAATTTGTTTTCATGTAAGCTCAATGTTTGTTAATGTTGTGCTACTATAGCCACAAGGCTGCTGGAATTATTCTCCCTATGTTTAAGGAAAATGTGTACTGCCAGTCCTAGACATGAGATGAGAGTGGGCCTTGCTGCTGCTGATATTGAAGGTCTTCGTTGTGCTCTTAGCAGAAATGAGGCTATCACAGGAGACTGCACTTAGGCTCTGTTGCCAAATCAATAACATTGGACTGTCTACATCAGAGATGGGGAGATCTGGGCTCAGCCCACAGCTACAGTAGATGAACAGCAGTCTGAGAAATGAGCTGTCAGCATCTAAGCCATGCCAAGGAATTCATCTGGTTCACTTAATGTATGTTCAACCATCTGGCACAATCTCACTACAACAGACGGTCATGATACAAGACGTGTGTGTGTGTGTGTGTGTGTGTGTGGGTAGGTGGGTGTGCATACAGCACAATATTTGCTCACAGATGATGAGTAAAACTCAGTCAACACTCGGTGTATGACCTAATCTGGTGTATAGAAAACTTTCGTAATGCCAAAGCTACAGTATTGTGATGAAGTTCTTCCACTTTCAAGTTCTGCTCTCAAAACGTTGTTGACAAAATCTGTCTTGGAAAGCAGTGGGGTATTTTCTATAACATGGCAGTGTGTTTCAACATTTTTCATCCACAAATAATTATTAGGTTTCTTGGGTCTTAGAAAGTGTTTGTTGTCTGGATATCTTTATTCTGTTGTGAGGGGCTACACACATTCCATCTCCACCTGTCAAAATATAAAGAGGAAATTTGTTCTTTTGCATTTCTATCAAACAAAAAGCATTCCTTCTTTGTCAGTCTGGGCAGACACTTTGATGGAGGCAATTTTCTGTTAAATGTTAATTGAGGCAAATGAAGGGAAAGTAACAAACAATCAATATAACTCCTTAGGCACTCAGTGGTCCAGCAACATTCTTACTGTAGGTGATTCAGATGTCCACAATCACATTGGTCCTTGTCTAGTGTCATAAACCACGTTTCCATCCAGTTTTTATGTGAGTAAACTCATATCGAATCAAATAAATATATTTTATAAATGCCGACACGTTTGTTGGACCACGTTTGTTGGACATGGTGGGATCTTTTTGTGTCAGTCAAATTAAGTATACAAGAAATGGTGGTGGAAATGCCGCTATGTGCAAATATTGATATAATAACCATCATATCGAAGTAAACTTGGAGTCACGCGATGATATTGTGTGTGGTCCTCCCACTATGACTCGGGAAACCATACAGGTTATAATGCCACAGATGAAATATCTTATGAACTTCACAGGGTGGTGAAAGTGCACAGCGATCTTGATGCTCCTTTCCAATAAATATCGAGGGTCTTATTCTGGAGACATGATGATCGAGGTTTGGCTGCCTTTTGACAATTAAAAATATTCTCGTCACGTAGACTACCCTACCCGCACTGTATCTGCTATACACGCACTGTATCTGCTGGCTAGAGCGCACACGCCTAAACCAGACACATCTGCTGTAAACGCAACAGTTTTTGTGACTTAACTATCGGTAAGAGTGACCGCATTTCAGCCTTGCGTAATTTCCATGCAATGGAAACGCATTGAAATTTAGATTTTTATTTGGTATATGAAAAATTAAGCGAAAAAGTACATTTGTATGCACTACATCACGCAAAGCCTTTTATCCAAGTCAATTTGATATTGGATATATTGACACTATTCTCGCATTATTTACCAAGCAGTTGCCAAGCAGTTGGTTTGTTGTTTAGGGTAACCTAAGGAATGTAGACAGCGGAGTTATTCAGATGTTATAGAAATACCAAATTTGGTGGGAGGTAGCCACATCACTAAAATCTGAATCTACATCTCATAGTTTGTTAGTAAAGGAGCAGTGAAACCTTTCCTTAAGTCTATAACGTTGCTTTTGAAGTCTATTAAATGTATCTGGCTTATGGCTACAGATTCAAGAGTGATAATTCACTTTTGGAAATGATGTTGACCTCTACAGCTCCAATTAAACATGAGTGCATGGTGCATGTTGATTTGGAGGCCTGTAGTTAATGAGATTGTAGAGTGTGCAGTGAGTTTTGAAATGCAGCCCCGAATTCTTACCATTGACCTCTGTAGCCAAGCAATATTGAGCCATTAGCAAAAGTTACACTAGGAGTCTGTTAGTCTCTTAGACAATAAGATGGCGCCTGAGGAGAAGGCAGACGTTTTACGTGCCCCCAACAGATAGTGTATTTTGTTTGTTTTATTTGCATTGTTTAAAAAAAAAAGTATTTTATTTTTTATCTTATTTTATGGAATATCCGAAACATACAATATACTTGCAGTGAAGCCACTCAACAACTACACCATAACAGACTCCCATTCAGAGCGACACACAGAAGCATCCAGGGTCAATGCCCTGCTCAAGGGCACATGGACAGATCTCCCACCAGGCCAAAAAACGTGAACCCGAACCCTCCGAGATCCCCCCCACAGTTCCCCAATAGCTGTCCCTCAACCATTTGAGACCCCTCCTACAGTCCCCCCAAGAATAAAAAATACATATAATTCCATTCCCCCAAGAACCCCCAATGCACCAACAACCAAGAGAATGAACTAAAGAGAAGAAAGAAAAAGACACAAGAAAGGACAACTAAAATCATAACAACAATGCCAATTGTATAATTTTGTGTGCACTTCCGGCACTATTACATGTATATGTGTTCTTGCTGCCGGGGCGGCAGCGTAGCCTAGTGGTTAGAGCGTTGGACTAGTAACCGGAAGGTTGTGAGTTCAAACCCCCGAGCTGACAAGGTACAAATCTGTCGTTCTGCCCTTGAACAGGCAGTTAACCTCCTGTTATCCCAGGCCGTCATTGAAAATAAGAATGTGTTCTTAACTGACTTGCCTGGTTAAATAAAGGTAAAACATTTCTTTTTTATATATATATATATATATATATATATATATATATATATATATATATATATATATATATATATATGCAAGGGTTCAAACACCTGCACAGCATCAGCCTCAGGCATTCAAACATACTTTTAATTCTGTTTTATTGTGATTTTTTTACTTTTATCTTTGACCATCTCCCACACAGCTACTCCACTCCCACTTGTCTACAATTCCACATCCCAACCCTCAGCTTCCCTCAGCCCATCCCACCTATCTCTGCTGGCCACCCTCTTCGGATTTCTACGTAACATTTATCTGTCAACTATGCTGTGATGTTTAACGTACAATTTCAATCTATCTAATCATTTGATTAGATTGAAATTGTACGTTAAACATCACAGCATCCACAGATCACAGAATCCACAGATTGCGAGTTGATGATAAATACTTTTACTAAGAGTATTAGTATATTAGTAATTGACTGACCCGGTCTCTCCAGATCTCATAAAAGGAATATTTCTAGGGTCAATAATAGATCAATGCTATGCAAAATCAGCCATTCCTGAACCTGAGATCTTCATTCAGTGGGAGAGGATAAGACTGAAAAGAGAACATCTGCCTAAAATATTTAGCTTCCTCTTTTAAAATATAATTTGGAGAATCATCGATGATTCCGTCTACAGTAACGAGTTTCTGCAAATTCTTTTGTTATCGTTCCTGTACTGGAGATCAGGAAGAATTTTGTGCATTTTTCTCCATATTCCATCCAATTTGCTTTATTTCTGTAATAGATTACATTAGATCGTTCTTGAAGAAGTTCCTCCAGTTCTTTTTGTTTTTCCTCTAACTTATTTGATGCAAGAAAGAGGCAAAAAGGTAGTCAAGACGACTAGCTTGATTAAGTCTCCTCCATGATTATCTCACTTGGTTGGGATTTTTTTAGTCTCCAAATATCCACTATTTCTAATGTGTCCATAATATTTGTGAGTTCCTTAAGGGCACTGTGATGGTAGTTTGTCGAGTGATTACTGTCCATTGAGGTACTTAACACTGTTTTATATTCTCCTACCATAATGATATGATAATTAATTTGTTGCCTGTAAGTTCAAAAACTTGTATAAATGTTTTCGAAGAATTATGGATCATCCTGATTTGGACCATATAGATTAATGAGCCAAATCTTTTTTTTGTCCACTTTCATATTCAAAAAGATCCACCTTCCTTACGAATCATTCCTGACTATTTGCACATTGAGATCGAAATTCTTGTTAATTAATATCATCACACCTTTTGAGTTCCTTTGTCCATGACAGAAAATTATTTCATCACCCCATTCCTTTTTCCACACAACTTCATCTACGGATGTAGAGTGAGTTTCCTGTAAACAGTATATGTTATATTCCTTTTCTTTTAGTGATGTAAAGACTGATCTTCTTTTTTTATAATCTGATAAACCATTAGTTATAACTGGCTATACTTTTTTCACCCCTTACCATAACTAGATACTATTCTCAGTCTAAACTGACCATAATTAGTGCTTGTAAAGTTACTGCCATCAGAGGTATTATGACGGTCAAAATTAGAGCTTTCAAATGTCTGATATTTAGAATTCAAGAAATAGGTTTGAGCAATATTTGTTTTATTCCCTTGCCTGTTTACCTGTGAGCCAATGCCACAGATGGTAGAACATTGAGACAAGATATGTGTGTAGTAAAGTAGGTTGAGTATGATATTGGATGTGATTTAGTGAGTGTGTACGATGTCTGCAATAAGAGTAAGACTGTGTGCTGTCCAAATAAATAATAACTCTGCCAATTTGCATGGTTGAGTGTCTGTGTGTAACATGTAGTGCGTATAGCCTTAATATTCATGATGATAATTGTAATCCATATCATATCACCATCATAGTTGCATCATAATTACCTTTAACATCATTGAAAAACATATCCCAGCATTTACATAGCAATTGACGTTTCACATGATCATGAACAAGACCTTGCATTACTCTAGAGACGGCTTCACTACAGTACAAATGTATTCTGTAGAATGTTATTATTCCCCAATGCCTCTATTCTGATATCTTCCCCTTGCTTGTTTAAACATATAAACTTGTAGACAAATACATAAAAAAGATAGACAAACAAAAAACATATTAAATTATAAAACAGTTCTCGACAATAGAGAGAGAAAAGTGAGAGAAGATTGCGAGATCAGGTGTGTGTGTGTATATAAGTCCATATGTGTAATCGAGCATGTAATTGAGTACGTGTGTGTTCATATCCACTTCATGATGTTCAGGTATTTTTATAGTTTCCATACTTTCTTTTTTTGTAACCTGAATTCCCTGTAGAATTTAGTACAGCCATGGTGTTATGGAGCTGTCTCGGAATAGCTGTCCATCTATAAAGAGTTTGTCCACAATGATAAAGGCACACTTAACCTTCTCCCTCTGTTGCCTTTGTACCGGACACAGTCTCTTATGATGTTTGTTTATCTCCCTTGGAAATTGGTAATTGAGACTGAATTTGGTCCCTGTCTTTTAGCTCCCTTCCCTCCTTTTGATCAGCTCCTTTTGTTGGTAGTGTTCAAATTTTGCGATGATCGTTTGGAGACCCTTGGTCTTGTCGCTCCGAGCTCCAAGTGTGTGTACTCAGTAGAAAGCCACCTTCTTTACAGTCTCTATACGAAGTTTCAAGGCAGATTGCATGAATTCTCTGATCGCGCCCTCTGGACTATTGGATGCGTCCTCAGGAATCACAGAAAAAAATATATTTTCACGCATGCTACGACTTTGTATGTTTACTAGCGACTTCTTAAAGTCCTGTTTTCCTTGAGGAGACCATCCATGTTGGAATCGTTGATTTTTACCTTGGCTGTGAGTGCCTTGTTCTCTACTTGGAGAATGAGAATTTCACTCTGGCTAAACTCAAAACTCCCCCTCAACCCTGCTACCTCCTCACACAACTTTTCCAGTGTTGCATGGATTCCAGCCAGAGCACTAGCCTCTACATCAATGGTAAGTAAATTGTCCGTGTCTGTAGATTAAACTGGATTTCTTTTTGGCGGGGGGTTAAAGTTCTTTTGTGAGGTAGTTGGATCTTTCCATGATGGGAGTATGTTGTTCCCCCATAGCGTAAAGCTGTTGGTACTCGTCGATATCCCTCGGGATCTCCTTAGTATCCAGGTTGGCTCTTTACTGCAAACAGTTGTTTTACGAAAAGATAACGAGTCTTTCTCATGACGACGACAGGGGTCTGTAGTACAGCCAGCTAGCCCTCCCGGAATCCACGCAAAAAATGGAACACAAACTTGCAGTCCCAGACGTAAAGGATAACCGCGCCGTGGAATCCTTAGCAGCAAAAATCTTTTTAATGAAAAATATTTAATATAAACAACAAACCAAGTGTAGACAGTACAATGTTCTGTTGTGTGCTCTGATTATGTATGCTGTGTGATGATGTCACCTTGTGTTTCTTGGCAAACTTTATTTGCGTTGTTTAACTTATTTGTTTACTTATTTTGTACATAATGTTGCCGTTACTGTCTCTTATGACCGAAAAGAACTTCTGGACATCAGGACTGCGATTACTCACCACGGACTGGCAGAATCCTTTTTTTCCTTTACCTTCTTGATGCACCCATCCCATTAGCGGGATCATTTACAGCTGGATTGCAGTGCGCCAAATTCTAATTAAATTACCCAAAATATTTAATTTTCATGAAATCACAAGTGCAATATAGCAAAACACAGCTTAGCTTGTTGTTAATCCACCTGGTGTATCAGATTTCAATAAAGCTTTTCGGCGAAATCTATCCAAGCATTTATGTAAGAACATCTCTCTCAGTAGACAAAATATTACAAACAGCTAGCCGCCAAGTAGATTGGTCACGAAAAGCAATAAAATAAATTGCTTACCTTTGATGGTCTTCGGATGTTTGCACTCACGAGACTCCCAGTTACACAAATGTTCCTTTTGTTCCATAAAGATAATTTTTATATCCAAAATACCTCAATTTGTTTGGCGCGTTATGTTCAGAAATCCACAGGCTCGAGTGGTCACGACATCGCAGTCACAAATTCCAAATAGTATCCGTAATGTTCAAAGAAACATGTCAAACTCTTTTTTAAATAATCAATCCTCAGGTTGTTTTTTCAATATATAATCGATTTATACACTGCTCAAAAAAATAAAGGGAACACTAAAATAACACATCCTAGATCTGAATGAATGAAATATTCTTATTAAATACTTTTTTCTTTACATAGTTGAATGTGTTGACGACAATTATCAATGGAAATCAAATTTATCAACCCATGGAGGTCTGGATTTGGAGTCACACTCAAAAATTTAAGTGGAAAACCACACTACAGGCTGATCCATTAAATGGAGGCAAGGCATTCAATGGAACATGGAGCTTTCAAAATAGAGGCCACTTCCTGGTTGAATTTTCCTCAGGTTTTTGCCTGCAATATCAGTTCTGTTATACTCAGACAATATTTTGACAGATTTGGAAACTTTAGTGTTTTCTATCCTAATCTGACAATTATATGCATATTCTAGATTCTGGGCCTGCGAAATAGGAAGTTAAATTTGGGTACGTTTTTCATCCAAAAATCAAAATACTGCCCCCTACACTCAACAGGTTAACGAGGCTGACGAGGCTGACACGAACGATATACTGCTTTCTTGGGAACAGGCCCAGATCCCTATGATTTGCGTGAAGAGGAGGCGGAGAAAAAGTGGCCGGAGGGCAGGCTGCCTTCTGAGAATTCCTAGGCGATTGAATAAACTCCCACTTCCTTCCATTCTGCTAGCAAACGTGCAGTCTTTTGACAATAAAATAGATCACTTACGCGGAAGATTAAACTACCAACATTCAAAACTGTAATATCTTATGCTTCACGGAGACGTGGCTGAATGACGATACTATCAACATACAGCTGGCTGGTTATATGGTGCACCGGCAGGATAGAACAGCGGCGTCTGGTAAGACAGCCCGCCGCCCATTGTATTTTTGTAAATAACAGCTGGTGCACGATATCTAAGGAAGTCTCGAGCTATTGCTCGCCTGAGGTAGAGTATCTCATGATAAACTATAGACCACACTACCTACCTAGAGAGTTTTCATCTGTATTTTTCGTAGCTGTTTTACATACCACCACAGTCAGAGGCTGGCACTAAGACAGTATTGAATGAGCTGTATTCTGCCATAAGCAAACAAGAGAACGCTCACCCAGAGGCGGCGCTCCTAGTAGCCGGGGACTTTAATGCAGGGAAACTTAAATCCCTTTTACCAAATTTCTATCAGCATGTTAAATGTGCAACCAGAGGGAAAAAAACTGGACCACATTTACCCCACACACAGAGACGCATACAAAGCTCTCCCTCGACCTCCATTTGGCAAATCTGACCATAATTATATCCTCCTGATTCCTGCCTACAAGCAAAAATTTAAGTAGGAAGCACCAGTGACTAGGTCAATAAAAAAATTGGTCAGATGAAGCAGATGCTAAGCTACAGCACTGTTTTGCTAGCACACACTGGAATATGTTCCGTGATTCCTCCAATGGCATTGAGGAATACACCACATCAGTCATTGGCTTCATCAATAAGTGCATCGATGACGTCGTCCCCACAGTGACCTTTTGTACTAGAGGTCGACCGATTAATCAGAATGGACGATTAATTAGGGCCGATTTCCCGTTTTCATAACAATCGGAAATCGGTATTTTTGGGCTCCGATTTGAAAGAAAAAAGAAAATATTTTTTTACACCTTTTATTTAACTAGGCAAGTCAGTTAAGAACACATTCCTATTTTCAATGACGGCCTAGGAACGGTGGGTTAACTGCCTCGTTCAGGGGCAGAAAGACAGATTTTCACCTTGTCAGCTCGGGTAATCCAATCTTGCAACCATACAGTTAACTAGTCCAACGCAATAACGACCTGCCTCTCTCTCGTTGCACTCCACAAGGAGACTGCCTGTTACGCAAATGCAGTAAGCCAAGGTAAGTTGCTAGCTAGCATTAAACGTATCTTATAAAAAAACGATCAATCATAATCACTAGTTAACTACACATGGTTGATGATATTACTAGATATTATCTAGCGTGTCCTGTGTTGCATATAAATCTGACTGTGCATACAAGCATACAAGTATCTAAGTATCTGACTGAGGGTTGGTAGGCAGAAGCAGGCGCGTAAACATTCATTCAAACAGCACTTTTGTGCGTTTTGCCAGCAGCTCTTCGTTGTGCGTCAAGCATTGCGCTGTTTATGACTTCAAACCTATCAACTCCCGAGATGAGGCTGGTGTGACCGAAATGAAATGGCTGGCTAGTTAGCGCGCGCTAATAGCGTTTCAAACTTCACTCGCTCTGAGCCTTGGGGTGGTTGTTTCCCTTGCTCTGCATGGGTAACGCTGCTTCGATGTTTTGGCTGTTGTCGTTGTGTTGCTGGTTCGAGCCCAGGGAGGAGCGAGGAGAGGGACGGAAGCTATACTGTTACACTGGCAATGCTAAAGTGCCAATAAGAACATCCAATAGTCAAAGGTTAATGAAATATAAATGGTATAGAGGGAAATAGTCCTATAATAACTACAACCTAAAACTTTTTACCTGGGAATATTGAAGAGTCATGTTAAAAGGAACCACCAGCTTTCATATGTTCTGATGTTCTGAGCAAGGAACTGAAACGTTAGCTTTCTTACATAGCACATATTGCACTTTTACGTTCTTCTCCAACACTTCTCCATATACTTGAGGCTAAATTGATTTTATTGATGTATTATATTAAGTTAAAATAAGTGTTCATTCAGTATTGTTGTAATTGTCATTATTACAAATACATTTTTTTATAAAAAAAAAAAATCTGCCAATTAGTTGGTATCGGCTTTTTTGGTCCTCCAATAATCAGTAGCGGTATCGGCGTTAAACTCATAATCAGTCGACCTCTATGTACATACCCCAACCAGAAGCCATGGATTACAGGCAACAATCCACACTGAGCTAAAGGCTAGAGCTGCTACTTTCGAGGTGCGGGACTCTAACCTGGAAGCTTATAAGAAATCCCGCTTTGCCTTCTGACAAACCATCAAACAGGCAAAGCATCAATACAGGACTAAGATTGAATCGTACTACACCGGCTCTGATGCTCGTCAGATGTGGCAGGGCTTGCAAACCATTACAGACTACAAAGGGAAGCACAGCTGAGAGCTGCCCAGTGACACGAGCCTACCAGACGAGCTAAACTACTTCTATGCTTTCTTCGAGGCAAATAACACTGAAACATGTATGGAACACCAGCTCTTCTGGAAGACTGTGTGATCACGCTATCCGCAGCCGATGTGAGTTAGACCTTTAAACAGGTCAACATTCACAAGGCTGCAGGGCCAGACGGATTACCAGGATGTGTACTGCGAGCATGCGCTGACCAACTGACAAGTGTCTTCATTGACATGTTCAACCTGTCCCTGACTGAGTCTGTAATACCTACATGTTTCAAGCACACCACCATAGTCCCTGTGCCCAAGAACACTAAAGAGACCCTCCTAAACGACTACCGACCCATAGCACTCACGTCTGTAGCAATGAAGTGCTTCGAAAGGCTGGTCATGGTTCACATCAACACCATTATCCCAGAAACCCTAGACTCACTCCAATTTGCATAGCGCCCCAACAGATCCACAGATGATGCAACCTCTATTGCACTCCACACTGCCCTTTCCCACCTGGACAAAAGGAACACCTATGTGAGAATGCTATTCATTGACTACAGCTCAGCGAACAACACCATAGTGCCCTCAAAGCTCATCAATAAGCTAAGGACCCTGAGACTAAACATCTCCCTCTGCAACTGGATCCTGGACTTCCTGACAGGTCGTCCCCAGGAGGTAAGGGTAGGTAACAACATATCCTCAACACGGGGCCCCTCGGGGGTGGGTGCTCAGTCTCCTCCCGTACTCCCTGTTCACTCATGACTCCACGGCCAGGCACGACTCCAACACCATCATTAAGTTTGCCGGTGACACAACAGTGGTAGGCCTGATCACCAACAACGACGATACAGCCTAAATCGGAGACCTGGCCGTGTGATGCCAGGACAACAACCTCTCCCTCAACGTGATCAAGACAAAGGAGATGATTGTCGACTGCAGGAAAAGGAGGACCGAGCACATGCCCATTCTCATCGATGGGGCTGCAGTGGAGCAGGTTGAGAGCTTTAAGTTGGTGTCCACATCTCCAACAAACTTACATGGTCCAAGCACACCAAGTCAGTTGTGAAGATGGCTTAACAAAACATATTCCCCATCAGGAGACTGAAAAGATTTGGCATGGGTCCTCAGATCCTCAAAAGGTTCTACAGCTGCACCTTCGATAGCATCCATCGATAGACTGGTTGCATCACTGCCTGGTATGGCAACTGCTCGGCCTCCGACCGCAAGGCATTACAGAGGGTAGTGCGTACGGCCCAGTACATCACCGGGGCCAGGCTTCCTGCCATCCAGGACCTCTATTCCAGAGGTGTCAGAGGAAGGCCTTAAAAATGGTCAAAGACTCCAGCCACCCTGGTCACAGACTGTTCTCTCTGCTACCGCAGGGCAAGTGGGACCGGAGCACCTAGTCCAGGTGCAAGAGGCTTCTAAACAGCTTCTAGCCCCAAGCCATAAGACTCCTGAACACCCCCCCCCCCCCTCCTCTTTACACCGCTGCTTCTCTCTGTTGTTATCATCTATGCATAGTCACTTTAATAACTCTACCTACATGTACATATTACCTCAACTAACCGGTGCCCCCCACACATTGACTCTGTACCTGTACCCCCCTGTATATAGTCTCGATACAGTTTACTGCTGCTCTTTAATTACTTGTTACTGTTATTTCTTATCCATATTTTTTTCAAACTGCATTGTTGGTTAGGGGCTCGTAAGTAAGCATTTCACTTTAATGTCTACACCTGTTGTATTCGGCGCATGTGACTAATAACATTTGATTTAAAGTTATTCATCAAGATTGAGTGTGTCTACCAGGAACATGACAGGCTGAACGTTTGATTTATTTTTCAAAGCTATTCATGTATTGTTATTGACGTGTTCAATAATAACCAAACCAGACAGAAATTGGCCTTGCCAGTATTCATATTGTACTTATATTGAATGGCCTTTGCTTCCAGTCATTACCACCAGGGGCCTGCTATAGAAAAGGATGTGAATGGTAAGAGACATCACATGTGCTATTCTCTCCAAAAACCTGTCTATGGTAACGAGCAGTAATGTAAAATACAATTGTAAGGAAGAAAATTACTTAATCAAATACATTGTTAAAACACGCTGAAGTGTCATTTTATGGGACGATGACTCATTCCTCCATTGTCTGTATCTTGTGTTTTGTGTTGCCCTCCAGGGAAATGTGATGAAGTGTTGGCCACACCACTCTCTCACACAGCTTTTACCAGCTCCTCAGTGTACTCTGGTGGATATGGGGCTGGATACGCAAAGCTCAACAGGAGAGGAGGTATTAACTAAAATAATTCAGAATGAAAGCGTAACCTCTCAATATTTTTATCTTCTGATTATTTTAAGCTGCAGTCTCATTCACTTCACTCACATATGTTTTGCCACATAGAAGCAGAGGATACTAATGGTTGCTGGTTTGATTGTTTCTCTCATCTCAGGTGCTGGAGGCTGGTCTCCGGGGGACACTGACCGTTACCAGTGGCTGCAGGTGGACCTGGGCACCAGGAAGCAAGTCACCTTCATTGCCACACAGGGCCGGTACAGCAGCTCGGATTGGACAACCCAGTACAGACTCCTCTACAGTGATACAGGAAAGAACTGGAGACCGTATCGGCAAGATGGCAACATATGGGTGAGTGTGTTAGTTGTCATTCGTGTATCAGAAATGCCTACTTAATCAACAATCATTTCTAAATGTTTGTACTTTGTTAATATAATTATAGCCTAAAGTGAGCAATAGTAATGGCGTATTTTTGTAGGCACTAACGCCATGCTTTATTTATTATCCACATTGATTATCGATGTATACAAATATATTAAATCGCATTCATACCTGAAAGGGGGAAATATAGAAAGAAATCACACAGAGATGTAGCTTCGGCTTCAAGTCGCTTGTAACGAGTACGCTGGGAAGCCCCTATAGGAATTCCTTGGTATAGCCTATCAAACTCACATCAGACAACTGAACAGCATATTATTTACTGGTCCACATTATGATTCTGTATTATTATTTTGTTATTAAGGCACTTTTAATAATATCACACACCATCTGAAATGCTCCCCATGAACAGTAATTGGCTTCAAAATGTGGAACCTAAAGGTTATGTTTCTGTTTGCTTTCCAAGGCCTTTTCAGGCAACTCCAACAGCGAGAGTGTGGTCCGCCATGATCTGCAGCATGCAATCATAACACGCTACGTCCGCATCATCCCACTTGAGTGGAGCGAGGAGGGGAGGATCGGCTTGAGAGTGGAAGTCTATGGCTGTTCTTACTGTGAGTGTACGATACTGTACATCCATGCACATCTCACTCTACTGTACAAGAGATAGTATATGCGAACATCCTTTAACAGAAGAACATAAAGGAATCTCTTAATTCAAAACATGAAGAAAATATGAGAATAATCAGGTGTTGGCCAATATGGGCTTAATTAATATGTAATACTGAAGTTTTTAATTATCTTGGTATCATATTTGTCAGGTGGGTGTATTAATATGCTCAGTAATGTAGATTCATTGAGTTTACATAATTACATTACTGATCTATGTGCCAACAGCGACATTCACACAGCTACAGGTTTTTGATAGAGTAGGAGATGGAGAACGGCTGTTTACCTTGGCTGGTTTCTGTTGTTACCTTATACTACCGAAAAACACGCTTTACTGATCGATTTCTTTCCTCAAAGCTTTCACCTGCCACACCACCCTTTATTGTGTCCATCCTATGCTGTATTACACACTGTAGAAACTGAGAGACAGGAAAAACTGACCAGGAGAAACTTGTTTGCCCTAGTAATTGAACAGTCTAGTTCCCCCTAGCCACTTGTCCTGACTGCGAATACTCCATCCATGCCCTTAAGATTGAACAGCAAATAGATGCATCCGACTGTCAGACCGGGTAAAGAGATGAAAGCACCTTTTGAAAGGAGAAAGTTGCCACAGGGTGATATCACAATGCCATGCTGCTGTCTAAAGACACGTAGGCTGGCACATCTCAACAGACAGAAAAGTATTTGAAGTAGGCTTATATACCGTATACCGGGGTATTTCAATAACACCAATACCGTTGAAGCGGTTTCTTCTAAGTATATATTTTTAATACATTTTAATATTTGTAGCCATTTTTTTAAGTAAAGAAGATTGCGTTCTTCATTTCACCGGTCACATAACTTTTCATAATGAAGCTTACCGGTAGTCCCCACTCAGGTGGTGTTTGTTTACAAGTACAGAACGATGAGAGACCGGAGCCTTGTGAGTCATTCACTCTTGTGCAGCACGCGCCAGGTAGTTACAGTATGGAGATCGCAACAAACTGTTTGCCAGCTAGATATCTTATGACTATTAAGTTAATTGTCTAAAATGCTTTATGCTCTACAGTTGTGCATTTGGTTTGCTAATTTAGTAGCTATTAAGCTAAGTGGTTAGCCCTTGAATATGACTCTCAGTTCCATTCCATTACACATAAGAGTCATTGGACGAAGGCGTTTTCTCTTCGGGGGAGTTTTGTTAAGAGCCCTGACGCTCAATCTGAAGATTAACACGCATCGCTTGCGGTACGGTTTAGGTAGAATAAGGACATTATCTTAAATATCAGCAAGAAATAATAAAAAATACAAAACTAAATTGATACACACCTTGATAGGATTAGAGTTAGTGTTCTCACACGGCCATAAGTCAATGTTACAGCGCATGTTTACGAAAATCAGACAGAAGACGAGGTGACCACCTGTACTAATTGCTAACTGGCGTGCTCTGAACAACTGTGTGTAAGCATAACTCGGGAGGTGTAGCTGAAGTGTAGTTTCGTCGGATGGAGGCACCCATGGCTGTATGGATATATGCAGAACTTCTACAGTAAGTATCTTTTTTTATTTGAAGGACTCTTTCTCACTGATGAACGAATTTCTAAACTTTTTAAAACAGCGTTGGGATTGTAGTACACATGAGCCAGTCGGAGACGAAGCTAATGGCTGAACATTTTTAGGGAGAAGTCAGAATGCCGCCTAGAGCTTTCGAGAGCTAACTAAGGGGTTAGCTTCTTCCAAAATCAAGCTTCACTTGGTAACAGCAGAGAATCCCCTCCTAAATCAAGAGCCTTGCTGTCTAATATTTGTTTTGTGCTTGCAGCAAACTGTAGAATTTTTTAGTTACTTGTATAACTTTATGAGCTGGGATGTCGTAATACATTAGGTCAGAGACTGTATAATGCACTCATTAGCATTTAGATAAACTCCCATAGAGAATGCTATCATGTACTTGTTAGCAATGCTAATCTTCGGATTACAGAGTCAGTGGTGTTTGAAAATAGCGCCCCTTGTGTTCAGTGCCGGTATTACCGGATATCCCGATATGGCACAAGGTCAGTATGAAGGTATGACAATCTGGATACTGCCCAAGCTTACTTTGCAGCCATGGTTATATGTATTAGAGACAGTCATTTCTCCCGCAGCTGCCTCACTTTTTTGACATTGCTTGTGATTGCAGTAGGTGATCTCTAAAGGACTATAGGTTCTTCTCATTAACACTCACATTATCTTTAATGTCAAAAGCCTTGACACAGGACAGTAGATGGGATATTAAGCTCTGTAACCTTTATCACTGTTCGGTGACCTCAGGGGCAGATGTGATCAACTTCGAAGGCCAGGGTGTGATATCCTACCGCTTCAAGATGAAGAAGATGAAGATCTTGAAGGATGTCATCTCCCTGAAGTTTAAAACCACAGCCAGTAACGGTGTGCTCCTGCATGGGGAGGGACAGCAGGGAGACTATATCAGCCTGGAGCTGAAGAGATCCAAACTACTGCTCATGATCAACCTGGGTAATGGACCATTATCTGATCCTGTCTATGGGATATCTGTGTGCGTCCCAAATGGCACCCTATTCCTTATTTAGTGCTCTACTTTTGACCAGGTCCATAGTGCTCTGGTCAAAAATAGTGCAAGATATAGGGAACAGAGTGCCATATGGATGCATACCTACTGTAGTGTACTGTAGTCACTGTTAATATAGCTTCTTATGGCAATTACTTATGGCAGTTGATGAAACTTGATACAATTCCTGCATATTTGCTAATATGACTGGCCCTTATGCATTAATCATCTACAGTTTTTATTTGATGGATTTCAGTAATAGTTGTTGTCAGAAAGATAATTATTCATCACAGTATTCTACACAAATTAGCATTTGTAAAATGTTATCTCACTATGTCAGACTGTTGTTTATAGGAAAAATGTCGCCTTAAGCATTTTCTTGAATTCAATCAGTTTATGTCTTGTAAACTTCAGGCAGCAATCAGTATGGTTCCATCCTCGGGCACACCTCCGTGACAAGCGGAAGTTTATTGGATGATGACCATTGGCACTCCGTAATTATCGAGCGATACCGACGGAATGTCAACTTTACCCTGGATCGCCACACGCAGCACTTCCGCACCAACGGGGAATTTGATCATCTTGACCTGGACTATGAGGTAGGCCACAGTTTTATTGTGTATTGTCTTAGTGGTTACTCTTTTTGCTTCCCTCCCTATCAGGGTTGGGGTCAATTCCATAAAAATGTCAATTCAGGAAATACACTGAAATTTCAAATTTTCTTCAATGCTTTTCAATTGGGAAAATATGAAATTTAAATTTGATTTACTTTCTAAATTAACAGGAATTTTAATGACTCCAATCCTATATAGTTTGTATATTGTCTTGGTTAATTTCTCCATCCATTCCTATAAAATTGTATTGTATATGCGGTGCGTTTCTACAACCCTCCCAATAAAGTTGTATTGTATATTGTTCTGGTTAATTTCCTCACATACCTCCCTATCTCTACGAGGAGAGGGGATATGAGAGATTATTTAATTAGATCCTTTGGCTCCTGTGAGTCAGGTTACTCAGAGGTCTGTGTGAAGATGTGTTAGTTCACAGATGCCAAATCGGAGCAAGCTCTCTCTGTACTGCGGCTCCCCTGTGTGTACAAAACTCAGCTTTTAGGTTTGTCTGTGTAATTATCGGTGTGCGATACCGAAGGAAATTACTTTGGCTCCGCAGGGAAAGAGAAGTAAAAAAAACACAACACCATACATACATTCATTATAAAGTGGAGATTAATGCAATCAGGCACAAGCGAAAACCAATATACTCTCTGAAGGGATGTATGCTGCTGTATTGATTTGATTCAAAGCGACAAATTGCTCTGAGGTGTGGCTCCTGCTGCAGAGCCTCTTCAAATAATACTTGACCCCTTTTCCTCTTCTCCTTCTGTGTCCTCTAGATCAGTTTTGGAGGCATGCCCTTCTCTGCCAAGCCCAGCTCGGGAGGCAGGGAGAACTTTGTTGGCTGCATGGAGGGCATCACCTACAACGGAGATAACATTACCAACCTGGTCAAGAGGAAGAAAATTGATACTTCAAGTTTTGTAAGAACCTTTCTCTGACATGTTTTGTACATCTGAGTAGCATCTTTTCTAGGTGGTTTGTGATTCACTGGTGTGCCTTGAAAACATAAACGGTAAGAACAGCCATGTATTTGTGATTACTTGGAAAGTCCAGTGTTGCAACACCTCACTTCAATATAATGATCCTTTTTCACCGAGGCACTACAATAAAACAGTATAGTGCATCTCAGCACACTCACTGTAGCATAAATCAGAAGAGAAGATACTCTCACCTTGTGGTGATTATGACAGAAAACAAATTAATTTCTTAGAAGTCATCCTATATGGAAACATTTTAAAGTATTTTTAGCTAAATATTTTAGGATACACGTGAAATATTTTAAATTGGCCAAATAATGTATAAAAACATTTTCATTCATACATTTTAAATAAATTACAACATATATTATGGAATGTATTTAAAGGCCTAGTGCAGTCAAAAATGTTTTGAATATATTTCAATACTATGAGGTCGGAATAATATTGTGAAAATGTGACCGACCGGCTCGTTTCGGTCTTATGTAGCAACATTTGAAATTATGTTTCTTACATTGGATAAAAGTAGAGACTCCAAGCTAGAAAATTGTATATCATACACCACAGTTGAAGAACAATGGGAAAGTAATTCTGCTTTGAAAGTTGATAAACTTGTAACCTCACTTTTGAGAAAATGGCCATTGAATCTTTTGGTAAACCACTTCTTTCTCTACACCCATTCAGCATCGTTCACACCCTCTTAAGTCTTAGCCCCACCAAAGATTTCAAGACTAAAGGCTGGTTAATTTTTTTATTTGTTTTCACCTTTATTTAACCAGTTAGGCTAGTTGAGAACAAGTTCACATTTACAACTGCGACCTGGCCAAGATAAAGCAAAGCAGTGCGACACAAACAACAACAGAGTTGTTACACATGGAATTAACAAACATACAGTCAATAATACAATAGAACAAGTCTATATACAATGTATGCAAATGAGGTAGGACAAGTGAGGTAAGGTAATAAATA
This sequence comes from Oncorhynchus kisutch, assembly GCF_002021735.2. NCBI lineage: Eukaryota > Metazoa > Chordata > Actinopteri > Salmoniformes > Salmonidae > Oncorhynchus > Oncorhynchus kisutch. Next base: position 23,057,607 of record NC_034203.2, read on the forward strand.
GGCCATAGTGGTGAATTAATTACAATATCGCAATTAAACACTGGAGTGATGGATGTGCAGAAGATGAGCGTGCAAGTAGAGATACTGGGGTGCAAAGGAGCAAAATAAATAACAGAATAGGGATCAGGTAGTTGGATGGGCTATTTACAGATTAGCTATGTACAGGTGCAGTGATCTGTGAGCTGCTCTGACAGCTGGTGAGGGAGATGTGAGTCTCCAGCTTCAGTGATTTTTGCAGTTCGTTCCAGTCATTGGCAGCAGAGAACTGGAAGGAAAGGCGGCCGAAGGAGGAATTGGCTTTGGGGGTGACCAGTGAAATATACCTGCTGGAGCGCATGCTACGGGTGCTGCTATGGTGACCAGTGAGCTGAGATAATGCAGGGCTTTACCTAGCAAAGACTTATAGATGACCTGGAGCCAGTGGGTTTGGCGAAGAATATGAAGCGAGGGCCAGCCAATGAGAGCATACAGGTCGCAGTGGTGGGTAGTATATAGGGCTTTGGTGACAAAACGGATGGCACTGTGATAGACTGCATCCAATTTGCTGAGTAGAGTGTTGGAGGCTATTTTGTAAATGACATCGCCGAAGTCAAGGATCGGTAGGATAGTCAGTTTTACGAGGGTGTGTTTGGCAGCATGAGTGAAGGATGCTTTGTTGCGAAATAGGAAGTCGATTCTAGATTTAATTTTGGATTGGAGATGCTTAACCTTTCTAGGGCAGGTGTTCCACTAGCGGAACCCCTCGACAACATTCCGCTGAAAAGGCACACATTAACAAGTACAATACAGTAAATGAAAGATAAACATCTTGTTAATCTTCCCATCGTGTCCGATTTCAAACATGCTTTACAGCGAAAGCACAACATATGATTTAGGTCATAGCCAAGTCAAAAAAACTGTCATTTTTCCAGCCTAAGAGAGGAGTCACAAAAAGCAGAAATATAGATAAAATGTATCACTAACCTGTGATGATCTTCATCAGATGACACTCATAGGACATCATGTTACACAATACATGTATGTTTTGTTCGATAATGTGCATATTTATATCCAAGAATCTCCGTTTACATTGGTGTGTTACGTGCAGTAATGTTTTGATTCCAAAACATCCGGTGATTTTGCGGAAATACTCATAATAAACATTGATAAAAGATAGACTTCTCCTGAATGCAACCTCTGTGTCCGATTTTTTTTTTTTTTTTTATTACGGAAAAAACCCAAAACAGCCAGAGGAATATCCGCCATTTTGGAGTCAACAGAAACTGGAAATAACACCATAAATATTCACTTACCTTTGATCTTCATCAGAAGTCACTCCCAGGAATCACAGTTCGACAATAAATGACTGATTTGTTCCATAAAGTCCATTTATGTCCAAATAGCCACTTAGCGTGTTCAGCCCAGTAATCCATCTTCATGAGGCGCAGGCACTTCGTCCAGACAAAAACTCAGTTCCGTTAGTCCTTTAGAAACATGTCAAACGATGTATGGAATCAATCTTTAGGATGTTTTTAACATAAAACATCAATAATGTTCCAACCGGAGAATTCCTATGTCTGAAGAAAAGCTCTGGAACGAGAGGTAAATCTGTCGGGAGCGCGCATCACGAGACTGAGACACTCTGCCAGACCACGGACTCAGAGGTCTCATGAGCCCCTCCTTTATAGTAGAATCCTCATTCAAGTTTCTAAAGACCGTTGACATCTAGTGGAAGCCGTAGGAAGTGCAACTTTATCCATATCTCAATGTGTATTCGGTTGGCCAAGCTTTGAAAAACTACAAACCTCAGATGTCCCACATCCTGGTTGGATTTTTCTCAGGTTTTCGCCTGTCATATGAGTTCTGTTATACTCTCAGACATCATTCAAACAGTTTTAGAAACTTCAGTATTTTCTATCCAATACTACTAATAATATGCATATATTAGCATCTGGGACAGAGTAGGAGGACATTCACTCTGGGCACGCTATTCATCCAAAAGTGAAAATGCTGCCCCCTATCCCAAGAGTTTTAATGTGAGTCTGGAAGGAGATTTTACAGTCTAACCAGACACCTAGGTATTTGTAGTTGTCCACATATTCTAAGTCTATGGCATTGAAGCTCATATGGAGGTTTGTTAACAGTGTCCAAAGAAGGCCCAGAAGTATACAGAATGGTGTCGTCTGCGTAGAGGTGGATCAGAGAATCACCAGCAGCAAGCGCGACATCATTGATGTATACAGAGAAAAGAGTCGGCCTGAGGATTGAACCCTGTGGCACCCCCAAAGAGACTGCCAGAGGTCTGGACAACAGGCCCTCCGATTTGGTAATAATAATCAATAGTTTTGCTCTTTATTTAGCCATCTTACAAATAAACCTGAAAATTGTGAATAACTCACCACAGGTTAATGAGAAGGGTGTGCTTGAAAGGATTACATAACTCTGCAATGTTGGGTTGTATTGGAGAGTCTCAGTCTTAAATCATTTTCCACACATCATTGTCCACGCACAGTCTGCTAGTGAGGCCTAGAATTCACTCTTACATAGGTATGTGGTTACAAAGGGCATCAGTGTCTTAACAGCGCGATCTGCCAAGGCAGGATACTCTGAGCGCAGCCCAAACCAGAAATCTGTCAGTGGCTTCTGATTTAAATTAAATTTTCACAGAATCGCTTGTTGCAATTTCGGTGAGGCTCTCTTGATCAGATATTGGTAAGTGGACTGGAGGCAGGGCATGAAAGGGATAATGAATTCAGTTGTTTGTGTCATCCGTTTCGGGAAGGTACCTGCGTAATTGCGCACCAAACTATCTCCGGTGCTTCGCTATATCACATTTGACATTGTCTGTAAACTTAAGTTCATTTGCACACAAAAAATCATACAATGATGGAAAGACCTGTGTGTTGTCCTTCTCCAACTTCTTAATCATAGCCTCAATTTTGTCCACCACATTAAACATTAAACCACATTTAAACATGTAGCTCGCTAAACAGTGAACCATAATCCCAACTCATAACGTTACTACCCTGCATGAATCTGCAGGTAACTAACCAACCAGGTTCAATGTTAACTAGCAGTGAAAATGGCTCTGAGATACAAATAATATTACTACACACATCATACACGTAACATTAGCTATCGAGACTGCCAGCTAAAGTTAGCTAGCTACCTAACAGTACGCTTGAACTTTAAATGAAAATGACTTTCTGACAATTAGAAACGTGTAATTTCTGAAAATGTAGCTAGCTAGACTATCTTACCCGTGTACATGGATAGACGCTTCTTCCTCTGTCACGGATGCCATTGGTTGCCCTTAGTTTGAAGATGTAATCTGGAGACAGGTGTTCTATACAACAGCTTTCTGTGTGTTCACTTTTTGACTCCCTCTGCATATTTGCAATCAAACAGCAGAATTTTCTCTATCTCCCTAGCTATCATACTCTAATTCCACAGGGCATTTCACTAATTTCAAAACTCTGTCTTCCAGAAAGTGGAGAGCAACACTTTTGCAATTCTACTATGTGATATCTTTAAAAAAAAGCACAGTTTACCGAATGACCTACACATACTGGCCAGCTCATGTTATAGACAGAAGCGTGCTACATGGCAGACCAATCCGAACTCATCTCTCGGCATGTCCCATTATAGACAATCATGGCTTAGCCTTTGTTATTTTGTTGCTTTGACAAAGTTATTTCGGGAATATTATTATTAATTTAGTGTGATTAGATTCATTTACGTCTATCTCTCATTTTAAGGTCAAGCCTGTTACTCAAACTAAACTCTTTAATATGGTGAAACTATTCCTTTTAAAATATTTATTTGAAAATAAATATTGAACATCTACAGTAATAGTCAAATGATAGTCTTTTTGGCCATTTTCTGGTGTTTTGTGGTAAAAATCTGAACGGGTCGAGCATAACACGTCAACCCATAGATAAAAAATGTCTTACCTGTCTAACTATGTTTTTGTGGTAAAAATACAACAAGCTTCCATGGGGATTCATGGCTGATTTAACTAGTAATTACCAGTTGGAGGGCTGTTCAAATGGATTTTTCCCTTATGTGGTAAATTCCCACTTCCCACTTGGTTACGAATGCACCATAACACCGGTAAACCATCCACTGTAGAGCCATATAATACCACTCATTGGAAGCGCAAGATCTAGACCTACACTTAGACATATTGTGTTTTTGTTTATATCAATAACTAACTCAAATAAAACATTATTAGAAAAGCCTCTTGAGATGGGACATGTCTTTTATTAAGTTGGCTCTTTATGACAATGTTAAAATTGTGAAATCAAAAGGTTTTTAAAAAAGCACTGGTTAAGTTTTGGCTTGGTGGCCCCCCAAAAAATTCTCCATTGATCAATACATAATTTAAGAAGCCGAATTAGGAACCACTTTGGCCACCCTATAGACTAGATGTCATAGCCATGCATTTCTGGAATATTGTCAGGCATGCAAATGAGCAAAGATGCAAATGTATGTACATGCATCTCTGGAATACATTTAAAGCATTACATTCATTTTAGCAAAGATGCAAAAATATTTATTACGTGTCGTTTTTCTTTTCATTTGGGAAATGTTGAATAAAAAAGTATTCCATGCAATGGGATCGAACCCACTAAATGTGTCAAGCTTCAGAAGTCCTCAACGTTTAGCACAGGACAATTACTGCTCAGTTGTCAATGGTATGTGATGGTGTGTGAGCCATTACTGTGCTGAAGTATGGATCCAACCATTATTATTGATTTCACTTCTCATGTGCCTCTTAGCTTGTTTTGTTTTCCTGTGAGCATGTTCCTTGGTGTTGAATTGCATGCTTTGTGTTCAGCACAATTAGAGGGAGAAAGGTCAGCTTTGATAAGAGAAGCCAAAATAGTTTTTTGTCAAGTGCTGCTGTATGATGAGTGATTTTCTGTGTCGCTCTGAAATAATGCAGGTGCTTGCATTTTCTCATGCAATGAACATTTGTACAATGTACATTTAAAAAGCACCTTAGGTTTTTTAATCCGCCTCTTATGGAAAATATATGCGAACTATATTTATATGGTTGTGCCAATGTCTTGAGCTTAAATTAACAGGGAAAATCTCCCCTAATTTATAGACCTGTTTGCTATCTAAAAAGCACCTAAAAAATGGTATATATGCTAAATATATCCTAGCTTTGTTTATACGTTGTGTGAATAACATTTTTGTTGTTGTTGCTAAAGTCAAGAAGGAAAAGCTGCCCTAACTTGTAGACCCATGTACTATTATACTTTCTATCCACCTTACAGAGGAACCTGACATTCTCCTGCAGTGAGACACACTCCTTCCCCTTGTTCTTCAACGCCACCAGCTTCCTGCGTCTTCCGGGGCTGTCGGACAGTGACATCCTGTCGGTCAGCCTGTCCTTCCGAACATGGAACCCCAGCGGTCTGCTCCTCTACACGGCCCTGGCCGACGGTGTGGTGGAGGTGGGCCTCACCGAGGGGAAGGTTACTGTCTACATCAACGTTACCCAGAAGAAGAACATGCGCATAGACATCTCCTCAGGTACGGTCTAGTTCAGGGCTCTCCAACCCTGTTCCTGTCGGTTTTCAATTCAATCCCAGGTGCGCTAGATTAGGGTATGAACGAAAACCTACAGGACTGTAGATCTCCAGGAACAGGGTTGGAAAGCCCTAGTCCCGTTAGTACTGCCATGCTGGCTAATGCACTACAGTAGACCTGTTAATTTAGTCTGAAGACCTTCCCCTCCCTTGAAAGCATTAATTGCTTCTCTCTATCGATCTAGGGAGGCCCTCCCCAGGAGGGTCTTCTGTAGCTGAATCTCTGTCTGTTAGGCCCTGTCTGTTGGGCCCTGTCTCTTAGGCCCTGTATATGTTTGTATTTTTGTCTTTAATATTACAGATAGATTGAAGGTCCTGTAAATTTCATTGCTTGCATAATTTATTTTCTCTATACATTTTTCCTCCTCTACCATCATCTACCCTAATTGGAGTAAACTAACAGACAACAATATTTCTACTGTTACTTACAGCTATTTTGCTCACATCTACGATACCTGTAGTTCACTAATTATACATATATTCCTAATTTCCTTTTTCTTGAAGTACTGGATTTTCACGCACAGCGGGCAACGGCCAGGTCGCAGTTGTAAATGAGAACTTGTTCTCAACTAGCCTACCTGGTTAAATAAAGGTGAAATAAAAAATAAATACTTTTTAAAAATTGTTTTTTAACTCCAACACTTTGATGTCCATAGATTAAACCATCTTTCCAGTATAATGCCATTTTGCTATTTACATTTGCAATACAACTCTCCATTTTACTATGATGTCTTACAAGGCTCCTGAACCTTCCTATTTGTAACATTTCTACCGATATTGCCCTAAAAATAAATACTTTACCCTAGAGTATAATGATATTTCCCATTGACTGATTGTGGTTTTTTGGATCCCCGAACAATACGGTTTGCAGGTCCATCAGAACCCTGATATTATGACATAACAACCATTCCTGGACCAGACTCTAAAAGCGAGACACCAATGGAGAGTACCAGAAAATATGTTCTAATGATTCTGTTTCCTCGTGTCTGAACAAAGCTGACTGTTCAATGCCCCATATATTGAGCAGTATTTTTGTATGTGCCTGCCAATTTTTGTTTTACAGTGCCTTATTAACATCCCTTGACTTTTTCCACATTTTGTTGTTTTACAGGCTGAATTAAAATGGATTTAATTGAGATTTGTTGTCACTGGCCTAAACACAATACCCCATAATGTCAAAGTGGAATTATGTTTTTAGAATGTTTTATTTTTCTTCAGTCAATAAGTATTCAACCCCTTTGTTATGGCAAGCCTAAATCATTTCAGGAGTAAACAGTTGCTTACCAAGTCACATAATACGTTGCATGTGTTTAACTTTATTTTTGAATGACTACCTAGTTTCTGTACCCCACACATACAATTAACTGTAAGGACCCTCAGTCGAGCAGTGAATTTCAAACACAGATTCAACCACAAAGAGCAGGGACGTTTTCCAATGCCTCGCAAAGAAGGGCACCTATTGGTACATGGGTACAATTTTTAAATAAACAGACATTGAATATCCCTTTGAGCATGGTGAAGTTATTAATTACACATTGGATGGTTTATCAATACACCTAGTCACTACAAAGATACATGCATCCTTCCTAACTCAGTTGCCAGAGAGGAAGGTAAGCGCTCATGGATGGTGACTTTTTAAAACAGTCCCAGAGTGTAATGGCTGTGATAGGAGAAAATTGAGGATGGATCAACAACATTGTAGTTACTCCACAATACTAATCTAATTGACAGAGTTAAAAGGAAGAAGCCTGTACAGAATAAAAATGTTAAAGCATAGTGGTGGCTGCATCATGTTATGGGTATTCTTGTAATTGTTAAGGACTCTGGAGTTTTTCAGGATAAAAGAATAAGTGGAATAGAGCTAAGCACAGGTAAAATCCTAGAGCAAAACCTGGTTCAGTCTGCTTTCCACCAGACACTGGGAGATTAATTCACCTTTTTAGCAGGACAATAACCTAAAATACTGGAGTTGCTTACCAAGAAGGCAGTGAATGTTCCTGAGTGGTTGAGTTACAGTTTGGACTTAAATCTGCTTGTCTATCAATGATCAACCAATGTGACAGAGCTTGAAGAATTTTTAAACGAGCAATTGGAAAATGTTGCACAATCCAGGTGTGGAAAGCTCTTAGACTTACCCAGAAAGACTCAGCTCTAATCGCTGCTAAAGGTGATTTTTCTTGTTTTGTTTTTGTAACATGTATTGACTCGGGAGTTGAATACTTATATTAGTGGGGCGGGGGGTTATTATATGTATTTTTCTTCCACTTTGACATGAGTATTTTGTGTAGATCATAACAGCAAAATGTGGAAAAAGTCAAGGGGTGTGAATAGTTCTGAAGGCACTATACGGCAGTTCATTGACCTGATGCCAAGGATTTGAGAAAACAAAAAACCAACTGTATTGCTGTCAACCTTTAGACTTTGAGTTGAACAAATATTTTGTATTTATTTATACTAAGCCATTTATGATTTTTATTGGGTGGCACACTAATTCTTAAATTTCTTCTTTCATCAATTGTCTCTTCCAATTTTGTGGCTGAGCTACGAGGAGTTCGTTATAATTTTGTATTGAGCATACACCTCCATACACTGTTAGTTGCTTGTGTGACAATTTACTGTTCTCGTTTACAAGGGCCTTCATAAATAATATTATTGTACATTTAAAAATAAATAATTACATTTCAGAAGAAAGTGCTTTGTTTCTGGCCATTTTGAGCCTTTAATCGAACCCACAACTGCTGATGCTCCAGATATTCAAATAGTCTAAAGAAGGCCAGCTTTATTGCTACTTTAATCGGAACAACAGTTTTCAGCTGTGCTAACATAATTTCAAATGGGTTTTCTAGGAGTGATTGTTGCTGATAATGGGCCTCTGTATGCCTATGTAGGTATTCCATAAAAATCAGCTGTTTCCAGCTACAACAGTCATTTCCAACATTAACAATGTCTACACTGTATTTCTGATAAATTTTATGTTATTTTAATGGACACAATTATTATTATTTTCAAATAAAAGGACATTTCTAAGTGACCCCAAACTTTTGAACGGTAGTGTGTGTATATAGATATATACACTGCTCAAAAAAATAAAGGGAACACTTAAACAACACAATGTAATTCTAAGTCAATCACACTTCTGTGAAATCAAACTGTCCACTTAGGAAGCAACACTAATTGACAATAAATTTCACATGCTGTTGTGCAAATGGAATAGACAACAGGTGGAAATTATAGGCATTTAGCAAGACACCCCCAATAAAGGCGGCAGGGTAGCCTAGTGGTTAGAGCGTTGGACTAGTAACTGGAAGGTTGCAAGTTCAAATCCCAGAGCTGACAAGGTACAAATCTGTTGTTCTGCCCCTGAACAGGCAGTTAACCCACTGTTCCTAGGCCGTCATTGAAAATAAGAATTTGTTCTTAACTGACTTGCCTAGTTAAATAAAAAATAAATAAAAAGGAGTGGTTCTGCAGGTGGGGACTACAGACCACTTCTCAGTTCCTATGCTTCCTGGCTGATGTTTTGGTCACTTTTGAATGCTGGCGGTGTTTTCACTCTAGTGGTAGCATGAGACGGAGTCTACAACCCACACAAGTGGCTCAGGTAGTGCAGCTCATCCAGGATGGCACATCAATGCGAGATGTGGCAAGAATGTTTGCTGTGTCTGTCAGCGTAGTGTCCAGACCATGGAGGCGCTACCAGGAGACAGGCCAGTACATCAGGAGACGTGGAGGAGGCCGTAGGAGGGCAACAACCCAGCAGCAGGACTGCTACCTCCGCCTTTGTGCAAGGAGGAGCACTGCCGGAGCCCTGCAAAATGACCTCAAATGTGCAGAAACAGACTCCATGAGGGTGGTATGAGGGCCCGACGTCCACAGGTGGGGGTTGTGCTTACAGCCCAACACCGTGCAGGACGTTTGGCATTTGCCAGAGAACACCAAGATTGGCAAATTCGTCACTGGCGCCCTGTGCTCTTCACAGATGAAAGCAGGTTCACACTGAGCACATGTGACAGTCTGGAGACGCCGTGGAGAACGTTCTGCTGCCTGCAACATCCTCCAGCATGACCGGTTTGGCGGTGGGTCAGTCATAGTGTGGGGTGGCATTTCTTTGGGGGGCCGCACAGCCCTCCATGATGAGATCCTCAGACCCCTTGTGAGACCATATGCTGGTGTGGTTGGCCCTGGGTTCCTCCTAATGCAAGACAATTCTAGACCTCATGTGGCTGGAGTGTGTCAGCAGTTCCTGCAAGAGGAAGGCATTGATGCTATGGACTGGCCCGCCCGTTCCCCAGACCTGAATCCAATTGAGCACATCTGGGACATCATGTCTCGCTCCAACCACCAACGCCACGTTGCACGACAGACTGTCCAGGAGATGGCGGATGCTTTAGTCCAGGTCTGGGAGGAGATCCCTCAGGCGACCATCCGCCACCTCATCAGGAGCATGCCTAGGTGTTGTAGGGAGGTCATACAGGCACGTGGAGGCCACACACACTACTGAGCCTCATTTGGACTTGTTTTAAGGACATTACATCAAAGTTGGATCAGCCTGTAGTGTGGTTTTCTACTTTAATTTTGAGTGTGACTCCAAATCCAGACCTCCATGGATTGATACATTTGATTTCCATTGATAATTTTTGTGTGATTTTGTTGTCAGCACATTCAACTATGTAAAGAAAAAAGTATTTAATAAGAATATTTAATTCATTCAGATCTAGGATGTGTTATTTTAGTGTTCCCTTTATTTTTTTGAGCAGTGTATATATATTAACCCCAAAAATATATGTGGTATTGGAAATGATGCAGACAATTACATTGATGGAAGCAACAATCTATCCACAATATTAAAGTTGATCCACCACCTGAAGAAAACAAAAGTAGGGGTGCTGTACAGAAGATAGCTCTATTTTAGTAAAAGACCAAGTACATATTATGTATGGCAAGAACAGCTCGAATAAGCAAATAAAAACGACAGTGCATCATTACTTTAAGACATGAAGAACTTTGAAAGTTTCTTCAAGTGCAATCGCAAAAACCAACCAGCGCTATGTTGAAACTGGCTCATGAGGACCACCACAGGAAAGGAAGACCCAGAGTTGCTTCTGCTGCAGAGGATAAGTTCATTAGAGTTACCAGCCTCAGATTGCAGACCAAATGAATGCATCCGAGTTCAAGTTACAGACACATCTCAACATCATCAACTGGGCTCCCGAGTGGCGCAGTGATCTAAGGCACTGCTTCTCAGTGCAAGAGGCGTGACTGCAGTCCCTGGTTTGAATACATGCTGCATCACATCTGGCCGTGATTGGGAGTCCCATAGGGCGGCGCACAATTGGCACCAGTGTTGTCCTGGTAAGGCCGTCATTGTAAATAAGAATTTGTTCTTAACTGACTTGCCTAGTTAAATGGAGAGAAAAATACATAAACTGTTCAGAGGAGACTGCATGAATCAGGCCTTCATGGTTGAATTGCTGCAAAGAAACCACGACTAAAGGACACTAAGAAGGAGAGACTTTGCTTGGGCCAAGAAACACGAGCAATGGACATTAAACCGGTGGAAAATTTGTCCTTTGATGTGATGAGTCCAAGTTTGCATTTTTTTGGTTCCAACCACCGTGTCTTTGTGAGACGCAGAGTAGGTGAACAGATGATCCACAGCATTCTGCAACGAATACGCCATCCCATCTGGTTTGCGCTTAGTGGGACTATCATTTGTTTTTCAACAGGACAGTGACCCAAAACACACCTCCAGGCTGTGTAAGGGATTTTTTATGTAGTGCTGCATCATATGACCTAGCCTCCATAATCACCCAACCTCAACCCAATTGAGAAGGTTTGGTATGAGTTGGACCGCAGAGTGAAGGAAAAGCAGCCAACAAGTGCTCAGCATATGTGGGAACTCCTTCAAGACTGTTGGAAAAGCATTCCAGGTGAAGCCTCTGATGTGCAAAACAGTTATCAAGGCAAAGGGTGGCTACATCGAAGAATCTAAAACTTTTTTGGTTACTACATGATTCCATATGTGTTATTTCATCGTTTTGATGTCTTCACTATTATCCATGGAGAACAAGAGCACCTCCTCCCAGCTGCCCACTGCACTGAGGCTAGGTAACACGGTCACCACTGATAAATCCATGATTATCGAAAACTTCAATAAGCATTTCTCAACGGCTGGCCATGCCTTCCGCCTGGCTACTTCAACCTCGGCCAACAGCTCCGCCCCCCCCGCAGCTCCTCGCCCAAGCCTCTCCAGGTTCTCCTTTACCAAAATCCAGATAGCAGATGTTCTGAAAGAGCAAAACCTGGACCCGTACAAATCAGCTGGGCTTGACAATCTGGACCCTCTATTTCTGAAACTATCTGCCACCATTGTCGCAACCCCTATTACCAGCCTGTTCAACCTCTCTTTCATCTCGTCTGAGATCCCCAAGGATTGGAAAGCTGCCGCAGTCATCCCCCTCTTCAAAGGGGGAGACACCCTGGACCCAAACTGTTACAGACCTATATCCATCCTGCCCTGCCTATCTAAGGTCTTCGAAAGCCAAGTCAACAAACAGGTCACTGACCATCTCGAATCCCACCGTACCTTCTCCGCTGTGCAATCTGGTTTCCGAGCCGGTCATGGGTGCACCTCAGCCACACTCAAGGTACTAAATGACATCATAACCGCCATCGATAAAAGACAGTACTGTGCAGCCGTCTTCATCGACCTTGCCAAGGCTTTCGACTCTGTCAATCACCATATTCTTATCGGCAGACTCAGTAGCCTCGGTTTTTCGGATGACTGCCTTGCCTGGTTCACCAATTACTTTGCAAGCAGAGTTCAGTGTGTCAAATCGGAGGGCATGCTGTCCGGTCCTCTGGCAGTCTCTATGGGGGTGCCACAGGGTTCAATTCTCGGGCCGACTCTTTTCTCTGTGTATATCAATGATGTTGCTCTTGCTGCGGGCGATTCCCTGATCCACCTCTACGCAGACGACACCATTCTATATACTTTCGGCCCGTCTTTGGACACTGTGCTATCTAACCTCCAAACAAGCTTCAATGCCATACAACACTCCTTCCGTGGCCTCCAACTGCTCTTAAACGCTAGTAAAACCAAATGCATGCTTTTCAACCGGTCGCTGCCTGCACCTGCATGCCCGACTAGCATCACCACCCTGGATGGTTCCGACCTAGAATATGTGGACGTCTATAAGTACCTAGGTGTCTGGCTAGACTGCAAACTCTCCTTCCAGACTCATATCAAACATCTCCAATCGAAAATCAAATCAAGAGTCGGCTTTCTATTCCGCAACAAAGCCTCCTTCACTCAAGCCGCCAAGCTTACCCTAGTAAAACTGACTATCCTACCGATCCTCGACTTCGGCGATGTCATCTACAAAATGGCTTCCAACACTCTACTCAGCAAACTGGATGCAGTCTATCACAGTGCCATCCGTTTTGTCACTAAAGCACCTTATACCACCCACCACTGCGACTTGTATGCTCTAGTCGGGTGGCCCTCGCTACATATTCGTCGCCAGACCCACTGGCTCCAGGTCATCTACAAGTCTATGCTAGGTAAAGCTCCGCCTTATCTCAGCTCACTGGTCACGATGGCAACACCCATCCGTAGCACGCGCTCCAGCAGGTGTATCTCACTGATCATCCCTAAAGCCAACACCTCATTTGGCCGCCTTTCGTTCCAGTACTCTGCTGCCTGTGACTGGAACGAATTGCAAAAATCGCTGAAGTTGGAGACTTTTATCTCCCTCACCAACTTCAAACATCAGCTATCTGAGCAGCTAACCGATCGCTGCAGCTGTACATAGTCTATTGGTAAATAGCCCACCCTTTTCACCTACCTCATCCCCATACTGTTTTTATTTATTTACTTTTCTGCTCTTCTGCACACCAATATCTCTACCTGTACATGACCATCTGATCTTTTATCACTCCAGTGTTAATCTGCAAAATTGTAATTATTTGCCTACCTCCTCATGCCTTTTGCACACATTGTATATAGACCCCCCCTTTGTTTTCTACTGTGTTATTGACTTGTTAATTGTTTACTCCATGTGTAACTCTTTGTTGTATGCTCACACTGCTATGCTTTATCTTGGCCAGGTCGCAGTTGCAAATGAGAACTTGTTCTCAACTAGCCTACCTGGTTAAATAAAGGTGAAATAAAAAAATAAATAAAAAAATAAAAAATAATTCTACAATGTAGAAAATAGTGCAAATAAAGAAAAACCCTTGAATGAGTAGGTGTGTCCAAACTTTTGACTGGTGCTGTATTTTTCTATTCATATATCAATGCCTTAATTGGGCAAAATTAAATAGTAAAGTAAGGAAGGGAGAGAGAGAAAACAACGGAAATAAAAGTACAGCTTGCTTACAATTTCAGCGTCTTAGGCTCTAACATTTTATCTCTCCCAGTCTTTTTTCATATTTGGCCATTTAAATTCATCCCATCTACTCAGGCCTTTATAGCCTGTCTGCGAAGGGAACATTCAAAAAAAAAATCTTCAGATCATAGCAATCATCATGTTGTCCTGTTCCCTTGTCAGTTCGTTACTTAAAGAAATAGATCATGTCTATAGCCTACAAATGAATGGGTTGCCATTTAAGCTGCATAGCCAATAGTCATTAAAGTGTTATTAATTTAGACAGATCGCTTGAGTGGTACTGTGATTGTCTTTTCAATAGGTGTGTGAGTGAAGGCATTAACAACACGTGTCTTTCTCTTTTGTGTCCTCATTTCAGTTGCCTAAACAGTTCAGTGGTCCAGTGACCCATCTGTGCTACATTGTCTGTTAAGAGGCTGTCCTAGTCTATGCAGTTCATTCAAATCAAATCACATTTTATTGGTCACATATACATATTTAGCAGATGTTATTGCGGGTGTTCCTAGCTCCAACAGTGGAGTAGTATCTAACAGTGCAGTAGTACATAAAAATGATTCACAACAATACACACAAATCTAAAAGTAATATATAAATATTAGATTTAAGCAGTGGCTTTGACAAAAATACAGTAGAATAGAATACAGTATATACATATGAGATGAGCAAAGCCGTATGTAAACATTACTTACATTTTATTGAAATGACTAGTGTTCCATTATTAAAGTGGCCAGTGATTCCAAGTATATGTATATAGGGCAGCAGCCTCTAAGGTGCAGGGTTGAGTAGTCAGGTGGAAGCCTGCCAGTGATGGCTATTTAACAGTCTATTTAGAAGCTGTTTTTCAGTCTCTCGGTCCCAGCTTTGATGCATCTGTACTGACCTCGTCTTGTGGATATTAGCGGGGTGAACAGGCCGTGGCTCGGGTGGTTCATGTTCTTGATGATCTTTTTGTCCTTCCTGTGACATCGGGGGCTGTAGGTGTCCTGGAGGGCAGGTAGTTTGCCCCCGGGGATGCGTTGGGCAGATCGCACCACCCTCTGGAGAGCCCTGCAGTTGCGGGCAGTGCAGTTGCTGTACCAGGTGGTGAGACAGCCCGAAGGGATGCTCTCAATTGTGCACCTGTAAAAGTTTGTGAGGGTTTTAGGTGCCAAGCCAAATTTCTTCAGCCTCCTGAAGTTGAAGAGGCGCTGTTGCGCCTTCTTTACCATACTGTCTATGTGGGTGGACCATTTCAGATTGTCAGAAAGGTGTACAGTGTGATTTTTAGGGTTAAGCCAGATTCAGCCTCCTCTACACGTTTTCCCAGTTCAGTCAGTTTATATTTTTTTGACATTGAATATTTTCTTCATATGCTTAGACAGTTTCTCATTGCAGGTGCAAATTTCTGTTAGTAGTGACTCTAAACTCACTTTAGTCGAGTCGGTAGCTACTTGGTCCATGGTCATGCTGTTTCGTTGTGTTTGTTTCCATTTCTCAATCTAGTGTTTGCCATAACATGCAGTTGCCAACATAACATTTCAGTTATTTCTGAACTTTAGAGTCAAGTTATTTCATATTTAAGAAGGATATTTTAGTAAAGAGAGGGAATACCAAACAGATCTGTATATCATAGTCTTTCTCAGAATGTATTGTTGTTTTTCTGATGTTTCAGTAATTGCAGTTGTCTGCTTATCACCCACCGTGACTGTGATTCATGAAGCCATATTGTTCTGTCTGTGGTCACTGTTAAGGTTCGGGGCTCAACGACGGCCAGTGGCATAACGTCTATCTCCATGCTCTGGAGAACTGCGCCATGCTGACCATCGATGGTGACGAGGCGTCCACGGTCAGAACGGTCATTCCCATTCAGATTAGAACAGGGGGCCAATACTACTTTGGAGGTATATACACAGATGGTCTATAACAGAACCATATAGCTCTATACTGGACAGGTATATGGCTCTGGGCCCGATTTCTCAAAAGCATAATAAGGCTTATTTCATCGTTCGAACCTCCGTAGGAGCATCTTTCCATTCTCGAGCTGTTTCCCAACCTCGTCTTTATTAACGGTGCACTTCAAATCGCTTGTAATCTAACGCCTGCCTCAGACCACTTGTTGAACAGCTGAGTGCATCGTTAAATCACTGTTTGTCCTCCTGTGTCACTTTACATACAGTAAATATCTGCTGAATATAGAATGAAGATGTTTATCTTTCTCTCTGTGACCGCCGAAAACTTCCTAATTGAATATAAATAGCCAAACATTTTTACATATAGGAGCAGAAGGCATTATACAACGCGTTTCGACTTCTAGTTGGCATCTTTCAGGCAGCGTGAGGAAGATTCTAGAAGTCTAAACATGTTGCCGTTGTGTATCCTGATGTGCACTGCTGACTGCTCCAATATGTATTATTTTGTAAATATTTTCTGTAAACAGTTCACTAAAGTTTGTTGCAATGTAGTGGCCGCCTACTCGTCTTTCTTGGATTACCTGCCATTTAGGGGCCTACCGTCCCACTGCCATATCTCACCCTGCGATGCATCGTTAAAACACTCGTAAGTGATGGAATTTAGGTTTACAAGTGTTTTAACGAACTCGGATGCATTTCCCAAAATACCTCGTAGTGAGAACTTTCCCTTTCGTACAAGCTTGTTTTTATATTGATAGGATTGAAACAGCGCTGCTATCAGATCACATTTCTTCATTCACATTTTACATTCACATTAGAATTATTGCCTATATGGCTGCAAATATTGAGACAATTTATTCCAATGCTTAGCCTACCCTATAATACTAAACTATCGTAGATTTGGCATATCATTGCGCACATGTTGTTACATATTAAATATGAAGGAAAACATTTGACAGCCTACAGTTAGCAAAATAGAACTCAATGGAATGAACATGAAATTGATTTTAATATGATTTCAATATTGTCCTATGTAGTCTATAGGCCTACTGTATTCAATACTGCATTAATCTCTGTTTTTATTTGAAGCATGGTATTATCTTTT
The DNA here is from genome assembly GCF_002021735.2 of Oncorhynchus kisutch. Taxonomy (NCBI): domain Eukaryota; kingdom Metazoa; phylum Chordata; class Actinopteri; order Salmoniformes; family Salmonidae; genus Oncorhynchus; species Oncorhynchus kisutch. Next base: position 23,074,570 of record NC_034203.2, read on the forward strand.
GCTTCTTTGTAACAATTGCAAAGACATTTGCAACTTTGTATTTGTAGTCAACTTCGTTCTGAAGTTATCTGCGGTCACAGAGAAACATCTTGATTCTATGTTTGGCGGAGATCTTGTGTGTATAAAGTGACAACACACTTAGCTGTTCAACTAGTGGTCTGAGGCGTTAAATAACAAGCGCTTTCAAGTGCAACTTCAGTGAAGATGGTTTTAGGAACAAGCTCTGAGATTTAACGATGCGCCTACAACGGTTCTTACGATGAGCATACCCTTTAAATGCTTTTAGGAAACCAGGCCCTGGTCTATAATGTGCAAACCCTCATAATGGGCTTGTTACTTACTTATTCATGATGACATTTCTATAATTCAGTCTGACAAACAGTCTTGTGATTTATTGTGTGTACAGTACATGTTGTTTTGTGTTTGATGGCATGCTTTATAAGAAAATCCCCTTTGTTACTATTGATTGGTTGCCTTTTTGTTTTCTTTTTGTTTTGTTTGAAGATGTTTCCTTCAAGACAGTGTCTTAAATATTGAATGAAACTCTTCCCTAATGATTCAAACGAAAACACAATACTCAGAATTAATGTTGCTTATTACTTGTAATGTGTCTCTAGAGTTTACTTTTCAAACAGAAAGCTCTGTCTTGATCATATGGTTAACTTTGGAACTCTTTCTCCCTCTTGTCCTCATGCAGGCTACTTCCTGCGTACCAACACTCCCCCTGCCCAGCGCTCCTTCCAGGGCTGTATGCAACTGATCCACGTGGACGACCAGCTAGCTGACCTGGTGGCGGTAGAGCAAGGCAACATGGGAACCTTTGAGAATGTCAGCCTGGATATGTGTGCCATCATAGACAGGTAATATTCTATACCATTCCCCAAAGATCTTATTGAGCTTGATAATCTAAGCAGCCTTTTTGCTTTGCTGTTGATCATGAAAGTGAATGTATAAAAACCTACTGCGACATTACCTGAGGGGCTGGTTGCTCATGGGCATGCATTACACAGCCTTTTCATAAAGACGGTAGGTGGCCCATCAAGATCAAGAAAGCATCTCACACAGCGACACAGCGAGAGGCAGGGATCAGAGGATCACACAAGGCTTCCTAGTGGATGTCTTGGTGTGCAATCTCTGTGCTCCTGCTGGTAAATGCCTGTGTACACAGCCAAACAGGCACACATCTCCAATGCAAAACTCATCAAAACAATGAAGTGGAAAAGCTCTGTTGCTTCTCCCGAGATATGGAAATGCAATTTTAGCAAAAGGTTACTCAGTCCGCCTGGAGAATTTGGACATGCGCTTACATTCTTATCAAGATAAGCACATTAAAGGTATTCTCACAGTATGTTGGTTCACTCCAACACATGGTTCTGGTTCATAAATGGAATCTTATCTCTGCTTCTTATTCTCCGTTAGTGATTAGGTGTCAAACTGTAGATCCTGTTATTCCAACCTTTTGTGCTGGAATTGTTAACGACACCCTTTGAAATGTCAGAGGAAGACATTTTCAAGACCGCAAAAAAAAGTTCTGGATGGTCATCCAGATTTGTTTTCAGCTTAACGTCCTTAGTCAAATCAAACTATATTATTGTTCTAGGGACATTTGTGTAATATGTACATATGATAAATCCATTTATGGCTGAATACTCTTGATGTGTTGTTCATTTGACTGATCTATTATGGTCAAGGTTATCCGATACACCAGATTTTCTCTCCCGTTAAATAGGAACGTTCCAACATCTCTGCCCTGTGTAAATGTACAGGATTGCGGTGATGAAATCGTCATTCTAAACTATGCTAGCAGGGGGAGTTCAACTAACTTCAAAGGGAACTCCATGTTACCACAGCCCTTTGATCACACCAGCAGGTTTAAGGAGGTCCTGCACTGGACATGGACTAAGAGAGTACAGTGATACAGTGATACAGCCTAAAGTTCACCATGAAGTGGTATCAAAAATACATGAAACCAAGGTCACGAACCTCCTCACAGCACCCGTGTGTTGGCTGATTACTGTCATGACACGGCGACAGCACGGTAACATCCTCTGTTGTCTCACAAAGGTCAACGTATTTCAATTAGATGTCTTCTTGTTGAATTTGTATCCATCCATTTCCAATGAATTTGTTTTTTTAGCGTAAATTATATTTGAAATATGCACTCTATGAAAGTTCTTCCTATGTTGTCCTATCTATTCTCTTCTGACCCATCTGTAGTTTCGCAAAGGTCAAAGTAGTTAAATTAGAGGTCACTTCTTCTTCTTCATGTGAGAATGATCTCCCCCCCACACAGATGTGTCCCTAACCACTGTGAACATAGAGGCCGCTGCTCTCAGACCTGGGATAGTTTCAGCTGCTCCTGTAACGGGACAGGATACACCGGGGCTACATGCCATACCTGTAGGTATCCTCCCCTTCCTCCTCCTTAGCCTATCAAGACATCTTCATCTATGGTCTGTCATTATTCATACCCTCAGGGACCCATCTGAAACGTCAGTCACATTTTTGCACATCATTCACCTCCCTTACAAATGGGGAAACGCCTGGATTTGTAATGATGAATAAGTTATTCTACTGCAATGTCCGCTTCATAATACACGTGGTTTCCTCTCTCGCGTGTGTATTCCTCCTCTCCAGCCGTGTATGAACAGTCCTGTGAGGAATACAAACACCTTGGTAAAACATCTGGCACGTACTGGATCGACCCTGATGGGAGTGGTCCTGTTGGCCCCTTCAAAGTCAACTGCAACATGACTGGTAAGAGTACCTCTCAATAAGACCCAAGATGAAAATCAACTAAACCATCTCTGCGTCTGATGATTTTGTCCCATCCCAGTGGGCCAATCATGTTAAAATGACATCATTATAACCAGATTACAACCAAATCTGGTATCTGGTTGGAATGATGTCATTGCAACCAGTTTTGACTGCATTGATGGCTGACCCACATTTAATTATTCCCCTGTAAATATTGTACACGGCTGACTGGTTTGTTGATGGTGTTGTTGACTGTGTGTGTTGCAGAGGACAAGGTCTGGACGACAGTGAGAAACAACCTGTCTCCCCAGACTTCAGTGACTGGCTCAGACCTGGAGGGGAAGGCTGTGCTGCAGCTCAATTACAACATGTCCACAGAGCAGGTCACCTTATGACCTTATGACATCTTCACCCATTGAATCATTCATGAAGGAACCATCTCAATGGGAAAGAAATCTGTATTTTATCAGTGGGTTTAATGGACCCGCATTAAGCCTAGTTTCATACAAAAAAACAATACTCAATGGAGAAACTCTATATTTTCAGTCTAGAGAAACCAGCCCGATGTGTATTTTCTATGTATTTTGATGTTACAGCTGAAGACACTAGCTAGCTACGTTTTTATTAAAGATGTTCTCACTGTATTTTCACTCAGCTCCACTAATATTACTAAATGTTATGCATTCTGCATTGCTTAAACCCTCTTTTCTCTCCCTACGACAGGTGACAGCCATCATGGGCAGTGCGGAGTACTGTGAACAGCATGTTGCCTACGCCTGCCGAATGTCTCGACTGCTCAATACGCCAGGTAAAGAGGATATTGGTGTTTGTATGTTAATTGTTGTGTACATCTGAGAATATTTTAAGGATCTGTTTCTATTGGACAGTACTGTAGTATCCTTTCCAACAAAGACACAGCAATTTAGGCATCTGGAGAGAGAAAATGGCAATAATATGTTGTCTTCTCTTTCCCCTTCCCAGTGTTTGTTATTGATGAATGTCCGTTTAGGTGTTGCTAGATTGTTTAGCCGGTTGTTATTAGCATTATGGCTACACGTGAAGAATACTCTTATCTATTTGATTTGGCAAGTGTTTCACGAGATGTTAAGGCAAGCTGGCGTACATTAGACAGCGACAAGCTGGCGTACATTAGACAGCGGCAAGCTGGCGTACATTAGACAGCGACAAGCTGGCGTACATTAGACCGCGACAAGCTGGCGTACATTAGACAGCGACAAGCTGGCGTACATTAGACAGCGACAAGCTGGCGTACATTAGACAGCGGCAAGCTGGCGTACATTAGACAGCGGCAAGCTGGCGTACATTAGACAGCGGCAAGCTGGCGTACATTAGACAGCGGCAAGCTGGCGTACATTAGACAGCGGCAAGCTGGCGTACATTAGACAGCGGCAAGCTGGCGTACATTAGACAGCGACAAGCTGGCGTACATTAGACAGCGACAAGCTGGCGTACATTAGACAGCGGCAAGCTGGCGTACATTAGACAGCGGCAAGCTGGCGTACATTAGACAGCGGCAAGCTGGCGTACATTAGACAGCGACAAGCTGGCGTACATTAGACAGCGACATAGCAGTTGTCATTACTCATAGAATTGTGCCAAGCATTTATTGCAGTGGCTCTGAGAAATACGACCTGTGATAAATGGAACTGGTTTATTCCCTTAAGCCAACCATATGGAACATTATAACTGAAATTCCATGACAGCCACAGAACCTAAAAGCTTGTCAGTTTCATCCAACAATGTAGTGTTTTTTTGTTTTTTTTACCTTGTTTGATTTTTATCTCATCTGGCGTTATCAAGCAACAGCCGTTCCCCCTGAGGGTCCATAGAGTTCTGAGCCTGAGGTTTTGTCAGCAGCAGGGTAGCCCCAGCTCCCAGCCTCTAGAGTAGACACTGATTTGTGCATCACTCGGTGTATATGAGCAGCATAACAAGCTTTCATCATGTCCTTTGGATGTGTTAGGATCTGAGACAGGGGCCTGACTGACTGGAGACGTTGACAGATAAAACCCACACATCATTAGTGTTCTGGTGAGCTCTGTACACCTTGCTGCTCAACAGCCGTTTAGCATGGTGAAAGGGAGCGTGTTGGTTGGCAGGATCAGTGAGCTGAAAGAGACTAGGAGTCAGAAATTCCTGGTCAGAGCTGCTGGTCGGTGGTAGTACCTCTCCCTCATTTGGTAGTCGTATTGTGTTGGCCTCAGTGGTGCCCATTCATCCAGTATTGAGGAATAGAAGTTTACTCTACCTCCCAGTTTCACCGCTGCTGGTTTGTCTCTCTCCCCTCACACAGACGGGAGATACTTGGCCTCCAGGCCCTCAGCTTAGCCTATTTCCCTTCTCATCACCATAAAGAACCTGAATTATTGATTACTCTATAGCCAGGGAATACCCAGAACCCCACAATGGTCCATGCTGCTCTCCTGAATCTCTCTCTCTATCCACCCTCCTCTCTCCATCCACCCCCCTCTCTCTGTCTCTCTCCATCTCCCTCTCTCCACCCCCCCCCCCCCCCCTCCCCTGCATGTGGACCAGTGTGGAACATGGATACCTTGCAGGGGAACAGCCTGTGTAACAGCCTTTGTTCTCTCCCTGGAGCCTCACCGCCTCACTCTGTGTCCCCTTGGCTTTTACTGATGTTTTTTTTTGCCGATTTCTGAGGCATGTGTTGAACAGACCACCCCTGTGGCTAGAAACAGCGGTCCCATTGTCCTTCAACTATTATTTCCCCATTGATGCAAACATTGCGTAAATATTTCACTGTCAGTGGCTTGATACCAGACCCCTTCAATAATGTACTACCAGCCAATTATTATTTTTCATAAAATTATTATTTGTCATTCACTGGAGGGAAACTTCAGCCAGGTGCTGCTGATAAGTAACAATGACAAGATGGAAAATGGCAAATGAAATTATATTTTCTTGTCTTTCCCAAATTACCATCGTGTTTTTCCCCACTGCTTATTGTTAAGCATGCCTGTTGTTTGACTACTTGACATTCAAAAGCATAATTCACATTGTAAACAGCAAAACACAAGAGTTGTTCAGTGATCCTACAGTAGTCAGTATGACTACACAAGCACGGTGGAGATGTTGAACAAGAACAAATGCCCTGGGGTGTGTTTGTCTTGATAAATGATCTTGTTTGTCCATCTATACAAACAGACATTTCCACTTGATGTGATTCCTCACGCCAGTTATTTTCCCGTTCCTTAGAGCAAGTCATTTTTGATTACCTGGAGTGCTGAATAACACTATCGGTCTGTGCTGCTGTTGGTGTGGAACAGGAGGAATAGCTGATTAATAGACCACATAGCTTGTCTCAATCAATAAAAAAGTAAGGTGTCAAATAGAGTGAAGGAAAATGGATCAGCTGGTTACACTTGTTTAAGGATCTAAACATAGGACTGCACATAAAATAAGCAGTATAGGCATCAATAGCCTCTTCATCTCAGTTTCAAGGCTATTTGCTATGCGAGTTTGACATCAACAACAGTAGCATGTTATTGTCTGTGTACCAGTAGAGAAGAGTACATGAAAAAAAAACTGCTTAGACTATCTATGGTCATTTGTTTACTGTAGATATACGCACATGTTGTAGCATGATGCTTATGTATTGAGTATGTTGTTGTTTTGGTAAGTTCTGTGCTGATTCATGTTGTTGTTATTTTGCAGAGGGATCTCCATTGACATGGTGGGTTGGCAGGGCCAATGAGAGGCATTTTTACTGGGGTGGTTCAGGCCCAGGGATCCAGAAGTGTGCCTGTGGAATCGAGAGGAACTGCACCAACCCCAAGTACTACTGCAACTGTGACGCTGACCAAACACGGTGGTGAGTGACTGAACAAGACCATAGATTCGATGTTACAGTATTAAAATGTAGTTTTATAATCTAGTTATCCTGAAATGTCATACATGAAATGAATCAAGACATAATACATTGTAACATTTGCTTTGTGCTACAATCTTACTGTCGTGCCTTTTGTAGTGAAAATATTCCTCTGTATCTCACATATTTGATTTATTTTTAATTTAGGAGAGAGGACGCTGGTCTTCTGGTGTATAAAGACCATTTGCCTGTGAGTCAGGTGGTGGTTGGTGACACTAATCGTGCTGGCTCGGAGGCTAAATTGACTGTGGGTCCACTGCGTTGTCAAGGAGATGGTGAGTTTGTTATCATTTCCACACCTATGGTAGTATTTTGGGCCATTATTCTCTGCTTTGTATGACTAGAATGCACATTGAGTGATTCATGTTTCCTGTCTGTTTCCCAGGTAACTACTGGAACGCAGCATCCTTCAACACGCCTGGATCCTACCTGCACTTCCCTACCTTCCAAGGAGAGACCAGTGCTGACATCTCTTTCTATTTCAAGACTTCCTCCTCTTATGGCGTCTTTCTGGAGAACCTTGGCAACGCTGACTTCATCCGCCTGGAGCTAAAAGGTGAGTATACCACTACTCAGTAACAGGTCGATATACACTACCTGTAGACTTACAGTGCCTTGCGAAAGTATTCGGCCCCCTTGAACTTTGCGACCTTTTGCCACATTTCAGGCTTCAAACATAAAGATATAAAACTGTATTTTTTTGTGAAGAATCAACAACAAGTGGGACACAATCATGAAGTGGAACGACATTTATTGGATATTTCAAACCTTTTTAACAAATCAAAAACTGAAAAATTGGGCGTGCAAAATTATTCAGCCCCTTTACTTTCAGTGCAGCAAACTCTCTCCAGAAGTTCAGTGAGGATCTCTGAATGATCCAATGTTGACCTAAATGACTAATGATGATATATACAATCCACCTGTGTGTAATCAAGTCTCCGTATAAATGCACCTGCACTGTGATAGTCTCAGAGGTCCGTTAAAAGCGCAGAGAGCATCATGAAGAACAAGAAACACACCAGGCAGGTCCGAGATACTGTTGTGAAGAAGTTTAAAGCCGGATTTGGATACAAAAAGATTTCCCAAGCTTTAAACATCCCAAGGAGCTCTGTGCAAGCGATAATATTGAAATGGAAGGAGTATCAGACCACTGCAAATCTACCAAGACCTGGCCGTCCCTCTAAACTTTCAGCTCATACAAGGAGAAGACTGATCAGAGATGTAGCCAAGAGGCCCATGATCACTCTGGATGAACTGCAGAGATCTACAGCTGAGGTGGGAGACTCTGTCCATAGGACAACAATCAGTCGTATATTGCACAAATCTGGCCTTTATGGAAGAGTGGCAAGAAGAAAGCCTTTTCTTAAAGATATCCATAAAAAGTGTTGTTTAAAGTTTGCCACAAGCCACCTGGGAGACACACCAAACATGTGGAAGAAGGTGCTCTGGTCAGATGAAACCAAAATTGCACTTTTTGGCAACAATGCAAAACTTTATGTTTGGCGTAAAAGCAGCACAGCTCATCACCCTGAACACACCATCCCCACTGTCAAACATGGTGGTGGCAGGATCATGGTTTGGGCCTGCTTTTCTTCAGCAGGGACAGGGAAGATGGTTAAAATTGATGGGAAGATGGATGGAGCCAAATACAGGACCATTCTGGAAGAAAACCTGATGGAGTCTGCAAAAGACCTGAGACTGGGACGGAGATTTGTCTTCCAACAAGACAATGATCCAACACATAAAGCAAAATCTACAATGGAATGGTTCAAATATAAACATATCCAGGTGTTAGAATGGCCAAGTCGAGAATCTGTGGAAAGAACTGCAAACTGCTGTTCACAAATGCTCTCCATCCAACCTCACTGAGCTCGAGCTGTTTTGCAAGGAGGAATGGGAAAAAATGTCAGTCTCTCGATGTACAAAACTGATAGAGACATACCCCAAGCGACTTACAGCTGTAATCGCAGCAAAAGGTGGCGCTACAAAGTATTAACTTAAGGGGGCTGAATAATTTTGCACGCCCAATTTTTCCGTTTTTGATTTGTTAAAAAAGTTTGAAATATCCTATAAATGTTGTTCCACTTCATGATTGTGTCCCACTTGTTGTTGATTCATCACAAAAAAATACAGTTTTATATCTTTATGTTTGAAGCCTGAAATGTGGCAAAAGGTCGCAAAGTTCAAGGGGGCCGAATACTTTCGCAAGGCACTGTATATTATGGATGTGTGTCTGTGCAGTTCAATATCAAAGCTCTGGGTCAACATCTGCAAAAAATTATCCCATTACAATATATAATGTATAGATGCAGTATAAATTCAGTGGTTTTGGACAGTGTTGATAAGGCTTATTCACAGTAGATATCGACTTTGACTTGCCACTATGACTTTCCGCTATATAAAAAGTATCTTGTCTGTCTTGTGGCCACAAAACAAGAATCTCGTGTTCCTACTAAAAACAAACCACCAGCCACTAAGCAATTGTCACCTGCCATGTTCCCTGAGAGCTACCGTTCAGTTCTTAGTACAGCTTCTCAGTCAACTCTTGGGGACTGTAACAAGATGGTAGATTGAATTTTGGGGGACAAGTGTGTGTGTACTGTAGAGTCTCAGTCTGAGAACATTGTGAAGGTGAAACCTCCCACGGTACCTCTAGGGCTCTCCATAAAGGCTGCCATCCATCTCATCGATCGTAGTCCATACTTCTCTCAGCTTATATTCAACTTCAGTGCTTTAGAAATCTCCACTTAGAAATGTCTAGAAGTCAGTATTAACTTAAAGTTCACCAGCACAGTGGGAACCCTGTTTGGAAATGGTATTGTTAGATGAAATTGGTTTCCAGTGACATTTAAGCATGATTTGTGAGCTGGTGGGAGAGCAGTTTCCTTCCGCTGGGAAAGATCAATGGTCAGAAATATCTTTGAGCTGCTTCCGTCGCCTCAGAACCCATTGTTATTGTTTCTGACCCTTTTTCTCTGGCAGGTTTGAAGCTTTACTGACGCCATCTTTTGGTGCAATGCGTTGACAATATTTGAGCAGTATTATTAGTGATTCAGTTGCTCTGAAGAAACACGGTCTCTTCTTTGGAGACAGAGACAGACAATATTCTGTTAAAAAAAACATTTCATATTCAATATTTTCCCCCCATTTTAATATTCACAAGGTATAGTATTAGTCTGCCAAGGGAAATTGATTTACTAAGCCTCTGGTGAGCTTTTATATTTTAAACCGTTTTAAACACTCTTGAGTACTAGTACACATTAGAGTTTCTCTTTAGAGCTTGGCACTGGCAGTTGTTTTCATGAGACTTGGCTCCACTCCAAAATTCCTCTCTGAGCTTCAGAATGTTCTCTGCCAGTCCTGCAGGCCAAGCATCTGCTCTGAACAGGTGGATCTATGATTGACAAGGCTCCCCCATGTCATCTCCACAGCTTCAGTACATGCTCTGAATGGAGAACAAATGCAGTCAGACAGCTCCCTTTAATATAGATCTATTGAGTCGGTTGGGAAATAAAATCAAATAATGATTCTCCCAATGTGGTCCAGGGTGAGACCCCCTGGTAAGTGGAAAAGAGCTCAATCACAATCGCTGTGAAATCTCATTACTCGATGGCAGCCTGGAGTCTGATTTATGTGGATTAAGCAATCGGACAGGGTGTTGGGTGATTAGACAAGTTGTCAGTATGTAACGTACGTCTCTGTAGAATTGGACCCAACAGGGGGTATGATGATACCTGTCAACAGGGTTTCAATAAAGTAAATGATGATAGACGGGGAAATGAGAGAACTGTGTCGTTGTGAAAGGAAGAAAGCTATCTAACCATCTCACTGCTCCCTGAAGTATTTGTCTGCTTTACGCATTTATAAGTGTTGGCTGATAGGTACTTGTCAAATACACATCTAGAAAGTGATCAGTTTTTCAGAGCTGTGAATTATACATAGTGTCATTCATTTTTATTTTGAAGTCATGATTTCAACAAGGATATTTCAAATTATGATTTCAACAGCAACGGAAATTAAACAACAGTTTCCTTCGTATTCATGGGAAAAGTCAACACTGTATGGAAGCAGAATTCCATTTCGGTAAAAATGTTTGTTAGCTTTTCAACCACTCCGAAACAGACCAAGGTCTTTCAAATCTCCTGTATAGCCCAAGCCTAATCGTTGTTTCAAAAACTACCTCCTTGACACATTTCCACCTCCTTAATTAAGTTGTTTCTCACCAAAAATTACTTACTTAGACTCTTACTTACTTATCTTCTTTGTGCCCACCTGCTCATAAGGCAGATACAAGACCTCTCCACTTCTGACGATCCAAAGCCTGTTTGGCAGCACCCAAAACCTTATGTAACTCCTTGCCCTTTCTCCCCTCCTGCCCAGCTGCCACGCTTGTGTCCTTCTCCTTTGATGTGGGCAACGGTCTGGTGGAGCTGAGTGTGAGGTCGTCCACTCCTCTTAATGATGACCAGTGGCACAGGGTGGTGGCTGAGCGCAATGTGAAGGAAGCTGTGCTGCAGCTGGATGGGCACTACAAGGAGGTTCACCCTGCACCCCCACAGGGTCACACCCGCCTGGAGCTATACAGCCAGCTCTACGTGGGTAAGATATCCTGCCTACCTGCCTCCCACCACATAGCGTAATGATGATCAGGTTTATATGTCTATGTGGGTTAGACTACTGCTGCTCAGCTCATGGTGTTATGACCCGACTTATACAGGCTGCACTGTAGGATACAGGCCCACGCAGTTTTCACATTGCACACAACAACAATGTCAAAAGGTATAAGGATGTCAATTCCATAACTTCAACAACTTAAAAAAAACATGAGTTTACCTGTTTTTTTTGTGTGTTTTTTTACCAGAAGTGTACTTTGTAACATAAGTTGTTGTAAACCAAAATACCTAATACAACTTCTTGTCATAAACGTTATCATTCAGGTGCATCGGGTGGCCAGAGGGGGTTCCTAGGATGTATCCGTGCCCTGAAGATGAACGGTGTGACCCTTGACCTGGAAGAGAGGGCGAAGGTCACCCCAGGGGTTAAGCCTGGCTGCTCTGGCCACTGCACCAGCTATGGGCAGCACTGCAGAAACAGTGGCCAGTGCATGGAGAAATACAACGGTTACTCATGTGACTGCACCTTAACGGCATATGATGGGCCCTTCTGCACTGAAGGTAAAATACAGTCACAGTCATGTGAGAGAATAGTAACTCTGAATATGTCCTGGTATTTTTGTTTTCAACTTTACACGGTGCTTTAGGTAGGCTAATATCGATACGCTTGTCAATCTCTCAAACTTATGCTGATGTTTTGTATTGCTGCCAAATGTCTCCTGTGTGTATCAGATGTGGGCGGCTACTTCGAGAGTGGAACACTAGTTCGTTACGACTTCCTTCCCGAGAGGGGCCTTCCAGCTATCAGGGATGTGAAGAGCCTGTCTCCCTTGCTGCCCACGGAGGGCAACCTGACCCAGGAGGAGCTGGTGTTCAGCTTCAGCACCTCCAACGCCCCGAGCATCCTGGTGTACATCAGCTCTAGGACTCAGGACTACCTGGCTGTGGTGCTCAGAAACAATGGTGAGAGAGAAACTGCTCAAAAGGGTCTGAAATGCTTGAAAGAACAAGAGAGCAACCCTGGCCGTCCGTTTATAGGGTTTGAAATGCTTGGAAGGTGAAGTTAATGACTCGGTCAGCAAAGAACCACAGAATGTACTGTAAATTAGCTCAATAGCTAATTATATAGTGCAACACACAGGTTGGGCATGGTTCCAGGCACATACATATTTCACTGAAAAAGCAGAAAGAGAGAGTGATAGTCAATTTAGTATTTGGCAATGTAAAGCGTCATTTTAAAATACAATTTCCACTTGAGTGTGATACTCTTACCATGTTACTAAGCCTATCAGAATATGGACTGACAACCATATGAATTACGATGGTGATGGAACATTGGGACTGACTGTCCATTCCATCTCCCTCTGTCAGGAACACTTCAGATCCGCTACAGCCTGGGAGGCCTGAGGGAGCCGTTCACCATCGACCTGGACCAGCGCAACATGGCCAACGGCCAGCCCCACCACATCAACATCTCCAGGCAGGAGAGGAACGTACGGCTGCAGGTGATAATAATGAGGACAGTAATGTGGTTTTATATCTCTACAAAGCACTTTTCACCTGCAGGTCCAGTATGACCCTAGTGTTCCCCTGTCACAAAGGCTGATCTAACACACAGTGGGATTTGCTGAAGTCATGAAATTAAAAAAAGTTTTATTTCCTCAAACTACGTTAGGCCGCAGGTAAAAATCATACCAATGTAGCTTTATTTAAAGAACAATTTATCAAGCAGTTGAAAGGTTGGACTTTAATGTTCTACTTGTGCCAGGGAGGGCACTGCTCTCAGTGGGAGATTTGCTGACGTCATGAAATCCAACAAAATACAACCTTTCCCTGTCCTCTGACTACATTAGGCTGATTGATAGCTACATAGACTATAGATAAAGCACTTCATTAAGGAGTCGAACGGCAGGACTAGTGCTCTCAGGAGGGGAGGACACCACTCTCAGTGAGAGTGTGCAGTCCTCTGACTGCATTAGGCTGTTGACACACCTGACCCACCTTGTCTGTGGAGATTGTGTTTAGTGCATTGTGCTATTAGCACACTCTTTCTAAAGCCTACCACTAGGGGGCAGTAATAATACAGTACAGCTGAACTGGGTTTATAACTGACTGTAATACATCATGATTCAGGACCATATGGTATTATTTTCCAGTTGGATCATTACCCCCCAGTCAGCTACACTCTGCCTGATGACTCTGACACTCAGTTCAACCTGGTCAAGACCATATTCTTGGGGAAAGTCTTTGGTAAGTGCAGATATAATCCATGTATTACTGTAGTGCAAATATAATAAATGCCATCAGACGTATGTGTACAGATCTCTTAGAATTCGCCCCTAAGTCATTTTAGGACTTTGGTTCTGTGTGTTCTGATAAAAAACAGAACCATAATTGGTGTTGCCCATCCGTGGCTAAAAAGTGTTGAGTTCTGGTTTAGTCCAGGTGTATTAATATATGTAATGAGTGTGTCAATATAGATGGTAAAGGTGATGTTGCCTTGACAGAAAATCATGTACGTGTATTTTAGTGGCCATATTGTCTAGGTCTTAATCTGACTGATGTAGTACCACACCACTGCAGCACACAACACAACAGTATTCTGTAACCAGACGAGGGATGGAATAGGAACTCTAATAATGTGATGTGGTGGGAGGGAGCAGTACTGTGTCAGCAGGAGTCAGACAGTACACTGGTCCTGTTCTGAGAACAGTAGAATACCCCATTCTGCCTGGCTTGTAAAGCCTTACGACTCCCTAGAGTGCTTTGCTGCTGCACTCTGTGAATAAATTAACAACAGGCCCACCGATCTCTGACATCATCCTCAGGGAGGGAGGGAGCACAGAGGCCCGATCCTGATCCCCCATCTTGCACTCCTGTACGCACATCCAGGTTTTCTCTGAGCCGCGCTGTGAATGCATTAGTTCACTGATCCATGACATCATATTTTCTCCATGTTTTCTCTGGTCTGGCTGTGGGGAAGGTAGGGAAACGAGGTGGACTGAATCACTCGGGGTGCATTCATATTCAGAGCTCGCTGGCTAACCAAGGCTGCAGGCACGTAGACACCCTGGCAGGTACATAGACAGGCTGACAGACAGGTATACACACAGGAAAACAAACAGAGAGATTGATAGATGTATTGGCAGGAAGACAAATAGACTACTAGCTGGCAGCGAGGCAGATAGAGGTAAATGGACCTGGTGACTGACTGACAGACAGACGATCATAGACAGACAGAAAGACAGAGGATCATAGACAGACAGAAGATCATAGACAGACAGACAGACAGACGATCATAGACAGACAGACAGACGATCATAGACAGACAGACGATCATAGACAGACACAGACAGACAGACGGACGATCATAGACAGACAATCATAGACAGACAGACAGACGATCATAGACAGACAGACAGACAGACAGACAATCATAGACAGACAGACAGACAGACAATCATAGACAGACAGACAGACAATCATAGACAGACAGACAGACAATCATAGACAGACAGACAGACGATCATAGACAGACAGACAGACGATCATAGACAGACAGACAGACGATCATAGACAGACAGACGGACGGTCATAGACAGACAGACGGACGGTCATAGACAGACAGACGGACGATCATAGACAGACAGACTATCATAGACAGACAGACAGACGATCATAGACAGACAGACAGACGATCATAGACAGACAGACGATCATAGACAGACACAGACAGGCAGACGGACGATCATAGACAGACACAGACAGACAGACGGACGATCATAGACAGACAGACAGACAGACAGACGATCATAGACAGACAGACAGACAGACAGACAGACAGACAGACAGACAGACAGACGGACGATCACAGACAGACGGACGATCACAGACAGACAGACGATCATAGACAGACAGACAGACGATCATAGACAGACAGAGGATCATAGACAGACAGACAGACAGACAGACGGACGATCATAGACAGACAGACGGACGATCATAGACAGACAGACAGACAATCATAGTCAGACAGACAGACAGACGGACGATCATAGACAGACAGACAGACGATCATAGACAGACAGACAGACGATCATAGACAGACAGACAGACGATCATAGACAGACAGACAGACGATCATAGACAGACAGACGATCATAGACAGACACAGACAGGCAGACGGACGATCATAGACAGACACAGACAGACAGACGGACGATCATAGACAGACAGACAGACGATCATAGACAGACAGACAGACGATCATAGACAGACAGACGGACGGTCATAGACAGACAGACGGACGATCATAGACAGACAGACTATCATAGACAGACAGACAGACGATCATAGACAGACAGACAGACGATCATAGACAGACAGACGATCATAGACAGACACAGACAGGCAGACGGACGATCATAGACAGACACAGACAGACAGACGGACGATCATAGACAGACAGACAGACGATCATAGACAGACAGAGGATCACAGACAGACAGACAGACAGACAGACAGACAGACAGACGGACGATCACAGACAGACGGACGATCACAGACAGACGGACGATCACAGACAGACGGACGATCACAGACAGACAGACGATCACAGACAGACAGACGATCATAGACAGACAGACGATCATAGACAGACAGACGATCATAGACAGACAGACAGACAGACGGACGATCATAGACAGACAGACGGACGATCATAGACAGACAGACAGACAATCATAGTCAGACAGACAGACGATCATAGACAGACAGACAGACGATCATGGACAGGTGTACAGCGGCCAGTGGTAGCACTGTATAAGGCAAGGACTTGTGCTGTGGATAGAGGGTCTGCAAGGTAGAGGCAGAGCAAGCATCACTACATTCAGGGAGGACAACAGGGCAAACAGGTACTACTCTTCTGTATTTGACTAACTTGAGGTGGCATAGTGTAACAATGCAACATAACTGTAACTACACTAAATACATAGGTATTGGGGAGACTTATTGTAAACCTTGACCTTGTGATTTGTGGTTGCAAGATTTGTTTTAGATTGGCATTTCCTATACAGGATATACTGTAGGGTAGACCTATGTTGCTTTTAACAAACCTTACCACTGTAGTTTTATCATTGGTTTAAGATGGTGAATTTTCTTCCTTTAGGTATTGGGATGTGTTCTCAAAAGTAAAGATCATGAATGGCACAATGCATGGCTAATGTTCCAAACAGGATGTGTTTTGTATTTTTTTTTAACCCGGGGGCATATGAAACATCCTTCTTACATGTAACCTTAAAATTGTGAAATTCTTCTTCTTTAGCCACCTTTGGAGAATACTGTATTGCAGTAGAATTGGATACTTTGTTTTCCCTGGTCTATTGGGAGTATATGTCTGCAGTAGGAGCTTGTACAGTAGCTGCCTGTCTGTAATGTAGGGGGAGACTAGGGATTGGGAATACAGGATCACCAACCAGAGGCTAGATTCCAGTGAACATAAATCAAACTGGGGAGGCTTACAGTATTGCAGTGTGCTGAGTAGTAGTGCATCGTGGTGGTAGACCAGTATTAAGTGGTCAGATAGAATCAGTCAGCAGCTCCACACAAGCAGAAGATGATAAAGCTCTACTGTGCACTGATACACTCAAGGTCTATACATTTCACATAGGTTGACAGGGATACCATAAGGAAGAACTCCTATCTAATCCAGAACTGCTGTTATGCTTTAATTTAATTTGTCTTGGTTTTGATCAGAAACTGGCCAGATTGACCCAGTCCTCATAGAGAAGTACAACACTCCAGGGTTTGTGGGCTGTCTGTCCAGAGTTCATTTCAACAACATCGCCCCTCTGAAGGCAGCACTGAGGTCTGGCATCGTCGCCCCGGTGACCACCCAGGGCATTCTAGTGGAGTCAAACTGTGGGGCGTCTCCTCTCACGATCTCACCAATGGCTGCTGCCAACGATCCCTGGCACATGGACTCAGGTACAGTAAATCATTGTGTATTTATCTATCTACTTTGATTGTCCAGCCAATGGAACCATTTATTCATACAGTGTCATGGGATTCTATTCTTGTGGTTTTACGTCTTGTTCCATCATCTTGAATACTGCATTTTTACGGTAAGCACTGTAAGGCCGTTAGTGTGTATAGTAGATGAATTGTCAACGGTCAACTGGCAGCACCAGCGGTCCACTCAGTTCTCCAAAGAGATCTGATATTTCATTGTAACGTCAAGCCGTTATATTTAATGGTGGTATTTTTCTTCTCCTCCAGCTATTGTACCATTTAAACCCATGTGCTGTTTAGCTCCTGCGGATAGCTCTACAGGGTGGTTATTACTGGGTCAGTGTATTGATCCTGGGTGAGCTTTTCCAGATACATGAGATATATTGCTGGGAAACACAAGATCCATCTCCTGCCTGCTCTGAGAATGGTCTGCTCTGTACTAGGATATGAAACTCCATCTCTCAGCGACTATGCTGTATGTTTAACCTATGGAGGCATATGTGAGGTTTCAATAGGTCAGATAAGTAATTTTAGTGCTACTGCTTTGGTAAGGATTAATATGAACAAGTTCAATTACCTTACAGCTAGGCCTAATGGAAGTAGTGGGTTGATCTTTTCAGTTATTGATTTTTACACCACTGATAGTAAAAGACAAATAGAATTTTAGATGAAAAATTAGAATAAGAGTGACAATCCTTTTATCATTTGATCTTAGCCTTGCATAGTGCTCCAAAGGCGACAAATCAGCCTTTGTAAGCTCCCTGTGAGAGGCATCTGCGATCCCTGCCCTACTGTATGTGTGTATATGAAAATAACAAAAAACAAAGTATTTTGTGAACCAGTACTTGATTTTTCCCCTACTAGCTTTGATTTTGCTGATTTGCTACTTTATTGAAGAAAAATGTACTTACTATGACTGAGATACAGTGAGGAGAACAAGTATTTGATACACTGCCGATTTTGCAGGTTTTCCTACTTACAAAGCATGTAGAAGTCTTACATGTTTATCATAAGTACACTTCAACTGTGGGAGACCGAATCTAAAACAAAAATCCAGAAAATCACATTGTATGATTTTTAAGTAATTAATTTGCATTTTATTGCATGACGTAAAAACTGTTGGCAGTTGGCACAATTATTAGAAAATGGAAGAAGTTCAAGATGACGGTCAATCACCCTCGGTCTGTGGCTCCATGCAAGATCACCTCGTGGGGCATCAATGATCATGAGGAAGGTGAGGGATCAGCCCAGCACTACATCGCAGGACCTGGTCAATGACCTGAAGGGAGCTGGGACCACAGTCTCAAAGAAAACCATTAGTAACACACTACGCCGTCATGGATTAAAATCCTGCAGCACACGCAAGGTCCCCCTGCTCAAGCCAGCGCATGTCCAGGCCTGTCTGAAGTTTGCCAATGACCATCTGGATGATCCAGAGGAGGAATGGGAGAAGGTCATGTGGTCTGATGAGACAGAGCGTTTGTCTAAACTCCACTCGCCATGTTTGGAGGAAGAAGAAGGATGAGTACAACCCCAAGAACACCATCCCAACCGTGCAGCATGGAGGTGGAAACATAATTTTTTGGGGATGCTTTTCTGCAAAGGGGACAGGACGACTGCACCGAGGGGGAGGATGGATGGGGCCATGTATCGTGAGATCTTGGCCAACAACCTCCTTCCCTCAGTAAGAGCATTGAAGATGGGTCGTGGCTGAGTCTTCCAGCATAACAACGCCCCAAAACACACAGCCAGGGCAACTAAGGAGTGGCTCTGTAAGAAGCATCTCAAGGTCCTGGAGTGGCCTAGCCAGTCTCCAGACCTGAACCCAATAGAAAATCTTGAGGGAGCTGAAAGTCCGTACTGCCCAGCAACAGCACCGAAACCTGAAGGATCTGGAGAAGGTCTGTATGGAGGAGTGGGCCAAAATCCCTGCTGCAGTGTGTGCAAACCTGGTCAAGAACTACAGGAAATGTGTGATCTCTGTAATTGTAAACAAAGGTTTCTGTACCAAATATTAAGTTCTGCTTTTCTGATGTATCAAATACTTATGTCATGCAATAAAATGCTAATTAATTACTTAAAAATCATACAATGTGATTTTCTGGATTTTTGTTTTAGGTTCCGTCTCTCACAGTTGAAGTGTACCTATGATAAAAAATTACAGACCTCTACATGCTTTGTAAGTAGGAAAACCTGCAAACTCGACAGTGTATCAAATACTTGTTCTCACCACTGTATGTGGTTGTCCCACCAAGCTCTTAATTGTAATATTTTTTATGTAGCGATTCCATGGACAAGGTGTATGAGTTGATATATAAAACAATGCAAGATTCAAGACTTCATGCTTTTCAGCTAAAATTATTGCACAGAATCAATCATCGCAGCCCTGCAGATTTTGTTGTGAGGATACAGAATAAATAGACAATTTGTTTTGGTATTGCACTTAGGTAGCTTGTTTCTGGTCTCAGGTTCAGGAATGGCTGAAAATGCATAACATTGATCAAAAATTGACCTTAGAAATAGTATTGTTGAGAGATCTGGTCAGTCAATTACTAATACTCTTAGTAAAAGTATTTATCTTCAACTCGCACTCTGTGGATTCTATTCGATTAGATAGATTCAAATTGTATGTTAAACATCACAGCATAGTTGAAATACAGTGAAGGAAACAAGTATTTGATCCCCTGCTGATTTTGTACGTTTGTCCACTGACAAAGAAATGATCCGTCTATAATTTTAATGGTAGGTTTATTTGAACAGTGAGAGACAGAATAACAACAAATAAATCCAGAAGAAAGCCTTGTCAAAAACGTTAAATTGATTTGCATCAGCCCGGGGGGGGGTCTTGGAGGGCTGGTGGCCTGTTGACCTGGCAGTTGGGGGCTTAGTCCGAGGGCTGATAGTAGAGGTCGACCGATTATGATTTTTCAATGCCGATACCGATTGGAAGACCAAAAAAGCCGATTAATCGGCCAATTTTAAAATATTTTTATTTATTTGTAATAATGACAATTACAACAATACTGAATTAACACTTATTTTAACTTAATATAATACATCAAAATCAATTTAGTCTCAAGTAGATAATAAAACATGTTCAATTTGGTTTAAATAATGCAAAAACGAAGTGTTGGAGAAGAAAGTAAAAGTGCAATATGTGCTATGTAAGAAAGCTAACGTTTGAGTTCCTTGCTCAGAACATGAGAACATATGAAAGCTGGTGGTTCCTTTTAACATGAGTCTTCAATATTCCCAGGTAAGAAGTTTTAGGTTGTAGTTATTATAGGACTATTTCCCTCTATACCATTTGTATTTCATTAACCTTTGACTATTGGATGTTCTTATAGGCACTTTAGTATTGCCAGTGTAACAGTATAGCCTCCGTCCCTCTCCTCGCTCCTCCCTGGGCTCGAACCAGCACCACATTGAAGCAGCGTTATCCATGCAGAGCAAGGGAAACAACCACCCCAAGGCTCAGAGCGAGTGAAGTTTGAAACACTATTAGCGCGCGCTAACTAGCCAGCCATTTCACTTCGGTCACACCAGCCTCATCTTGGGAGTTGATAGGTTTGAAGTCATAAACAGCGCAATGCTTGACGCACAACGAAGAGCTGCTGGCAACAGGCACGAAAGTGCTGTTTGAATGAATGTTTACGCCTGCTTCTGCCTACCACCGCTCAGTCAGATACTTAGATACTTGTATGCTTAGTCATATTACATGCAACACAGGACACGCTAGATAATCTAGTAATATCAACCATGTGTAGTTAACTAGTGATTATGATTGATTGTTTTTTTATAAGGTAAGTTTAACGCTAGCTAGCAACTTACCTTGGCTTACTGCATTTGTGTAACAGGCAGTCTCCTTGTGGAGTGCAACGAGAGAGAGGCAGGTCGTTATTGTGTTGGACTAGTTACATGTAAGGTTGCAAGATTGGATCCCCCGAGCTGACCACGGTGAAAATCTGTCTTTCTGCCCCTGAACGAGGCAGTTAACCCACCGTTCCTAGGCAGTCATTGAAAATAAGAATGTGTTCTTAACTGACTTGCCTAGTTAAATAAAAGGTGTAAAAATACAAATCGGCAAATCCGCGCCCAAAAATAACGATTTCCGATTGTTATGAAAACTTGAAATCGGCCCTAAATAATCGGTCGACCTCTAGCTGATAGTTCTGGTTCAGGTACCCATTTTTTACCTTACCTTGTGGAAGATCTGTTGGTTGCTTCTCTGGATGGGACTCTGTTAGATGACTGAATATAAGAAATATAATTGTAAAAACAAGTCCCTCTGGATAAGAGCATCTACATCCAGCCAACTTGTATCAAGTTGGCTGGATGTCCTTTGGGTGGTGGACCATTCTTCATACACACGGGAAACTATCGAGTGTGATAAACCCAGCAGCGTTGCAGTTCTTGACACAAACCTACCATACCCCGTTCAAAGGCACTTGTGTTTTATGTCTTGCTCATTCACCTTCTGAATGGCACACAATCCATGTCTCAATTCTCTCAAGGCTTAAAAATCATTCTTTAACCTGTCTCCTCCCCTTCATCTACACTGATTTGAAGTGGATTTAACAAGTGACATCAATAAGGGATCCTGGCTTTCAACTGGATTCACCTGGTCAGTCGGTCATGGAAATGTTTTGTATACTCAGTGTACATCTCCTGTCCAGTTGTTTTAATAGATGTCAAAGTATGCCAGTTTACAATTGACATATTCTGTCTCTAAAACATGTGACAGCATTTACATTTTTTTTAGCATTGTTGGATTATTTTGGGGCGGAGATATTTTGTAGCTGAGATTTTGTTTTTGTTTACTTTTTCAGCTGGTGCTGTATTCCCATTCAATGAGGAAAGAGTCAGCCGGGATGGAGTTGATCAGAACTCTGCAGTTATCGGAGGTGAGTAGGAGCAGTAACCAACTTGCTGACTATACAGGGTTGTTGATGTTTTTAAAGGTCATGTTCCTCAATGTCCATTGTACTTGCAGGTATCATTGCTGTGGTCATCTTCACCATCCTCTGCACCCTGGTGTTCCTGATTCGCCATATGTTCCGTCACAAGGGCTCCTACCACACCAACGAGGCCAAAGGGGCGGAGTCTGCGGACTGTGCCGATGCAGCCATCATTGTCAATGACCCCGCCTTCACAGAAACCATCGATGAGAGCAAGAAGGAGTGGTTCATCTAATTGGACATTCACATTTTGGTACTGGGCAGAGGTGTGCCCATTGCTCTTCGCTGTGTGAAGGCAAGGCTTTCTTTGATGAGGGATGAATGATGTGTCATTGTGGACTAGGGAGATGTCCCCTTGGACTAGATGTGTGCTTTGGCTGGCTTGTCTATAATGTATTTACATTGAGTGAGGAGTTTTGTCAACATGATATCAGTCATTCACATGGAGCCATTATTTCAATTACTGCATCCACTGAACTGAGAATGGGGGGAGATGAAATTATAACTTTTTTATTTATTTTTGCATTACAGTTGATATGTCTTAATGATTTGAGCTTTGATTGTAGAGATGTTTATGCCTGCATTTAGTGGGTCAAGCACAAACTGTATACTTATTTCCTTTGCTGCCAAATGAGACAAGACTATTCCTACACAGTTTAAAAAACACAAAACTAAGGTTTATGTCAGACATTGACATTGTATTGTAATGTGCTAATTTGATTGCACTGCAGTCCTTTGTGTATAATACAATGGCATGCTTCAAGATTATGGCATCCCTTCATTGCACCATTCCACACAGTAGCACTTGTATTTCCTCACAAATGTGGCTTATCTCACCCCAAAAATTTTGTACCAAATTATTCAGCGTGCTTTATCTGTTTTGCCCAGTCTTGCTACGTGATGGTTCTTCCTGGAAAGATTGTAATCTGGTATGAGATGACAGGTTCACATTTGGGGACATTTGTAAGGGAATTGCTATGATATTGTTATGCTTGTTTGTGCTATAAACCTTTTCATATCAGTTATAGAAATGACAATATCTGGCTTAACCCAACGTGCCTTCAGGGTTCAGCCACTTAGCCTTCTGTTTTAGACTATTTCATTATGGGCCCACTGACTGTCCCTTGAAACACTAAGACCAATAGGTATGTATTTATGATGGTTGCTATTTGCTAAAAGGAAAATGAAAGAACATGGCTTAAGTCCAGCTGTCCCCATGGACAGTGATACACTACAGTCATGGCCAAAAGTTGAGAATTACATTAATTTTCACAGTTTGCTGCTTCTGTGTCTTTAGATATTTTTGTCAGATGAAATACTGAAGTATAATTACAAGCGTCAAAGGCTTTTATTGACAATTACATGAAGTTGATGCAAAGAGTCAATATTTGCAGTGTTGACCCTTCTTTTTCAAGACCTCTGCAATCCGCCCTGGTATGCTGTCAATTAACTTCTGGGCCACATCCTGACTGATGGCAGCCCATTCTTGCATAATCAATGCTTGGAGTTTGTCAGAATTTGTGGGTATTGTTTGTCCACCCACCTCTTGAGGATTGACCACAAGTTCTCAATGGGATTAAGGTCTGGGGAGTTTCCTGGCCATGGACCCAAAATATCAATGTTTTGTTCCCTGAGCCACTTGGTTATCACTTTTGCCTTATGGCAAGGTGCTCCATCATGCTGGAAAAGGCATTGTTCATCGCCAATCTGTTCCTGGATGGTTGGGAGAAGTTGCTCTCGGAGGATGTGTTGGTACCATTCTTTATTCATGGCTGTGTTTTTAGGCAAAATTGTGAGTGAGCCCACTCCCTTGGCTGAGAAGCAACCCCACACAGGGATGGTCTCAGGATGCTTTACTGTTGGCATGACACAGGACTGATGGTAGCGCTCACCTTGTCTTCTCCGGACAAGCTTTTTTCCGGATGCCCCAAACAATCGGAAAAGGGGTTAATCAGAGAAAATGACTTTACCCCAGTCAACAGCAGTCCAAACCCTGTACATTTAGCAGAATATCAGTCTGTCCCTGATGTTTTTCCTGGAGAGACGTGGCTTCTTTGCTGCCCTTCTTGACACCAGGCCATCCTCAAAGTCTTCACCTCACTGTGCGTGCAGATGCACTCACACCTGCCTGCTGCCAATTCCTGAGCAAGCTCTGTACGGGTGGTGCCCTGATCCTGCAGCTGAATCAACTTTAGGAGACGGTCCTGGCGCTTGCTGGACTTTCTTGGGCGCCCTGAAGCCTTCTTCACAACAATTAAACCGTTCTCTTTGAAGTTCTTGATGATCAGATGAATGGTTGATTTAGGTGCAATCTTACTGGCAGCAATATCCTTGCCTGTGAAGCCCTTTTTTGTGCAAAGCAATGACGGCACATGTTTCTTTGCAGGTAACCATGGTTGGCAGAGGAAGAACAATGATTCCAAGCACCACCCTTTTGAAGCTTCCAGTCTGTTATTCGAACTCAATCAGCATGACATATTGATCTCCAGCCTTGTCCTCGTCAACACTCACACCTGTGTTAACGAGAGAATCACTGACATGATGTCAGCTGGTCCTTTTGTGGCAGGGCTGAAATGCAGTGGCCATTTTTGGGGGGCTTTGCAATTGATTGCAATTCATCTGATCACTCTTCATAACATTCTGGAGTATATGCAAATTGCCCTCATACAAACTGAGGCAGCAGACTTTGAAAATGAATGTGTCATTCTTAACTTTTGGCCACAACTGTATACACGCTCTTAATTAATACCTGAACTTGTATGGCTTTGTTGGCATCATGTGGTACTATATGTAATATTTTACTGTATATGATTGTTAGAGTACAGTGAGGTTTAATGTCTACTAATTTTAATTTCCTTATTTTCAGAATGCCCCACAATATTAAACGGTTCTCTCTTACAAGTGCCAACAAGACTCAAGTATGCTTTCTATGTCAGCCTTTCCCTCGTTAAGATGCTCATATTCACATCATGTGGGTTGAGTATTTAGCGTGGCATAACACAGACAACACAGTGTGTGCGCAGAAGACAAGAACTGGGGGATTAGAGAAGCTAAGGCGAATGTAGACAGCATGAGAGAGAGTAATGAAAACCTTTGCAATGAACATGAAATTATTAGCGGTTACTGCTGAAGGCTGTAACAGCATTCTGCAAACTGAAGGCATGCCTCCTTACATGTCAGCATTCCACATGCCCACAGCAATTTTGCACCACTTATTATTTGATAATTGCTTCATTGTTTGTTAGTTGTTGATATTTTGTCATGTATGCTATTATTAATCAACACAAAACCCTCTGCATCTCACAAGGGTACAGTTTGGCTTATTGTGCTTCAGATAGTTTTGCTCATTTGAATATCACCAACTGTATGTGGTAATAGTCAAGTTGCAACTATCAAAGCTTACTATTTTGTAAGCTAAAATAATCAGAGGACAATTACTGTAGAGCAACACTATGACAAAGCATGAGCTCACATCAGACTAACACTTCAATATTATAGCATACTGATAATGGATAACACACTTTATTTATGTTGCTGATAACCACTTGTCAAATGAACAATTGGTGTTTGATTACAATTTTTTACTTTCATTAGCAGCATGATATGTAAACTAAAACAGTACCACATTGCAGTACAATATATTTTACATGAATTACTTGGAAATATTTTGTATGTTTCTGAGGGATGATGTGCAAAAGCCTTTTTATAATATTTTAATTTTTCATTACAATTAAATGGCAGTTTTCTTTAATTCTGTGTGAAAAACAAATTGTAAAAAATTGTCTTTTACAGTGGCTTAAGATCAAGTCCCCCAAAATGCATTTAATTTGTTACTTATGTTCAGTATTGTATGTTAGGCTTGAGATTGCATACGTAATGTGATTTTGTCTTAATATAAATCATTAAACAAGCCTTGCCATACAAAGTGTGGTTGCTTTATCATCAGATGCCTCCCCATCAGAACCTTCCTCTCCCTGACATTTATGGTAGACACTAGCCTGGTCCGTCAAACTATACTGGACCTAGCCTTTTCACAGTAAAACATTTTAGTGGCCCCTCTTGACAGTGGAGAAAAACATGCTTTAAAAGTAACACGTTTTCTGCAATTCTACACATTTTGCCAAGGGGCAATGAGAAAATGTTGCAATTTTATAAAAATTCCTACAATTTTAGCTATTTTACTATTGAGGGGATAATGAAAAAAATTCAGTTCTAAGGCAAATTTCCTGCAATTCTACACAGTTTGCCATGACCTATACCATGTTAATATATTATCTGAGTGAGAGTGACCAACGTGCATTTGGCTATGATTACTAAATTTAGATTGCTGACTAGACTAATTTACCAATCAAAAAATTGTTAGCCGACATGGCTCATTGAGTGACTGACAACAAAACAATGCTGATACACAACCAAATGTCAGAATTGCACCTTGTGTATTATACTATTCTTACTCTCACTAGTAAGTTAAGACCTGACTGAATTCCTAAAATGAGGGGCCCTAAAGTCACTTTTGGCTGGGGCCAGCCCTGCATAAAACCAATACTAATATCATTAATTGTAGGATGTTTTTTTATTTTTTTATTTTATTTTACCTTTATTTAACCAGGTAGGCAAGTTGAGAACAAGTTCTCATTTACAATTGCGACCTGGCCAAGATAAAGCAAAGCAGTTCGACAGATAAAACGACACAGAGTTACACATGGAGTAAAAACAAACATACAGTCAATAATGCAGTATAAACAAGTCTATATACAATGTGAGCAAATGAGGTGAGAAGGGAGGTAAAGGCAAAAAAAGGCCATGATGGCAAAGTAAATACAATATAGCAAGTAAAATACTGGAATGGTTTCAGAATATAACGACAAATTGTTTGTTGCAGTGGCATACATGCTTATCAATCAGTTTTCATTAGAACCTTGACCTTCTCACAAATCGTGCTGTTCCATGCACAACATACAGTATGTCCATTATAATCAGCCGTGCGTGTCCGGAACTTTAAATTCCACTCAAATTCCATGGGACATCTTTCTGCAAACACATTTGTAAAGTGTTATTTCTATGCACTGCCGCAGCTATTGTTGTGGCAGTGAAAAGTAAATAATTTAGAGGGAAACGGGTATGTGTCTTTGAAAAGGAGTATTCCAATACTTTACTCAGATTAAAAACGTAATATTTGGTTCTAATTGGTACTGTTTTGTTTCATTTGGAGCCAAGAACGAGCACTACACGATGGTAAGCTAACGTCAGCTAGCTAGTACAGTAGCTAAACTGACTGGCTAGCTAAGCATAACGAGAAATCACCAGTGAACTTGAATATTATTCTAGCTAGCTAGTTATACAAAAACAGAACACACACGACTATTGTGTGTTGTATTTATACAGAGAACACGGCCTGGCTGTTTATCCGTAACGCTAATTGGCTTCTGTGGTCAGGTAGCTTAAGTTAGCTCTAGCGTTGCGCCTGAACAGGCCTCATTTCTCACGGTAGTTAGCTAACGTTACCCTGATAGCTCACTGGCTAATACCATGTTAGCTAAGTTGGTTATAACGTTTGCCAATCCAAATTTGCAGTTTGTATTATCGACTATTTGGTTTAAGTTACTAGCTAGCTAACAGTACACCTAGCAAATGTAATGCTAATGTCAGCTAGTCAAAAACATTGCTAACTGCTACGTTTGCTTACACTGCACCACTAACCAGGTTAATAGTTCACGTTTAGCCATGGCATGACAAAGCTAGATAGCGAATGTAAAGTTCAGAAGCTTCCTTGGCAAGCTTGTGCATGGGGACTACAGGTGTAGTAGCTAGCATTGCCAGAAAGTTCATATTTAATGTACAAGATATTGCCTTGGACTAGTTAGCTATCAATATTAGGTTTTGCAAATAACCAAAAGCTAGCTAGCAATATACACAGAATAGGTATGTAATGTCGGATTGCAAGCCAGGCATTACAGTCCCTCAAAGATTGTTTGCCACCAACTCAGTAGCAAAATATACTGTCCCTATCGTTGTAGCTTCCTCTTTTCAGTGTGTTTGCTGCTTAATCTGCATCTTTTGCCTTGGTTAGTGACAACACTGTCCCTGTGATAAATTGATGAATACTTGGGCCTGGACTGAAATGGTAATTATCTTGAACAGTTGGTTATTTAACAATTAGCCCCAAAACTTATCTTACCATCTCATGTTTGTCATTCATGCACAATACTTGCAGTATTCGCATAAGATATTTTTTACTTTAATATCCAATGAAATCATTATATCCACTTTGGTTAGCCTATATCAGGGGTAGGCAAACCTGTTCCTGAAGTGTCGCAGGATTCTTTCCCCCGACTAGGCACTAGACTTAACTAGATGATCAGTTCAGTGATTGCCTACATTCAAAACACCTGCTCTTCCAGATCAGTTAAATCAAAAACATGAAGTGCCTGCTCCAGGACCAAGGTTGCGTACCCCTTGTGTATTTTATGTCTATGGTTGTATTCTAAGACTTAGTAGAATCCAAGTTAACATATTTACATATAAACATGTAATGAAACAAGGTCAGGTTAGGCCTCATCTTGAAATCATAATTCTGCGCTCTTGTCTACTCTTAAGTTATATATATTTTTCTTTGTGATTTCTCTACCTTCAATGTATTATTCAATATCACTTGAGTGATCTCCTGCTCCATGCCGGAAATCAGCCCTGCCTACCCTGCACAGGTTTAACAATAGGAGCCGAGGGCAGTAGGGTTTAGGTTTCCACCTGAAGGAAAGCCAAATCCAGTCAGCCGTATTCCCCCAGCCAGGCTGCACTGGGGTGGGCAGACACTCACTGACACTAATGTAGTTACAGTATTCAGGACCAGTGAAGGTCAGATCACAGGCCCAGCTGTTGGGTCTTGATCAAGGGGAGGCTGGAGTCAATATAACACTCACTAGACTAATCTCTAACAATATGTCATACATTATCACCTGGATAGCAGATACTAGCTTTATATGGCAGGGGAACTATTCCAATCATTTTGCTGTGTACTGTAGTCTACAATGGAAGCAGTTTCAAGTGCAAATATTGATGAGCTAGATCCTAATGCATGTTTTTTTCTAGCCAGGTAATGATCTTTTTCAATTGAATGTCAACATCAATTATTGCAATCCCAACATTCTACAATGCAAGATTTTTTCTTACTCTTCAGGGCCTGTGCTAATGTGACTTATACAATGTTTTCTCCTTTCTTACAATGTGTTTGTTTGCAGGTTTGGCAGGATGCTCTCCTGATTGCTACTTGAAGGGGGTCTTCCAAGATCATCTGCCACTCCAAAGAGAAGACCCCACCTTGTCTCTGTGTTACATTGTGACCTCTCTCTTTATCACCTTATGGAGGAGTAGCTCTTGACGGTTTCATTACAAGCAATAAAAGAAGA
Organism: Oncorhynchus kisutch; assembly: GCF_002021735.2. NCBI lineage: Eukaryota > Metazoa > Chordata > Actinopteri > Salmoniformes > Salmonidae > Oncorhynchus > Oncorhynchus kisutch. Next base: position 23,104,223 of record NC_034203.2, read on the forward strand.
CGTGGCACGGAGCATCTGAGAGGAGAGCAACAACAAGCAAAGAGACAATGTCATCCAACAGAAGCCAGAACCCTCATGGGCTCAAGCAGATTGGCCTGGACCAGATCTGGGATGACCTGCGAGCAGGAATACAGCAGGTGTACACCAGACAGAGCATGGCCAAATCACGATATATGGAACTGTACACGTATCCTTCCACATAAATACACTCCCAGGCTTCTCTGACTGTGTGCTTCCAAGTGTGTCTCTTTATTATGGGCAGTTTTTATGGCTGACACCAGCACAGGTTTTCCTCAGTTTAAAGCATATTTGGGATAATCCATTGTCAGTATTTTAAGTTTCTACATTTATGTTGTTGCCTTTACCCACCACCCAGACATGTTTATAACTACTGTACCAGTGTGCATCAGTCCAATCAGGCCCGTGGGGCAGGGCCACCTCCATCCAAGCCCTCCAAAAAGGCCCCCACCCCAGGAGGGGCCCAGTTTGTGGGCCTGGAGCTCTACAAGAGACTCAAGGAGTTCCTCAAGAACTACCTGACCAACCTGCTCAAGGTAATGCTCTGTTCTGTGCCTTTTTTAAATGGACTGAGGTCAATGAATCGATTAAATGAATTGGCCTGCTAGTTAATTCTCCATTAGCCCTTCCAGTAAAGGTTAAAAGGAAGCATATGAAATGTCCTACCACATTTGCATGCTTATCTCTAACTACAGTGATATGTGAACCCTTTTGAATTACCTGGATTTATGCATAAATTGGTCATAAAATATTATCGGATCTTCATCTAAGTCACAACAATAGACAAACACAGTCTGCTTAAACTAATAACACACAAACAATTATAATTGTTCATGTCTTTATTGAACACACTGTGTAAACACTCACAGTGCAGTTTGGAAAGAGTATGCAAACACTTGGATTTAATATCAGGTTGACCCTTCTTTGGCAGCAATAAGCTCAACCAAAAGTTTTCTGTAGTTACGGATCAGACCTGCGCAACGGTCAGGAGGATTTTTGGACCATTCCTCTTTACAAAACTGTTTCAGTTCCACAATATTCTTCGTATGTCTGGTATGACCCACTCTCTTGAGGTCATGCCACAGCATCTCAATCGGGTTGAGGTCAGGACTGACTGGGCCACTCCAGAAGGTGTATTTACTTCTGTTCAAGCCATTATGTTGTTGATTTACTTCTTTCTTTTGGGTTGTTGTCCAGTTGCATCCCCTACCTCCTGTTGAGCTTCAATTGGCGGACAGATAACCTAACATTCTACTGCAAAATGTCTTGATAAACTTGGGAATTCATTTTTATGTTGATGATAGCAAGCTGTCCAGGCCCTGAGGCAGCAAAGCAGCCCCAAACCATGATGCTCCCTCCACCATACTTTACATTTGGGATGAGGTTTTGATTTTGGTGTGCTGTGCCTTTCTTTCTCCACACATAGTGTTGTGTGTTCCTTCCAAACAACACAACCTTAGTTTCATCTCTCCACAGATTTTTTTTTGCCAGTAGCGCTGTGGAACATCCATGTGCTCTTTTGTGAACTTCAGACTTATACAGCAATGTTTCTTTTGGACAGCAGTGGCTTCTTCCATGCTGTCCTCTAATGAACACCATTCTTGTTTAGTGTTTTACGCATTGTAGACTTGTCAACAGAGCTGTTAGCATCCTCCAGAGATTTCTGTACGTCTTTAGCTGACACTCTAGGATTCTTCTTAACTTCATTGAGTGTTCTGCGCTGTGCTCTTGCAGTCATCTTTGCAGGGCGACCACTCCTAGGGAGAGTAGCAACAGTGCTGAAATTTCTCTATTTCTATACAATTTATCTTACCGTGGACTGACTTTTAGAGATACTTTTGTAACCCTTTCCAGCTTTATGCAAGGCAATAATTCTTCATCTTAGGTCTTCTGAGATCTCTTTTGTTTGAAGCATGGGTTACATCGGGCAATGCTTCCTGTGAATAGCGAACTCAAATATTCTGAGTGTTTTTATGAGGCAGGGCAGCTCAAACCAACATCTCCAATCTTGTTTCATTGATTGGAATCCAGGTTAACTGACTCCTCGCTCCATTTAGCTTTTCGAGATTTCATTAGCCTAGGGGTTCACATACTTTTTCCAACCTACACTGTGAATGTTTAAATGATGTATTCAATATAGACAAGAAAAATACAATAATTTGTGTGTTATTACTTTAAGCACACTGTGCTTGTCTATTGTTGGGACTTAGAGGAAGATCAGGGGAATTTTTATGTAAAATCTATGCAGAAATCAGGTAATTCCAAAGGGTTCACATACTTGTTCTTGCCACTGTAAATATCACTCATGTCCCCATCATCTGCAGGACGGAGAAGACCTGATGGATGAGAGTGTATTAAAGTTCTACACACAGCAGTGGGAAGACTACAGATTCTCCAGCAAAGTGCTGAATGGTATCTGTGCCTACCTCAACCGGCACTGGGTCCGCCGCGAGTGTGACGAGGGGCGCAAAGGGATATATGAAATCTACTCCGTAAGACAAAACTTTTTTTTTTTTTTTTTGTTAACCTAAATCTTATATTCTTAAATGGTTTTCTCAATTGTATGCATTGCCTCATCCTTTCCTCTCCTTTCAGCTCGCGTTGGTAACATGGAGAGAATGCCTTTTCAGACCTTTGAATAAACAAGTGAGTATATGCTCAGATTAGCTGTGGAAAAGTTATTCCCAGTCTTAGTTGATTACGATACATTTTGTTGAAGGCATGATCCTAAATGTGTGTGTGTGTGTGTGTCCCCCAACTAAGGTCACAAATGCTGTATTGAAGCTCATTGAGAAGGAACGTAACGGAGAGACCATCAACACTAGGCTTATCAGTGGAGTCGTCCAGTCCTATGGTAGGTCCTGGCATATTTTAATGGTGTGTTGTTCAACCAATTTGAAACTGTTGTGAGATGTGATATCATGGTTCTGAAATTATGTTGGTTGACAGTGGAGGTTGTGTGTCTTTCAGTTGAGTTGGGTCTCAATGAGGACGATGCCTTTGCCAAAGGCCCCACGTTGTCAGTCTACAAAGAGTACTTCGAGACTCAGTTCTTGGCGGACACAGAGCGCTTTTACACACGAGAGAGCACAGAGTTCCTGCAACAAAATCCAGTTACTGAATACATGAAAAAGGTGGGTTATGAAACCAGTATATTGAGCCAAATAGATGTATCAGTAGCCTTTTTGTTTAGTGTAAAAATGTACAGAATCCCTCTCTTTCTCCATCTCTTTCGGTCTCTCACTCGGCTCTCTTTCTCCTTCTGTCTCTCTCTCAGGCTGAGGCGCGTCTGTTGGAGGAGCAGCGGAGGGTGCAGGTGTACCTCCATGAGAGCACGCAGGACGAGCTGGCCCGCAAGTGTGAGCAGGTGCTCATCGAGAAGCACCTGGAGATCTTCCACACAGAGTTCCAGAACCTTCTGGACGCTGACAAAAATGAAGGTATGGATGAGTCCAAATGGCAATTGCCAGCCAGACATGCTTTTTTGCTATTGCCAGATTTGTACTTTTCATACATTTATACTTTGCCTTGAGAAATGATTCATACCCACTTATTTATTCCACATTTTCTTCTTACATCATGAATTCATCTACACACAATAACCCATAATAACAAAGTGAAAACATGTTTTTAGAATTTATTGAAAATTAAATACAGATCTCATTTACATACATATTTTCACCACTGAGTCATTACTTTGTAGAAGCACCTTTGGTAGTGATCACAGGTTTGAGTAGTCTTTGGTATGTCTGTATTAGCTTTGCACATCTGCATTTGGGGGGTTTTCTCCCATTCTTCCTTGCAGATTTTCTCAAGCTCTTGTTAAGTTAGATGGAGAGTGGCGGTGAACAGCAAGTCTTTCTGATGATTTTCAATGGGAATTAAGTCTGGGCTTTGGCTCAAGGACTTTCACATTCTTGTTCTGAAGCCATTCAAGCATTGCTTTGGGTCATTGTCCTGTTGGAAAGTACATTTTCACCCCAGTCTAAGGACGGTTTTAATGTCACATGCACAAGTACAGTGAAATGCCTCTGAAGCAGGTTCTCATCAAGGATTTGCCTGTATTTGGCTCCATTCATTGATTGTTCCCTCTATCCTTATCAGTCTCTCTCCCTGCTGCTGAAAAGCACTTTTTTTTTTTTACAGTGTCATGCTGTCCTTAAGGAGCAGATTCAATGCATGAGCAGCACAGCCAATGGGTGTGATGTGAGAGTAAGACTCCTCCACTTTAGACCAAGCAGACTTTATGTTCGCAGCATTGTCTGTCACTAGTGCAAATACCTGCTGTGGTCCAAGGTCATTGATGACTGCCTTCAGCTCCTGATGGGTCATTGATGACTTGCAATCATCTCTGATGGGTGGACGAATGTTCATGGGCAAGGAATTATTAACTACATAATCTCTACTACCTCATCCAGTATTCTACAAGAGCACAGACACAAGGGACAACAGACACACTGTTCTCTACCAGTGTAGAATACTTGTAGAATACTGGATGAGGTAGTAGAGATTATGTAGTTAATAATTCCTTGCCCACGAACATTCGTCCATCCATCAGAGATGATTGCAATACAGTCTGCTTTCTCTATGATTTGCTTGACCTTCACTTGAACTCTGCATCCAGCAAATGAGTAGATGAAGCATGTCTGGTTGGAGGGGTATGCTGGGCGAGGAACATTCAGAATTCTCTTCCAATATGCATAAACCTGTGAGCATCAGAGGTGAACCAATTGCATACACAGCTCGAGCAAGATATTCATCAGCATTTCTCAGACTACGTTCCTCCATTGAGTAAAACAACTTCTGATTCCAGGAGGACCGTGAGCTGTTGCTATCGATAATGTGTCTGATTCATCATTTTTACCTGGAATAGAAGTAGAGGGTCTTTTGTCAGAGGTTTCTTGTTGTGAGCATTGAGGGAACTTTATGCACTTGGCCAGATGATTCGGCATTTTTGATTCGGCATTCTTCACATATGATTTGGCACAGTCTTTGCAAATGTACACAGCTTTTCCTTCTATATTAGCTGCAGTGAAATGACTCCACACATCAGATAGTGCCCGAGGCATTTTCCTATAAAGATTATGAAAAAATTGAGTAAAAAAAACCAAATACTATTCCATGTACAGGTAAATACAGTTAGTTTAACCTCTCTAAGAATAGGAGACGGTAGCGTCCCACTTGGCCAAAAGCCAGGGAAAATGCAGCGCGGCAAATTCAAATAAAATGATATAAAAATCTAACTTTCATTAAATCACACATGTAAGATACTAAATTAAAGCTACACTCGTTGTGAATCCAGCCAACATGTCAGATTGTAAAAAAGGCTTTTCGGCAAAAGCATAAGAAGCTATTATCTGATGATAGCACAACAGTAAACAAAGAGAGTAGCATATTTCAACCCTGCAGGCGCTACACAAAACGCAGAAATAAAATATAAATCATGCCTTACCTTTGACGAGCTTCTTTTGTTGGCACTCCAATATGTCTAATTAACATCACAATTGGTCCTTTTGTTCGATTAATTCCGTCCATATATATCCTCCAAAATGTCAATTTATTTGGTGCATTTGATCCAGAAAAAAACTGCTTCCAATTTGCGCAACGTCACTACAAAATAGCTCAAAAATTACCTGTAAACTTTGACAAAACATTTCAAACTACTTTTGTAATACAACTTTAGGTATTTTTAAACATTAATAATCGATCAAATTGAAGACAGGTCTATCTGTGTTCAATACAGGAAGACAACAAACCAACGCTACTTTTCAAGTCTTGCGCAACTCTCAACAGTGTTACCCAGTTCCTAGATGGCCGTACTTCTTCATTGCACAAAGGAATAACCTCAACCAAATTCCAAAGACTGGTGACATCCAGTGGAAGTGGTAGGAACTGCAAACAAGTGCCTAAGAAATATTGTTTCCCAATGAGAACTCACTGAACAGACAAGACCTCAAAAAAATATATTTCTGAATGGTTAGTCCTCGTGGTTTTGCCTGCTCACATACATGATTCAAACAGTTTTAGAAACGTCAGAGTGTTTTATATCTAAATCTCCTAATAATATGCATATCTTATATTCTTGGCATGAGCAGCAGGAAGTTGAAATTGGGCACGCTATTTATCCAAAAGTGAAAATGCTGCCCCCTATACCATAAGAAGTTAATTAAACAACTCCTTTGTAAGATAAATGTTTTAAAATTAAACACGTATGGAAACAGGTGAATTAACTTTCCTCAGTTGGCAGGCTCAAGCAAGCTAAAACCCACATGGTAGCAAGAACTAACTAGCAGAAATTGTTAACAAGTTAGAAATGATTTAAACACACTTTGCTCATTGATGGGACTGAAGTGAAACGGGTCGAGAGTTTCAAGATCCTTGGTGTCCACATCACCAACAAACTATCATGGTCCAAACACACCAACACAGCTGTGAAGAGGGCACAACCATGCATATTCCCCCTCGGGAGACTGAAAAGATTTGGCATGGGTTCCCAGATCCTCATGTTCTACAGCTGCACCATCGAGAGCATCCTGATCTGTTGCATCGCTGCCTGGTATGACAACTGTTCGGCATCTGACCGTAAGGCGCTACAGAGGGTAGTCCGTACTGCCCAGTACATCACTGTGGCCGAGCTTCTTGACATCCAGGACCTGTATATTAGGCGGTGTCAGAGGAAGGCCCAAAAAATTGTCTAAGACTTCAGTCACCCAAGTTATAGACTGTTATCTCTGCTACTGCACGGCAAGCAGTACCGGAGCACCATATCTAGGACCAAAAGGCTCCTTAACATCTTCTACCCCCAAGCAATAAGACTGTAAGACTGCTGAACAACTAAACTAATCAAATGGCCACCTGAACTATTTACATTGACCCGTCCCCCTCTTTGTTTTTACACTGCTGCTACTAACTGTTTTATTATCTATCAATAGTCACTTTACAAATTACCCCCGCACATTGATTCAGTACTGTTACCCCCTATATATAGCCTTGTTATTGTTATGTAAATGTATTTTACTTTTTGATTGATACATATAAATAAATTGTCAATATTTCATTAACTCTTTCTTAAACTGTGTTGTTGGTTAAGGGCTTGTATGTAAGAATTTCAGTGTAGTGTTTGGAGCATGTGACATGCATCGCCATTCTCTGTCTGTAGACCTTGGGCGGATGTACAATTTGGTGTCCCGGATCACTGATGGATTGGGAGAGCTGAAGAAACTCCTGGAGACGCACATATACAACCAGGGCCTTGCTGCTATAGAGAAGTGTGGAGAAGCAGCTCTCAATGTAAGAACTACAATGGTTTTACCGGTTCACATCTTTATTAGAATAATCTGAGACAGTCCTTTCTCCAGTTCACTTGAGTGTTCCTTGACTTTGTTTTCATTTATTTCACCACAGGATCCCAAAATGTATGTCCAGACCATCTTAGACGTCCACAAGAAGTATAATGCTTTAGTAATGTCAGCGTTCAACAACGATGCTGGTTTTGTTGCTGCTCTGGACAAGGTATGTTCATATTTTACTATATTTTGTGGTGTTAGACATTTTCAGACGGTGTCACACACACACACACTTGCTGTTTTTGTTAACTTTGAACACCCATTTTTTGTCTTCACAGGCCTGTGGACGCTTCATAAACAACAATGCTGTGACCAAGATGGTGCAGTCATCCAGCAAATCCCCAGAGCTACTGGCTAGATACTGTGACTCTCTGCTGAAGAAGAGGTGTGCCTCTGCTCTGGCACATTCACTTATTGCATAACTCAGAACCACAATTTGATATTCAAGTCTACGTATGCCTGAGACCAGTAGCCAGCACTCCAGTATTGCTATGGACATTTGTTCTGAAATGGTTCACATTGACTAGAGTCAATACGACGTCTACTCTTGTGGTTTTAATAGACACTGCTAACATACAAGAGAAGGATGTCTGATTTTTAAATTCAATTATTTTCTTTCTTTTTTTTTGCACAGCTCAAAGAACCCAGAGGAGGCAGAGCTAGAAGACACACTAAACCAAGTGGTGAGTTGGACTGCTTTTTTTCCCTTTTTTCTCAGCTGCCACACTGGTACTGTATTTTATACATTATCTGGTTGCCTGGAGTCGACAGGATGAAAAGTGGAGCTTCTGCACTGGCTGCCTTCCATTGTAGACCCAATCTCCTCCCCCTCCTTCAGCCCGGCGTTGCATTTTAGTTGGTTTACAACTCTATAACTGTTATGTGTTCTCTTCCCTAGATGGTGGTCTTTAAGTACATAGAGGACAAAGATGTGTTCCAGAAGTTCTATGCCAAGATGCTGGCTAAGCGGTTAGTCCATCAGAACAGCGCCAGTGATGATGCTGAAGCCAGTATGATCTCCAAACTAAAGGTACTATACCACAAAAAATCTGTTTACCTCCTCATGACCATGTTTTTAATTTGGCATTTTCAACGTGATATTGACATTACATTGTGATTGGTAACTAGAGTTGTGCAGTTTGTTTATTGTACAAATCTGTTAGATATTCTCTGGTTGCTCAGTCTTTGGACTGTGTTTTACCTGGGATCATCTGTCCTAATGGCATGTCCTGCCCTCTTTCCCAACAGCAAGCGTGCGGCTTCGAGTACACCTCCAAACTCCAACGCATGTTCCAGGACATCGGAGTCAGCAAAGACCTAAATGAACAATTTAAAAAGCACCTCACCAACTCTGAGCCTTTGGACTGTGAGTATATCTGTCTGTGACTCTGATATGCGGTGGTACCTTGTCCCCCATTCTGGGATTCATTATGTGATGACAGAAATTAGTTTCTTAATCTCGGAAACCTGGATTGATTTAGTAGGGCCCTGGTTTTTCCTAATCAAACGTTTAAAAAATCACATTGAAACAAATAACTATTATAGGAAGATTGTTGATCTGTTTTCTGTGTGTGTGCGTCTCAGTGGACTTCAGCATCCAGGTTCTCAGTTCTGGTTCCTGGCCCTTCCAGCAGTCCTGTACATTTGCCTTGCCCTCTGAGGTGAGAGACTAACTGATCCCCTCCACAGTGACCCAATTTACTTACATTGATCACTGTTTTACTCACTGTTCTCTCTTTTCTTCTCTCCTACCCTCATTTAGCTGGAGAGGAGTTACCAAAGGTTCACTGCCTTCTACGCCAGCAGACACAGCGGGCGCAAGCTGACCTGGCTCTACCACCTGTCCAAAGGAGAGCTGGTCACCAACTGCTTTAAGAACAGATACACTCTGCAGGTGATTACAGGTGTTGTCTGATCAGATAAAATATGAATATTTCCTCTCAGACTCTCACAACCATCACTATTGAACAAATATACTGGTGTGTGCTGACTATTTAACAAGAAAAAAATAATGAATCAACAATATGCATGGAGCGGAGTTGTCATGGTATCCTCTACTATTGAATGGTTTTGACGTATTCCCTGTTGCTCCTCCTGTCCTCCCAGGCTTCTACCTTCCAGATGGCCATCCTATTGCAGTACAATGCTGAGGACGTCTACACAGTGCAGCAGCTCGCAGACAGCACACAGATCAAGATAGTGAGTACTGACAACTCAACGGTATCTAGTTGGCTACAGCCAGAGAGTCTATTCTCTTTGATGGATGGTCTTTCAAAGGAAGACCTTATGCTCTGATGGGAATACAAAACACTAATAACACCTGCTCTTTCCATGACAGACTGACCAGGTGAATCCAAGTGAAAGCTATGATCCCTTATTGATGATAAATCCACTGATTGTAGATGAAGGGGAGGAGATGTGTTAAAGAAGGATTTTTTAAGCCTTAAGACAATTGAGACCTGGATTGTGTATGTGTGCCATTTAGAGCGAGAATGGGCAAGACAATATTTAAGTGCCTTTGAACGGCGTGTGGTAGGAGATGCCAGGTGCACCGGTTTGAGTCAAGAACTGCAACGCTGCTCGGTTTTTCACGCTCAACAGTTTCCTGTATGTATCAACAATGGTCCACCACCCAAAGGACATCCAGTCAACTTAACATGGCCCAGCATCCCTGTGGAACACTTTCGACACCTTGTACAGTCCATGCTCCAACCAATTTAAGGCTGTTCCGTGGGTAAAGAGGGGGAGGTGGGGGTGCAACACAATATTAGGAAGGTGTTCCTAATGTTTGGTATACTATGTGTATAAGCTGAAAGCAACAGCCCACTATCTGCCTTATACGTTGCCTGTTTTGTTTTTGTTCTCACCAGGACATTTTGGTGCAGGTGTTGCAAATCTTGTTGAAGTCTAAATTGCTGGTAGGTTTTATGCCTCTTATTTTCATATAATCTACCAAACAAATCTAGTTGCTAGGGGAGACATCAATGAACTATTCTGCACTGTGGATTTCAACTTTGACCCAAGCAATGTTCTGTTGTCTAGGTCCTGGAGGATGAGAATGCAAATGTGGATGAAGTAGAGTTCAAACCAGACACCTTAATAAAACTCTTCCTGGGATACAAAAAGTGAGTCATTACACACACCATGTAATCAATATAGGTCACAAACCTGCAAATTGTGGAACCAGATATTCCAAATTGCAGTGATGTTACTGTACTTTAATAGATTCCATGAACTGTTGCTGATATATTTTGATTTGAATCTATACAGCAAAAAACTTCGGGTGAACATTAATGTGCCAATGAAGACAGAGCAGAAGCAGGAGCAGGAAACCACTCACAAGAACATAGAGGAGGACAGGAAACTGTTAATACAGGTACACTGTACATCACGCTATTCTATTTTTTCCCCTGATCTAACTCACACTACAAAAATCTGTCTATTGTCTAGCGTGCACAAACAACCTCTCTGGTCTAGAATATTCACCCAGGATCATTTTGGTCTAAACCTGCTGTGTTCTCTCTTTCTCTACCCTGCTGTAGGCTGCCATTGTGAGAATCATGAAGATGCGCAAAGTGCTAAAACATCAGCAACTCCTGGCAGAGGTGCTGAATCAGCTGTCATCCAGGTTTAAACCAAGAGTTCCCGTCATCAAGGTAAATTATGCCGTAAATTAGGCCACGTTAGATGGAAATTGACCTTACCCCAGAGGATTTCTTGGAACCACATACTGTAAATGCAACATCTGCCATGGTAGGAACGTGCTTGTATTTGTCTTTCAGAAATGTAACAAATCTATACTCCTGTAGGTTTATGGAAACCACTTTCTGTAAAAACTTTCTGTTTATGGAAACCACTTTTCATGTGCCATGTTAGTAATGGTCATGTATGGTTTTTGTCTTTCAGAAATGTATCGACATCCTGATCGAGAAGGAGTACCTGGAGCGTGTCGACGGAGAGAAAGACACTTACAGCTACTTGGCTTAAAACCTTTTCATTGTTCTCCACCCTCCCTCCTTTCTTTTTTTTAAAGTTGTCTTTTGAGTAATTAACATCATTCCTTTTGACATTTGGCCAATGTTGTCAGGAATGCGAGCACAGAAGGAGAAAAAGAAGAAAAAAGTTGTCAATCATCATCAAGGTGGTTGCGAAAGCTGGACTTCCCTTTAAACTCTGACATTATGGGATAGCTGCTCGCCCAGTGTTTGTTTGAAGATCCCATCTGAACTGCTCAGGATCGACAGATACATTTTGATATGTAAATATCGACAGAGACCTTTACCTCTTTACTTTTATCTTGCAAAGTTAATAACATACAAAAAAAACTATCAAAACCCTTCACACCGAGGGTTGCATGCTACTGCCTATCTGCATTTAAGAAGCAAAAAGACGTAATAGATGAGAAGCTATTAAGACACTGCTGCTTTATGTGGCAGTAGCAAATTATGAACGTATGTTTTAAAAAAAGATGAGTGCAATTTTAGCTGCACTTCCAGAAAGCGATCTGTGTTTGAAAAAGGCCCTTAGAAGTGTAATCTGCATTGTTACCAGCTACCAGAAAAACATTTGTATAGTGTGGTTCACTTTTTTTTTTTTAAATGTATGGTAAATAAAAATGAAAGGTTTCTGTATTCCCTCTGATGGTTTTTATTCCTTCAAAGCTGATGTGAACTTTGGGCTGAGATGTTTACACACGCATCCCAATTCTAATCTATGTTTACTAATTGGTTGTGAAAAAGAGCTAATGTGATTGGTCAAAAGACCAATTAGAGGGGGAAAATATAAGAACTGTGCAGCCTGTTTAAACGCAGCCCTGGATATTATAGATCATTGCTGGTTTCTTGATGTTACAATCCATGAATGACCTACTTAGCTGTTCATTGCCATTCATTTGTAAACTGTAAAGCTTGTCAACAAGATGTATTGTGTGGGTATTAGAACCGAAGGTTGCTACTTTCCCATGATCAGTTTTAATCAGAATGTACTTTAATGGCTGTGTTTAGACAGGCAGCCCAATTCAGATTTTTTTTTTTACCACTAATTGGTATTTTGACCAATCACATCAGGGTTTTTTTTCTGATTCGTCAAAAGACACATTTTTGAGAGAGAGAAAAAATATATCAGAATTGAGCTGCCTGTCTAAACACAGCCTAAATCACTGAAAACGTTCACATCGTAGGCAGGATGCAGGCAGAAAATGTATGAGATTGGATCTTGGGGTTCTCTTGCCTATTTCAATAATAAACATTTTAAATTAGCCTATCATAATGCTATTATTTTTTACGCTTTTAATTATTGTATGAATGCAGACCCATTTCAACATACATTTGGATGACTGTTTGGCGGCGTTAAAGCCTTGTTCACACAGGTCTTAATGCTCAAATCAGTTTTTATTTTCAAACCTGTTTTGGAATACTAACTATCCAAACAGCAAGTGACCAAATCAGATTTCTGTTTGTTCAGACAGTAGTCATTTGCTGACATGGCTATTCTATTGTCATAGTAAATAAGGGTGTGTGCACAGTGGTGGTGCTTGTGCTTACTATCACCAAAGATGATGGATATACTGACAAGATGCATGCCTCTCTGGCCTAACAATGGGAGTCGTTGGCCACGGCGGGTTGTCTAGCCCCCACCTATCCTTTCTTTGGATTGGTGGATACATGTCATTATTGTAATCCTTTTTGAATATTTGATGAGGGTTGTTGACATCAACTGCCTGTAATGGAGAGAGATGCTATGCTATTAGACATATGCCAAGAATATGCATAGCCATCTCGAGACAACTTCTATATAAAGACAGGTTTTCTGCAGAGTTGGGCCTCTCTGAAATCACTTAGAAGTGTATTTTTATTTATTTATCTGTTATTTTACCAGGTAAGTTGACAGAACACGTTCTCATTTGCAGCAACGACCTGGGGAATAGTTACAGGGGAGAGGAGGGAGATGAATGAGCCAATTGTAAACTGGGGATTATTAGGTGACCGTGATGGTTTGAGGGCCAGATTGAGAATTTAGCCAGGACACCTGGGTTAACACCCCTACACTCTTAAGTGCCATGGGATCTTTAATGACCTCAGAGAGTCAGGACACCCTTTTAACATCCCATCCGAAAGACAGCACCCTACACAAGGCAGTGCCCTGGGGCATTGGGATATTTTTTTAGACCAGAGGAAAGAGTGCCTCGTACTGGCCCTCCAACACCACTTCCAGCAGCATCTGGTCTCCCATCCAGGAACTGATCAGGACCAACCCTGCTTAGCTTCAGAAGCAAGCCAGCAGTGGTATGCAGGGTGGTATGGTGTGTAGCAAGCTAAGGAGACAACAATGCCTGCCATTGAGGTTTGTTTCCCAGTTGTGTTGAATGTTCAAAATCATAGTGTAAGAAAACTTTTAAAGCCTCAAAGGATAAGATGATCCAACTTTCAATCTGATTCATTTTTAGCTAGCCACAGTAGTCCACTAGCTAAGTAGCTGTATAGCTTTCTAGCACATTCACTAACTTGTTTGTAAACAATCTACCACATGTTCTTGTCTAAATTTCAACAGAGTAGGTAGCAAGCAACAAGATGTGTCAAATAACAGTATAAAAAACACTGGAGAGCAAATAAGTCACATTTGACTGTTCAGACACGGGTCGCATGGCCAGGAAAAATAACAGAATCTAATCGGATATGCAAATCCATACGGGAAAATTATATATTGGAATATATTTTTAAAATATATATAAACATTTTAATATATCAGGAAAATGTATTTATCAAATATATAATTCAATCAAATATATGTACTTATATATATATATATATATATATACAACATGTGCGCCACACAGAATGCACTGGAACTGCCTCTGCAACTCAATGCTGCAATGCTGCCAGGCAAACAGAGTGTTCCATTGGAAAGGAATGTACTTCAGGTGTACCAAAGCGCAATGACTCTGTGGGTGTGATTGAGGTGTAACCCAATGCTGCAAGGCAAACACAGCGTTCCATTTGAAATGAATGTACTTCTGGTGTATTTGGTGTACCAAAACGCAATAACCCTGTCGGTGTGATCGAGGTGTTAGCATTAGAGCCAATTTATGCTTGATCCGAAATGTGGTCAGAGGCGGCTTATGGATGGTGTTATGCCATTGCGGACTCTCCAATATTTTTTACCTTTTTATTTATTTATTTTATCAGGGAGTCATACAGAGACCAAGGTCCTGAATGACATACATAACAGAAAATACACACATCAATATAAATACAAAATGAAAACAGAAAAAACAAACACATTAATCACTAATAAGGTCCTCAATCAGCCTTTTGAATTGCCCTAGAAGCACCAAAACATCAAATTTAAGAACATTTCGAAGATGGTTCCTGAAATAAGGTGCAAGAAAACTAAAAGCTGATTTACCTAACTCAGTAGAGACCAAAGGAATTTCCAGAATTAACCATCCCTGAGACCGGGTGTGGTAATTCCTATGTCTAAAGTTTAATAAAGATGTTAGGTACAGTGGCAGTTTTTGTATAAGGGCTATATAAATGAAAACATAGCAATGTATCAAACTATGTGACATCAGAGGGCCAACCAACTTCCTGCTAGAGAATGCAGTGATGAGTACTGAAACTGTCATCCATAATAATGCGCAGTGCGCTGTGATAACCTGCATCTAACGGTTTAATGAAGTGGCAGCTGCATTCATATAGATGAAGTCGCCATCGTCTAGGACCGATAGGAACGTAGACTGAATAATCTGTTTTCTACTATTTAGTGAGAGGCAGGACCTACAGTGCCTTGCGAAAGTATTCGGCCCCCTTGAACTTTGCGACCTTTTGCCACATTTCAGGCTTCAAACATAGTAAGTAAGTATTGAATGCAGGTAAAATTAAGTATATCTTGTTCTCTACAGCGTATAAAAATAACTTTGATGATTTAAGCATATGTACTTTAGATGGTGTCCATTGATTGTGTCCCTGCTTACAAATATCTGGGAATCTGGATAGATGATAGGCTGTCTTTTAAAAAACATATTGATGAGTTAGTTAAGAAGCTGAGGTTAAAATGGGCTTATTCTATAGAAATACAGTGCCTTGCGAAAGTATTCGGCCCCCTTGAACTTTGCGACCTTTTGCCACATTTCAGGCTTCAAACATAAAGATATAAAACTGTATTTTTTTGTGAAGAATCAACAACAAGTGGGACACAATCATGAAGTGGAACGACATTTATTGGATATTTCAAACTTTTTTAACAAATCAAAAACTGAAATATTGGGCGTGCAAAATTATTCAGCCCCCTTAAGTTAATACTTTGTAGTGCCACCTTTTGCTGCGATTACAGCTGTAAGTCGCTTGGGGTATGTCTCTATCAGTTTTGCACATCGAGAGACTGACATTTTTTCCCATTCCTCCTTGCAAAACAGCTCGAGCTCAGTGAGGTTGGATGGAGAGCATTTGTGAACAGCAGTTTTCAGTTCTTTCCACAAATTCTCGATTGGATTCAGGTCTGGACTTTGACTTGGCCATTCTAACACCTGGATATGTTTATTTTTGAACCATTCCATTGTAGATTTTGCTTTATGTTTTGGATCATTGTCTTGTTGGAAGACAAATCTCCGTCCCAGTCTCAGGTCTTTTGCAGACTCCATCAGGTTTTCTTCCAGAATGGTCCTGTATTTGGCTCCATCCATCTTCCCATCAATTTTAACCATCTTCCCTGTCCCTGCTGAAGAAAAGCAGGCCCAAACCATGATGCTGCCACCACCATGTTTGACAGTGGGGATGGTGTGTTCAGGGTGATGAGCTGTGTTGCTTTAACGCCAAACATAACGTTTTGCATTGTTGCCAAAAATGTCAATTTTGGTTTCATCTGACCAGAGCACCTTCTTCCACATGTTTGGTGTGTCTCCCAGGTGGCTTGTGGCAAACTTTAAACAACACTTTTTATGGATATCTTTAAGAAATGGCTTTGTTCTTGCCACTCTTCCATAAAGGCCAGATTTGTGCAATATACGACTGATTGTTGTCCTATGGACAGAGTCTCCCACCTCAGCTGTAGATCTCTGCAGTTCATCCAGAGTGATCATGGGCCTCTTGGCTGCATCTCTGATCAGTCTTCTCCTTGTATGAGCTGAAAGTTTAGAGGGACGGCCAGGTCTTGGTAGATTTGCAGTGGTCTGATACTCCTTCCATTTCAATATTATCGATTGCACAGTGCTCCTTGGGATGTTTAAAGCTTGGGAAATATTTTTGTATCCAAATCCGGCTTTAAACTTCTTCACAACAGTATCTCGGACCTGCCTGGTGTGTTCCTTGTTCTTCATGATGCTCTCTGCGCTTTTAACGGACCCCTGAGACTATCACAGTGCAGGTGCATTTATACGGAGACTTGATTACACACAGGTGGATTGTATTTATTATCATTAGTCATTTAGGTCAACATTGGATCATTCAGAGATCCTCACTGAACTTCTGGAGAGAGTTTGCTGCACTGAAAGTAAAGGGGCTGAATAATTTTGCACGCCCAATTTTTCAGTTTTTGATTTGTTAAAAAAGTTTGAAATATCCAATAAATGTCGTTCCACTTCATGATTGTGTCCGACTTGTTGTTGATTCTTCACAAAAAAATACAGTTTTATATCTTTATGTTTGAAGCCTGAAATGTGGCAAAAGGTCGCAAAGTTCAAGGGGGCCGAATACTTTCGCAAGGCACTGTATTTCTATAGAATAAGCCCATTTTAACCTCAGCTTCTTAACTAACTCATCAATATGTTTTTTAAAAGACAGCCTATCATCTATCCAGATTCCCAGATATTTGTAAGCAGGGACACAATCAATGGACACCATCTAAAGTACATATGCTTAAATCATCAAAGTTATTTTTATACGCTGTAGAGAACAAGATATACTTAATTTTACCTGCATTCAATACTTACTTCAGGTCAATACAGTTTTTCTGTAATACAATGAAGGCAGACTGAAGTTCAGATAGAGGGTCAACCATGGAGGCAATAGCATACGCAACAGTATCATCAGCATGCAAGTGTCTTTCTTTTTTTATCTTTATTTTACCAGGCAAGTCAGTTAAGAACAAATTCTTATTTTCAATGACGGCCTAGGAACAGTGGGTTAACTGCCTGTTCAAGGGCAGGACGACAGATTTGTACCTTGTCAGCTCAGGGGTTTGAACTTGCAACCTTCCGGTTACTAGTCCAACGCTCTAACCACTAGGCTACCTGCCGCCTCTATACTATTTTTTGTCGATATTGTTCATGTAAACAGTAAAAAGTACAGGACACAGAATCGACCTCTGCGGTTAGCTGAGAATTGATCAAGGATTCTAATATTTTAGCTAGACAAGAAAGTTTAGAAATAGGGTTATAATTATTTAGGTCACAAGGGTCACCACCTTCGTGAAGATGGAGTACATGGGCCGCCATATAATCGTCAGGTTAAAAATATGGGTTAATGATTCACCAATCGGGGGCAGAAAGCTGCAGCAAAAATGGATCAAGCGTATCAGCCCCAGTGGATTTTTTTAACATCCATATTAAGCAAGGCATCTAGCACATCACAGATAGTAAATTGTAGAAATGAAAACAAAGATTCACTGGAAGTTGACAGGTTAACCATTGAGTCAGCTAGAGGCTGGCAGAAGGAAGAGCCCTTGATTGACTGACCAGGGTCAATTAAAGCACCATTTCTCTCAAATAAAAAGCTTGCCAAGATAAAATGATGATTAAAAGCAGCACTTATTCCATTCTTCTCAGTTATGATGCCAGAGTCAGACAGAACTTTCTTAGGCAGGGAAGAAGGGGAATTTGTACACTTCCGTGCATTTACTGTATTCCAAAATGTTGTTTATGGACACATAAACCAGGAGCTCAAATTTCTTGCGAACAGAAATATTTAAAGATTGGAACACCGTCAAATTAGATTTGACATGTATGGCCACTCCTCCCCTTTCTGTAATCTGTCACATCTAAATTCATTAGAAACATTTACTTCAATGTCTTCATCAGATACAGAACCATGTAACAATGTTTCAGAGAGAACCAGAATGAGTCCTGTAACCAAATGTCAATTGTATCCATTTTTAAATCAGATTTCGCACATTTATGTGCATTATCCCAAGCCCCTTACAATATTTAAAGTCAGAGGGGGTATTCAGCTCATTCCCATAAGGGCATAGGGTCATCTGCAGCTATTTGTTGAGTGAGCTGAGACTTGGCCAAGGTCTATGCCAACCACGTGAGAGCAGAGTAGACTGAGCATTTGACAGACTTCCTTCAAGTCGCTGGATGCAGTGGCTGAGGCGGGAACTGGGAGAGCAGTGTTGGCAGAGCTCTGTCCACCCAGCTGAAGCTCCTGCCAAGGGAGTGGAGCTGCTGCAAGGGATCGGAATGGCTGCCAATGCTCTATTCTGAGTGTGCACAGGAGGCCTTGGTGTGGCTCCTATTGCAGGGTGGGGCTGCCATAGGGGGAAGGAGTGTCCCAGGCCTGTCCTGGGGATGGGAGTAGGGAGAGTAACCAAAATTAGCCTGGGAGGGAGGTTGTGGGGGGACTTGAGGAGAGTGGTGTGGAGGGCAGTGTGGCTGGTGAAGCTCCAAACTCTCAGAATATGAGGGCTGATGATGTGAATGATACATGGGGTGGACTGCATCATGTGGTGCACTACCCTCAACAGTGTTTTGCCAGACCCTAATGTAGTGGTCGGTGCTGTGTAGAGCTGGGCTGAGTTGAGGTGGGCCTTGTCTGAGAGAGCTGTGCTGTGATGGGCCGGGTCTGGTAGAGATGTGTTCTGATGGGCCGTAAAAGTTTAATCATTGAGTTGATATGAAAATAACCAAAAGTATGTGGACACCTGCTCGGCTGGGACAACCATCTCTGCAGCACTCCAACAAGCAGGCCTTTATGGTAGAGTGGCCAGACAGAAGCCACTCCTAAGTAAAAGGTACATGACAGCTGTCATGACAAATACCTTTCTCCCTTTTCTCTCTGCTCTACAGAATGGACTCTTGGAAAGGCCTTTGTTAACATAGAGAGAGTATGGTAACATCAAAAGGTTGGGAACGGAGTAATATTTCGATAATCCAACCAGTTGAAAGTATCTGTTAGTACTTAAAAAAATATGATGTCAGATCAGTTGTCGTCGGAGACATTATTACTGATGATAGGACGACATAAATTGTATCTTGGAAAGTCTACACATTGTAGTTATCAGATTCACATGGAATTGTTGTGCAATTTACATGTTTAAATATGTATATATATAAGTAATTTTATCTTTTAAAATGAGAGAATTGTTTTGATAAGTAAAATATGCTCACTCAGTGGCCACACCCACGTGAATAGGCATTGGTTGGAAATGATGAACCAACCCCTTTTCTAAATTTCTATAAGAGCCCCCGTGACCCAATTCACAGTGGACTAAGCCAACCTCAGCATTGCGAATGGTTGAATGACTACAACCTTACGAAGTTAACACTGTGTTCCCGATGACGTGAGGACTGATGTCCATACATTTAAAATGGCTAATATCAACTACAACCTTACGTAATTAACATTGTGTTCCAGACGACGTGAGGACTGGTGTCCATACGTTTAAAAGGGCTAATTTCAACATGGAGGTGACGATCGCCACGCTGGAATGATTCATTTTGACTATACCAGCCAGAATATAGCATGAGCTTAATATGGCAACTTAGAATGAATGTTGAACTCTTATTCACTAAAGAAGTGATACATCCTAGATGTCGAGTTATCAGCAGCAGCTGTAAACGTGCGTGGCCTAGGAAAGGACAGACAATCTCTTCAGAATGACAGGGTACTAGAACGTATCCGTTCTACCACATGACGACAGAGTACTACAACGTAACCGTTCTACGACACGACAAAAGGCTACAACGTATCCGCCCAGAAATATTCTTCAAAGGACAAGGGAGAGCTTTGCTGGGCAACGCAGCCTTCCATCTTTGACCAATCTATCAAAGCGCAGCTCAGAGTAAATATACTTCTTGCATTTTCCTTTTCCGAATGGGCGGTTATTTATAATACATAAGATTCTGTATTTACGATAGCATAGCTTTACAAGGTCAGATAGAGACCCAATCCTTTTGTTCCTCAGTCTTCCCGCTCTTTCATTCAAACCCAACCCCCTTTCTTTGTATAACCAGCTGTCATATCAGTTTTGTCCTCTTGGGACATTTTCTTTTATGACATAATTAGTCATCAATGTTCCATCCTGTGTATATGTAATTCTGTGTGACTATTTAGGTATTTAGTAAGTAAATAATTAAACCAAATTTGTATTGCTGATTCAACTTGTTAGCCAGGGTTCGTGAAGGTAACCAAGAATTTTACGTCGTTCAGATGAGAATAAGGTGATGATTATGACGTGACGATTAAGGTGACGATTAATTTGACTGCTATTGATATAAAACATTACCAGGTCTTTAAGAGTTTGTTCGGAAGACAACAGCTCTATAAACATTCTTCCGTGGTGCCCTGACTTCCTAGTTAATTACATTTACATGATTGGTTGAATCAGGTAATATTAATTACAGAGAATTGATTTTATAAAATGGCATGTCACATAATTTAATCCATATTAAAGACACGACACAGCCTACTTGGAGTTTTCCAAAAGGCACCTAAAGGACTATTAGACCATGAGAAACAAGATTCTCTGGTCTAACAAAACCATCAATTAATTATTTGGCCTGAATGCCAAGCTTCACATCTGGAGGAAACCACATCCTGCTGTGGGGATGTTTTTCAGTGGCAGGGACTGGGAGAAGAGTCAGGATCGAAGGAAAGATGAATGGAGCAAAGTATAGAGAGATCCTTGACTAAAACCTGTTCCAGAGCGCTCAGGACCTCAGACTGGGGTGAAGGTTCACCTTCCAACAGGACAAAGACCCAAAGCACACAGCCAAGACAATGTATGAGTGGCTTTGGGGCATGTCTCTGAATGTCCTTGAGTGGCCCAGCCAGAGCCCGGACTTGAATCTAATAAAAAATCTCTGGAGAGACCTGAAAATAGCTGTGCAGCTCCCCATCCAACCTGACAGAGCTTGAGAGGATCTGCAGAGAAGAATGGGAGAAACTCCCCAGATACAGGTGTGCCAAATTTGTAGCATCATACCCAGGAAGACTTGAAGCTGTAATTGCTGCCAAAGGTTCTTCAACAAAGTACTGAGTAAAGGGTCTGAATATGTAAATGTGATATTTCAGTTTATTTGTAATACATTTGCTAACATTTATAAAAACCTGCTTTTGCTTTGTCATTATGGGGTATTGTGTGTAGATTGATGAGGGAAAAATAATAATGCTGTGTCATGACTGTCCTGTGAGGATCAAATGACTTAGATCAGCTTGGCAATGGTTGACAATAACCAAACCCTCTCCCACCCGCAGAGGGGTAAGGAGGGAACTGCTGGGTTGACAGCTCACACTCGATCGTAAATGTAACTAGACTTTAATATCCAAAAACTGAATAACGGAACAATATTTCTAACATAATGTGGAGAATGATCAGTGGGGAACTATGGAAAACAAATGTAATATTGATTTTCATATTGTGATGTTATTAAAAACTGTATAACGGAAATACTGTAACTTGAAAAGTATCCCCCTGAAAAGTAAATCCCCTTTATCTGTCAAGTTTTCATCCAAAATGTTATAATATGACAAATGATTAGAATATTTTTGTTAAGATAGTAATGTGTGTGGTATCCCAGGAGGTCTACCCCAGGGGATGGTACGTGAGGTACGTGAGGCAACGTTGGCTCTCTCTGCTGGGAATACGGGAGCTGGGCACCCCGACATGGACAGCTCCAAATGGAGGTAATTAAGGGAAAGTGCCAACCAGCTGTGGAGGCCAAATAAAAGGAGCACTGTGGCACACTGCAAGGGAGAATGGGGGGAGATCGACACCGAGCAAACGTAGAGAAGAAGGACCGAGCCAAACTTAAGTGATTTTCTTTGTTATGTTTATTTTCTGTCATAGTAAAGTTGTTTTTGCGGACTTAAACCTCCCTGTCTCTGTGTCAATATCTGCAAGCTCAACCCACCACCCCACGGTTTACCACATATAGTGGAGAATGCGGGCGTCTCAGTAGCTTTGGGTACCGTGGGGTCGAGCGTACGGAGATCACCATGGAGGAGTTGGTGGCTCAGTTTATCCTCAGCCAGCAGAAGCAACAGGCTCTCCAGTAGCAAGCACTGGAAGAGCAGCAACAACAAAACCGCAGACTGGTAGCGGAGGTAGCCCAGTTGAAGGTTGGGGGGCTCAGGAGTCTGGCCCGAATCAGTTCCTGGTTCAGCTAAGGGAGGAAGATGACATGGAATCGCATTTGTACACCTTTGAGAGGAAGGTAGGATGGCCCAAGTCCAAGTGGGCCAGCCTGTTGGCACCCTACCTCTCTGGGAAGGCCCTGAAGGCCTACTTTGATTTGAATGCTGACCAGGTCGCGAATTATGAGGGACTCAAATGGGAGATCCTGAGCCGTTATGGGTTCAATCTCGCACGCCGTGCACAACTGGTCCACGACTGGACCTTTGACCCCAATCTTTCCCCCCGTGCTCAGATGAGCGACCTGGTGCGCCTGACCAAGGGCTGGCTACTGACGAAAGTAACGTCCCTCCCGATGCTCGACAAGTTCGTCCTGGATAAATACCTTCAGGCCCTGCCATACGAGATTAAGAAGACGGTGAGCATGCAGAACCCCCAGTGCCTAGAGGAATTGCTGACCGCGGTGGAAATTCACCAGAACACCCAGGACCTGCTGAGAGGGGCCCGAGTGGAGAGAGGAGATGCCGCGAGGGGGACAAACAACACAAAGAGAGGCGAGGGGCTGACAGGGGCCCGGACGGAGCCAGCCGAGGCTGTGAAGTGGGAGGGTGACCCAAACCAATGACGTCGGCGGCTGCTGGACCCAGATCAGAGACGCTGCTATGAGTGCGGTGAGCCGGGGCACCTTGCGTGGAGCTGTCCCAGCCAGGAGGAGGCCATGCCCTCCACATCCCCCAGCTCTGGGGTAACCCGGATGGCGAGTTACTTCACCTCCTGTTGGGCGCACACCGAGACGGCCCCTCCAATGGTTCCTGTACGAATCGATGGCATCGACACCAGCGCTCTGCTGGACTCCGGTAGCATGGTGATCCTGGTAATCCTGGCCCACCCGCAGTGGCTCACGCGAGAGGGGAAGGAGGACCCGGGGTACAAGGAGGTGACAGTGTCCTGTGTACACAGGGACACAAAGAGGTACCCAACGGTGCCAGTGAGGATAACCACCCCAAGGGGGGAGTGTCAGATGCATGTGGGAGCTGTTTCTAACCTACTCGTGTCCATTCTCCTCGGTCGACACTGCCCTCTCTTCCAGGCACTGTGGAGGAGGGACCTGGGGAGGCATGCATGGGAGGTAGGAAGAAAAGGAAAATGGATGGTGGCGGTAATAGTAAAGTAAAGTCTGTCATAGTAAAGTTGTTTTTGCGGACAAAAACCTCCCTGTCTCTGTGTCAATCTCTGCACGCTCAACCCAACACCCCATGGTTTACCACATGTGATTTAGTTTTAAAGAGTGAACTCTGTAGCTCTGTTCAGGACAACACGATGGACAAAGCCAACCACACATATATACATTCATGATTTCTTTTTCCAAACGGTTTGTGTGCAAAGTATATGATTAATGTGAGAATAGTTATAGAATGTCGACAATAAGTGTCTTCTTCTCTCTCTCGCTCTATGTCGTTGGGTATAATGCTATATTGTGTCAATACGCTAGGGACCTTTGTCTCATGTAGTAAGTGTGTGTGTGTATTCTGTGTTATTATTTCGTTAGCTAGTAAATAAATAATTAAACTGATTTGTGTAATACTGAATTATGAGTGAGACTGGGGATTTTGCAGATCCAAGATGGTTACGACTGTTCGGAATGATAAGATAAGAGATAATGATTAATACTTTGACTGTTTTATGGATGTGATAGGTAAAGACCTTTAGAGTTTAATTCTTTAAACAACCTCTTCCGTGGTGCCCCAAATTGCTAATGAGTTTATTGTTACATGATTAATTTAATCAGGTAACAATTAAACATAGTTAGCGGATTAAATAAATAACAGTCATCAGATTAATGAAAGTAAAGTCACGACAGTTGTAACGTAACAAAGATGTGAAAAAGTGAAGGGGTCTGAATACTTTACAAATCTGTGACCAACAGATCTGTATTCCCAGTAATGTGAAATCCATAGATTAGGACCTAAGGAATTTATTTCAATTGACTGATTTTGTTATATGAACCGTAACTCAGTAAAATCTTTGAAATTGTTGCATGTTGCATTTATATTTTTGTTCATTATACAATGTTGTTGATCCATCCTCACTTTTCTCCTCTCACAGCCATTAAACCTGTAACTGTTTTAAAGTCACCATTCGCCTCATGGTGAACTCCCTGAGCTGTTTCTTTCCCCTCTGGCAACTGAGTTAGGAAAGACACCTGTATCTTTGTAGTGACTGGGTGTATTGATACACCATCCAAAGTGTAAATAAGAACTTCACCATTCTCAAAGGGATAGTCAATGTCTGCTTTTTTTTTTTTTTTACCCATCTACCAAGGCATTGCAAAACCTCCCTGGTCTTTGTGGTTGAATCTGTGTTTGAAATTCACTGCTCGAGTGAGGGACCTTACATATGCGAGGGGTACAGAGATGACGTAGTCATTCAAAAATCATGTTAAAACACTACTGCACACAGAGTGAGTCCACTTATGTGACTTGTTAAGCAAATGTTTACTAAGGAACTTTAGGCTTGACATAACAAAGGGGTTGAATACTTATTAAACGAAGACATTTCAGCTTTTCGTTTTTAATTAATTTGTAAAGATTTCTGAACATAATTCCACTTTGACATCATGGGGTATTGTGTGTAAGCCATTGACACAAAATCTAAATGTAATCCAATCCAGGCTGTAACACAACAAAATGTGGAAAAAGCCAAGGGTTGTGAATAGTTTCTGAAGGTATCATACACAAGGCTCAAACATATATTTAAATATCTGTCATTTACATACACGTAAATACATGTACATGTTCAAATAATGTATTTGTCAGTATTGACTCTCTGTTGGTGGCTTGAAATACTCACAACTTTTAACTCTGTCTGAAAAACGTGGTCTCGACTCCAGATCATATATCTGTATTGTTTGATTATTGTTTGTTTTGCTTTTTCAAGCACTGTAGTGAACAGCTCTATAGAAGTTGAGTAAATTATTATTATATTATATAATTTTTCATATGGGAAAATAGTATTTGATTCACTTCAATCTGCCAGTGTGAACAAGGCTTTAGACAGGCAGCCCAATTCTCATATTTGTTTCACTAATTAGTCTTTTGACCAATCAGATCAGCTCTGAAAAACATCTGATATGAAAAGATCAATTAGTGAAAAAAAGATCAGAATTGGGCTGCCTGTGTGAACGCAGCTTTAGTTTTTTCTCCTCAAGAGGTGCAGTTGTTGGCGGAGCTAAATACCAATTATTCTCGATGGCACACCTGTGTGCATTGTTTCTCCGTCAGCTTGCAGGGGAGGTTGGCAAACGAAATACCCTCTTCCATCGATAGAACTGTCATAATTTTTCAGGATGGAGTCTGCAGCTGAGACCAGCACTGCAGGAGTTTCAGTAAAAGATGACCTTTCAGAAAAATGTCAGAAGTTATTTCTTGAGTTCTTGGAGGAGTAAGTTGTTTGGACGAGCCCAATAATAGTGCTTAATATGAGTGATAATCAATGCGTAAACTCACCCCTCACTTTTAAACACAGGTTTCAGGACACAAACGGGGAGATTTTGTATCAACCTGATGCTGAGGAGCTCATTCGACCAGAGAGAAACACACTGACTGTGAACTTCACCAACATTGAGCACTTCAATCAGCAACTAGCTACCACTATTCAGGAGGAGTATTACAGGTAATTGAAATTCTAATTTGGTAGGCCTGGCCAAAAAACTCATTCTAATTCTCCACTGAACCAGCAAGTTACTAAACATTTCAATTTTGTCCAATCAATCCACAAAGGGAATACATTTGATGTTTCATTTTCACACACCAGATGGATGCAGTGAAATTTGGTGTTTTACAGTATCTTCCATAGTAGTGTGCCCCTGGAGCAAATTAAGATTAAGTGCCTTGGTCAAGGGCACACTGACAGAATTTTTACCTTGTTGGCTCGGTTATTTGAACCAGCGACCCTTTCAGTTACCGGCCCAACACTCTAACCACTATGCTACCTGCTACTTGTCCATGTTTTGTCATCCCCAGGGTATACCCATTCCTATGCAGAGCAGTCCGTTACTTTGCAAGAGATCATGGGAACATGCCAGTAGCCAAAGAGTTCTATGTGGCCTTCTCTGACTTTCCATCAAGACAAAAGTAATGATCAAACTACTGAACCAGATCTCTCTGAATACATTACACTTAATGACATTATTATTTACCTTAAGTGTTAAGTTGATTGTATTGTCCCTTGACAGGATCCGAGAGCTCTCCACGGCCCGGATCGGGTCCCTACTGCGTATCAGTGGCCAGGTGGTGAGGACACACCCAGTGCACCCTGAGCTGGTCAGTGGTACCTTCCTGTGTCTGGAATGCCAGTCTGTTATGAAAGATGTTGAGCAGCAGTTTAAATACACCCTGCCCAACATTTGTAAGAACCCAGTCTGTGCCAATCGACGTCACTTCAAGCTGGACCCCAACAAGTCCCGTTTTGTGGACTTTCAGAAGGTACGAAGAGGTTGGACTGCATGAGTCCACCAGGCCAGATTGACCCTCCAGCAGACAAGGAAACCATAGCATGATATATCAGGGCTCTAATTGTATATGCATGGGTGTTCATATAGGTGCGTATCCAGGAGACCCAGGCGGAGCTGCCTCGTGGCTCCATCCCCCGCAGTGTGGAGGTGATCCTGAGGGCAGAGGCTGTGGAGATGGCTCAGGCAGGGGACCGCTGTGACTTCACCGGCACACTGATCGTCGTACCAGATGTCGCTGCCCTGGCTGTGTCAGGTGAGGAACTTCCCTCCACACACCATGCCTTTTCATACACACAAGATGGCCTTCTGAGGGTCAAAGTCATACCTGACCCTGAATAAAAACCATTGCGATGGTGCATAATAGTAACATTCTCCCCTGTACTTTCTCCATGTATGCGCTGCAGGCACCAGGGCAGAGACCAGCAGCAGAGTGACTGGGGGGAGGCAGGGCTTTGATGCAGATGGGATCCAGGGACTGAAGGCTCTAGGTGTCAGGGATCTGTCCTACAGACTGGCCTTCCTAGCCTGCTACGTGGCCCCCACTAACCCTCAGGTTTCTCCATTAGTTAAACATTTATTTAGATTTATTTGAAATGTATTTAACATGGGAAGATGCCTCTAGCGAGGGAGATGGATCTAGAGACTATGTATTGTAAACCACGAACTGTGTTCCTGTGTGTAGTTTGGTGGTAAAGATCTACGACAGGAAGACCAGACTGCAGAGAGTGTGAAGAACCAGATGACTGTTCAGGAGTGGGAGAAAGTGTTTGAGATGAGTCAGGACAAGAACCTCTACCACAACCTCTGCACCAGCCTCTTCCCCACTATCCATGGTGTGGAAATTGAATAGATTTGTCTGGTAAACTGTTAAAACATCTGTTTTGAAATGCACTGCCTAACCTGAGAAAATATTTCAGGGAATAATGAGATCAAGCGTGGAATCCTATTGATGCTCTTTGGCGGTGTTGGCAAGACGACCATGGAGGGCACATCTCTGCGGGGGGATATTAATGTTTGCATCGTTGGGGACCCCAGTACCTCCAAGAGCCAGTTCCTAAAGTAAATCACCAAGCACTATCCTATTTGTATAACCTACATATGTTGTATTTGAAATTGAACTCAAACCAGTTTGAAAAATAAAAAGCTTTAACAGAAGCATTTTGAGTTGTTTACTAGTATTGCACAGCCTGTGTTGCTAGTCTCTGGAGGTCTCATTATTCCTCATAGCAATGTAGCCTGCTACATGATGGAAGCAGGAGTGGTGTGGATGTTTTGAGGGTAAAGGTTGGTGTTTAACTCTGATGGATGTGTGTGGTATGCCCTACCTCAGACACGTGGAGGACTTTGCGCCCAGGGCAGTCTACACCAGTGGGAAAGCCAGCAGCGCGGCCGGGTTGACGGCAGCTGTAGTGAAAGATGAGGAGTCCCATGAGTTTGTCATCGAGGCTGGGGCCCTCATGTTGGCGGATAACGTAAGCATTGTGTTCTAGTACGGGACAGCCATCTTATGCGTTTCAGTTCGTTCATATGTCCTCTGGGGGGCACTGTGCGCTTTGATCTAACTTTGTCCTGTATCAACATCCACAGGGAGTCTGTTGCATTGATGAGTTTGACAAGATGGACCTGAAAGACCAGGTAGCCATTCACGAGGCCATGGAACAGCAGACCATCTCCATCACTAAGGCTGGTGTGAAGGTATGCTATGTGGGAATAGGGCTGTAGCTGTACACAATTTATTTCTTATAATTATAATTCCGCAATACTTATTACTACTCAGTGCAGAGGGAGTATCAGTGGTTTGAGTTGTGAGCTGTTTGACTGTGTTGTTTTCAGGCCACTCTGAATGCTCGCACCTCCATCCTGGCGGCTGCTAACCCCATCGACGGGAGATACAACCGCTCTAAGTCTCTGAAACAGAACGTCAACATGTCAGCACCCATCATGTCCAGATTTGACCTCTTCTTCATTCTGATTGATGAGTGCAATGAGGTAAGAGAAAATGGAGGGTTTCACTAACTTTTTCAACTCCTACAGTAAGCCCATATTGAATGGAAATGTATGTTTTGGAAACTTGACACATTTAGCATTTTCACCTTTGTCTTGTGGTCTAGGTGACAGATTATGCCATAGCCAGGCGTATCGTAGACCTGCACTTTAGAAACATGGAGTCTGTGGAGCGAGTCTACGCCACTGATGAGATACAGAGATACATACTGTTTGCTCGGCAGTTTAAACCAAAGGTTATAATTTCCCTATGTTTGTGTTCCTCGTGTTAGATATTTATTTAACTAGGCAAGTCAGTTAAGAACAAATTCTTATTTTCAATGACAGCCTAGGAACAGTGGGTTAACTGCCTGTTCAGGGGCAGAACGACAGATTTGTACCTTGTCAGCTCGGGGGTTTGAACTTTCAACCTTCCGGTTACTAGTCCAACACTCTACCCTGCCGCCTACCTACCTACCGTAACATGCTTTCTGTTCCCTGTCGTTGGTGTGGTGCACTTTGACCCCAGATCACAGCAGAGGCAAAAGAGTTTGTGGTGGACCAGTACAAGCGTCTGCGTCAGCGGGATAGCAGCGGCAGCACCAAGTCAGCCTGGCGTATCACCGTCAGGCAGCTAGAGAGCATGCTCCGACTATCTGAGGGCATGGCCAGGCTCTACTGCTCAGATGAGGTTGGTCAGACACCTACTACTGAAGTATACATGTAGAATAAAACTGTATTTTTGTCTTTACTTGTTAAAGCTAATAATTATGGTTGTTTGTGTAAGAGGTGGTTCAGCAATTTTGCTCATGTAATGAATAAGCTTGCCTGATATCTGAAGTTAAATTGACTGTACAACACATTTTCACCCTTTTATTTGGACTTATTTAAAGGTGCATCCCAAACACGTTAAGGAGGCCTTCCGGCTATTGAATAAGTCTGTCATCCGTGTCGACTCCCCAGATATCAACTTCGACCAGGAACAAGATGATGGGGAAATGAATGGTAAGAAACGGTCACTTTCACCTTTGTGCAATAATATATTTATTGAAAGTGATACACGTATACATTAAATTGCCACCCTCACTCTCCAGATCAGAATGACATGATGGGCACTAATGGCAATCATGCAGAGGAGGCTATGGACACAGAGCATGGGGCAGGCAGACCAGAGAAGACCAGCACTGCCAAGCCTGCCCTCAAGATGACCTTTGCTGAGTACAGAAGGGTCTCCAACCTCATTGTTTTTCACATGCAGAAGATGGAAGATAGTAAGAGCTTAAAGGGGCCATCTACAGTTGAAACAATAACAAAGCTTCATCCTGCCACTGTTTTGGTAAAAAGCTGAGGGATGGGGCTGGAGAAATGTAACCACTCTCGGAATTCATAGAAATAGCTATGGATGCAAGGACTGACCGACCAAGATTAAGAAATTATATATAGATAGAAAAAATATAGATTAACAATGTTTTGAGGATATAGTGTTTGTCTACTCCAATATATTACAAATATTGGAGTAAAACAAGCTTATATTTTGGGTTCTTATGGGGTGACATGGAATTAAGCTCATGAGGCATTTCTAAGTTATACATGCATTGATTCTTGAAGTATATATCATTAAGTCAAAAAATAGATGTAGCAACTGCAGATTCACCATTTTAACAAACTGAAATGTTACTTTGCAAAGTTTTTTGTTGTCATGAATTCAAAAAGATACTAGTTTTTCCAAGGTTTAACAAATGTTTCATTCTTAGTTGATGAGTCCTCACTGAAGATGAGCGAGCTGATTAACTGGTACCTGAAAGAAATGGAGAGTGAGATAGAGTCAGAAGCTGAGCTGGTTGCCAAGAAGAACCTTATAGAGAAAGTGCTTCACAGACTAATCCATTATGTAAGTAAAGCATTGGAAACAAGACACACCAAGACCATAAAATATTTGACTGTTTGAAGAACATTTCTGATATTGATCTGACAACAAAAGTGTTTTGTCAAATTGGTGAGTGACATGCTCTGTATTGTGTTCATTATAGGACCACATTATCATAGAGTTAACGAAGACTGGGCTGAAGAAAGTTAGTGATGAGGGAGAGGAACCTGTCATCGAAGAGGACCCCTTCTTAGTGGTCAACCCCAATTACATCCTGGAAGATTAGGTAGGGTCCACCTCAGCCATAGATATTGTGGAAGTAATTGAACTCAGGCTTATCTGTAAGGAATTTGTGATTGCAGCTACAGTAGCCTACTGTCAACTTGTTTTGCTGGCATGTTGCTATTGACTATCAATGTACTGTCTCTAAAAAAACATTGAACACTTGTCATACTGCTCATGTCTATGCATTTCAATAAATATATTTTTTTGTGCATGGTGCTCACTAAATGGTGCACTTTCCCCTATCATTATACTGGTGGCCCAGAGTTCAGGCCAATGGTTCATGCTCATGTCAGTGGGACATTTAGGGGAGCGGTTTTATTATATGCAAGAATATTAGCATTTTTGTCATATGAATTGCCATTGGTTCTAAAGTATTACTACAAAATTCTCTTTTCTTATTGATGACAGAATATTATACACTGAATAACATTATTTTTGTATTAATTCTTTTTTAGGAAGGATTTGTCTTATTAAGAACCCATTGACCCTAATTCTGGGGACATTCATGCAGTGTTTAGGCATAATTCTACTGTCCCCCTCGTTTGATCTCGACGATGCAATACATTGAATAGACATTAGCATAGCCTAGATGCGCGCACACACACTATTTTAAATAAGTTATGTTTAACAGAAGTTCGTTTACATTGGCTACAATAGCACTAGCCCATAGACTCTATTCTCCATTAGTACATTATTGGGCTACAGTAGCACATCCAATGACAATTTTTACATATTTATTCCAGAACAATTGGCTACTCACCCTGTTTTTAATTTGGTGTCTTGTACCCTTCGCTACGTAGGTAAGTGAAGTTACATTATTTGTAAATGTGAGAACATGGAAATGTTGGCTATTGTCCTCCCGGAAAATTGCTGTGGCTCTTTCCATTCCTTTCCAAACGTCAAAATGAATGCTAATGGTGGATATAACCTACATTAATACCATTTCGTTTGTAAATGAACGTATTCCATTATATGTAAATATGAAATAATATCCATAAGAGACCCTCGCTCACTGGCTTAAACGCTGAGAAGTGCGAAACTGCTTGTGGGTCCCAGTCCTGAAGAGCATCCCGGAGAGTTGCGTGCGAAGGGCATGCCAGGTCATTGGGATGCATCCGCCACCTGAAATAGCCTACGTGGAATTTTTAACGCCACCCAATCGGGTATATAACATCAACCACATCCCTGACAAGAAGACCGCCGACTGATAAAGCACATTTACTGAGAGCTGTATTGTATGCAATAGTTTCGTTTTTTTTGTTAAACTTTATTCACAAATTGTACACTTACGGGGCTCTAGACGGTTGAGGACTGCCTATTAACTTAGATTTGTAAATTGATTGGAACAGCCTTTAGGTGAGTTGTTACATTTGTATACAATATGTAAGCTAGTAGATGTGTTAATTAAAAAAATGTATCAGCAAAGGTAATTTCCCTTGAATCGATGGTTTACTATGCCTACGCTTAGGCTACTACGCATAACACTTTTCCACGGTATTATGCCATTGGTCCCGGAATGTAAACAAAGGTATGCGGGTGTTGTGAAATAACGGGATGCTAAATTAGTTTTTTCATTGTGATAGATGAATGAATATATATTAAACACTAATCCGTATTGTTGCTTGAAGGGGACTTGCGATCTCTTTATCGTAATATGCCCTTTGTGTAAATTTTGTCTTCTTGAGACCAGTAATGCA
Organism: Oncorhynchus kisutch; assembly: GCF_002021735.2. Classification (NCBI taxonomy): domain Eukaryota; kingdom Metazoa; phylum Chordata; class Actinopteri; order Salmoniformes; family Salmonidae; genus Oncorhynchus; species Oncorhynchus kisutch. The sequence goes on from NC_034203.2 coordinate 23,137,217, forward strand.
TTCATGTTAATTGACTCAGATGATGATTCCACCTGGGGACTGTTTATATGCTGGGAGGAAGAGAAGGAAGCCCATCCAAAAACAGTTGAGTACCACTACCAGATATTGTCACTTATGTATTGAATGTTTATTTTATTAATTAAATCATAATTGACCTATCAAGCTATATGATTGAAATAACGCAACCATCTATTTCTCATCTGTTGCACACTACTGATCATGAATGAATGATTCTAATTGACATGTACAAAAGTGACTTGTTACATTCAATAATAATAAAAAATGGTATTAATCTAGGCAAGTCAGTTAAGAACACATTCTTATTTCCAATGATGGCCTCCTGTGGGGATGGGGGCTGGGATAAAAAATAAAAAATATATAATACAATTATAGGACATAACACACATCACGACAAGACTACATAAAGAGAGACCTAAGATGGCAGCAACACATGACAACACAATAGTAATCATGAGTTCTTAGAATCAACCTATTTGATCTTAGTAGTTCATCTCACATGAAATGCATACCTGTTGGTTACATGTGCAAACTAAAATATATTCTATAATGACAGTAACCTTGTTTAAAGTCTGGCATTGATAGATATTCCACACATTTGTTAAGTAATTGACAAAAATAATTTATGTTCAAACAAAGGCTACAATTTAAACAGAGTATCAAACCCAAAAGCATTCATTGTTATATTGTGTTTATTTCCAAGGGTATTTGGTTACACTTTGAATTGTGGTGCTACATTATTACATTGGAGAGTAAGATGTGGTACAGTACACCTGTTATACCAGTTTATTTGATATAGTTCATGCTCATCTGTGAGCATTTGTCTCTTCAGGATTATTCTGTTGAAGGACCTGCTAGCTACAGCTACAGAGGCTTTCGCTCTTCATTATTTAGTCATTGTTGTTTTTACTTTTTACTCAAGGAATTGACTGTTTCTCAGACCCCACAGACCACCCCTGACATTCTCAAAATATCCCCTTAGACATGATACAGGTTCCAATAACTATTGATTAATATACCAGAGGAGACTATATGTCATTAATGCATGCTTGCTTATTGAATAAACCAGTCATCATTTGGGCAATAGCACTGTATTTTTGACCTCAGGAGATTGATCTAATACTTCCTAGATTGTTTCTTTTTCATAACATCAATTAACCTTGCTAAATGATTTGTCTCTATATCCGACAGAAAACAGACAGCGGCCAGCCAGAAGACCAACCCGTCTAAGAGGCACCGTGACCGTCTGAATGCAGAGCTGGAGCGGTTGGCCAGTCTCCTACCGTTCACCCCAGACATCATCTCCAAACTGGACAAGCTCTCAGTGCTGCGCCTCAGCGTCAGCTACCTCCGGGTCAAAAGCTTCTTTCAAGGTACTGACAGCACAGCGTCCCCATGTGGTGCAGTTACACCCTATACAGTCTCTCGTGACAGCAGTTACACCTTACCGTGACAGCGAGCATGATGGATCTGGCCCTGAATGCTAAGATTACAACCTATACTGTGGTATGAATTTTTTTTTTCTTTACTGCAGGATCTGTTGTATATTAGATGTCACACTTTATGGTGCACTAGTATACATTCTATATCATATGCATACAGTACTGTGCAATTCATTATCACAACCTTACAAAGTTGATTTGTTTTTATAATGAAAATATTGGTTTGTACACCTGAGTTGCATCACATCCACTGTGCTACCACACTTATTTTACCCTAGTGCTGCTTCCCTGTCATGAAGCTATAATTCTGTTAACATTATTAATGAGAACATTTAGACAACATTTTAGACAACATTTAGACAGCTGAAAGAATGTTATTTATCACACATGGATCAAAGTAGAAGGGTGGTATGAATCATCAGGCTGGGTGTAACACATTCAGACAGATAGCTAGATGGTCATTAGATAAGAGCTGAAGTTTCTGAAGTAGTGCTGAACTAGGTTCTTCATGTGCTCTGTTGTTTATCTCATGGACCGCTACAGCAGGCATACTAGACATCACGAGCCTTTTGATATTTTCACCATGCACACTCCTACCTCTCTCCTACTTTTCTACGTATTTGACAAGGTTTACTACATTGAGAAAATGAAGGTGGAAAAATGACCAAACAGATATTTTATCCATGCATGCATGACGCCACTGTGGCACCCTTGATCATTCAGCCAGTTTGCATTGGATTAACATGCCTGGGAGCCTATATTAACTATTGCAATATACTTATTTATATGTTGGTTAAATGTACCTTCTTATTCTTTTCTGTGTCATTTCCAGTCCCTTCTGTAATTAAATATGTTAGGTCAAGGTGGTGTTGCTACATGTGTTACCTTAATTTGATTATCTGATTCAGAACAGGTTTTGACTCAAATGGCCATATGTTAAATGAGGTCAGCCATCAGCTATTTATGACTTCTTTGCAATATACTGTACATCTTTAAAGCTTTGAATTGCATCAAAGGCAAAGCTCATACTGGAGGTAGCTTACCTGTTTTGAACAAAAAGGATAGATATGCTATCTAATGACGGAAATTAGTAGCTCTGCTCTTTTCACTAATATCAATAGCTACAAACTTAAAGTAATTGTATTGTCCAATTGAAATCTCCCATCTACAGTTACAGCAGACCAGAAAACAAATATTAAAGCATTTTCCCTCATTAGGGATGTAATGAGCTTGTCTCTTTCTGTGGCCATGCTGGAGCTGGTGGGTATCTTTGCATGAATAGTCTCATGTCAATAATTGTGTAGATTGGCACTGCACAACAAAAGGCGTGAGTGGCAGGCCCCAAACCACTAAATATTTTGGTCCATCAAGGACAAGCTGAGAGCACAGCATGCAGCAGAGCGAAATCCTTTGTTGTCCCAACACTATTGTTGGACTGTTGTCGGGCACAATTATGCTCAAATTTGATCACCCAGTACTCAACTCCCCGAGTTGATCACCAAGTCTGATTTTATGACCCCTGGATAAGACTAAATGAACCACTACAAATATTGGTTAAGATTTGACCCTCAAACACAAGAATATATTCCAGTTTCAACAGGTGGTTGTTTTTTTATAGGTTTTTAGCACCCTACAAACCTTCAAGTTTAGAGCAGATGTTATTTACAGCTACAGTCTGAGACAATGCTGTAGCTGTTACACCACTAACACAGGATGTGTGCCAGAACTGTGGTTTTCTTGTTTTTCAGTCATCTCTCATTTTGTGTGCTATTTGCTAAGTACATTTGTGAATAATCTTGATGACGTATCTCATTCAGCTGACACAGTGTGTCAGTAAGGGGGATCGATGCTGTTCTTTTAAAGGATACTGTATAAGGATATATCATATATTATAAACTGGGTGGGTCGAGCCCTGACTGCTGATTGGCTAACAGTCGTGGTATATCAGTCCGTATTCCACGGGAATGACGAAACATTTATTTTTATTGTTCAAATTACTTTAGTAACCAGTTTATAATAGCAATAAGGCACCTCGGGGTTTGTGTTATATGGCCAATATACCACGACTAAGGGCTGTATCAAGGCAATCCTAATTGCGACGTGCCTAAGAACAGCCCTTAGCTGTGGTATATTGGCCATATACCACACCCCCCCGGGCCTTATTGTTTAAATATATGCAATTTAGCAGACACTTTTATCCAAAGCGACTTAGTCATGTGTGGATACATTTTTATGTATGGGTGGTCCCAGCGGGAATCGTTGTAAGCACCATGCTCTACCGACTTAGCCACACAGGAGCATAATAACGCTGTAAACCCCTATGGCCTTATGAATGGGTGTGCAGTACAAGTTGTGCTATGTACTGTTCCTCCTTTTTGTCAGCAGCTGTGGTTCCCCTTGCCAGGTTCCATTCATCAGGCCCATTTAGACATCACACACTCTTGTACGGTCTTCACTGCTGATCGCAATAAGCTCACAGAGTGGTTAATAGGATTGAGGCATGCACTTCACTTCATTGCAGTGAGCTCAATTATAAAAGGGCAGGTCAAGTGATGGGGTGGCAGGTAGCCTAGCGGTTAAGAGCATTGGGCCAGTAACCGAAAGGTCACTGGTTTGAATCACTGAGCATGGGATGTGTCCTTGCGCATGGCACCTAAACCTAAATGATCCTGTAAGTCGCTCCAGATAAGATCACCTGCTAAATGACTAAAACGTCAATATAAAATGATAGAACTAGTACAAACTACACTACTCACTGTGGTTTCAGGTATGTGTCCTTGCAGGTAGGATCACAGTGTCAATGGTAAATAATACCATGGTTCTGATACTGCCTGTTGCACATTCATCATGAAAAGGCTTCTCTTTGATCAGACTAGAAAAGGATGTGATGTATTCATAAGAATCCCCAAAAGTCCATAGAAATAATGTCATTTTCCATGCTGCCTGTTCCTAAAGTGTTACCTGAAGCTTGATGTATGCTGAGCGTCTTGTCAACGCCAGCTAACTTGCCTGTTTGATTTCCATGAGCCGACATGACAGTGTATTTCTGTGGAATACAGAGTAATGGGGGAAAAGATCATGAAAGATATTAGCAATCTGTGATGTGCTCCAGCACATGAGGGAGTAATTGTGCACTAGTGAAAGTGTCAGGGAAGGCATAGTCAGATCAGAGAGTTAATGAATGCTCCACTTTCTCCCGAGTACATCGCGTGACTGCTCCCTGGCAAGGCCCGGGGCCGCCCTCAGGGCTCATTGTAATGCTTAAGAAAGAAAGGTATGTACCAAGTGCACTATGCCACAATGTTGGGTTTTATTGATCAGCTTTGCTTGGTCGGAATCTGATGCCTTCACATGACACGAGGAGGATGCTGTGTGTGAATATGAATGATGGCTTTCAAATGTGATTATTTTCTGATTTTGTTTATGATCTATCACGTATTGTAAACACAATTTGAATTGGTTATAATCAAATAATTATATACTGTACCTAAATTGTTGAATCAGATCCGACATTCAGGGAATTATATCCCAGATGTGGCCAAATTAAGTAATTAAAATGAAGCTAATCCGAGCTAATGTATTTGAGGCGCTGCCAGGTGAGTGGATTTGACCACGTGAAAGCAAGAGAGGTAGACTGGGTAATCGTCCATAACCTTTAAATGCTCTTCTGGAAACACACTGTATGTACAGTGATAGTCTTCATAGGGAAATGCAGAAAATGTTCTAGGTTTGATTTAAATACATTGAGAGTGATGAGTGACAGGGTTTTGAAATGTTATACAGTTGGTACAAAGAGAGGCACATTTTGAAGTACCAATGAGAAAGCATTACTTTAATGTAAAACCTTTTGGTGTAAGTACTGTGAATGGTTTGAATTGTAGTGTTTTACACTGCAGTCTGGTTACAGGTCCTTATTTCCCATTCCAGTTACATGTAGTGTTTATCATCAAGGGGCTAAAATGGAACCAGTAAACAGAAGAGGTCTTGAGTTCTCCCATCTCCATGTTTACTGGAGGGCAGAGTGTTACACTGCTGTTTGGCAGCTGCAAAACCTTCTCTGGCAGATTCCCTTCAGCTTGCGTGCAGATCGGGGAAATTCCAGTTCCCTCTTGTTTCTAGTCATCATGTTTGAATAGACTGTTTTTCAATACGGATCAGAAACATTCCTTCCAATGGATCCAAGCAATTAACTCCTGATTCTAATATGGGCCAGGATAATTTACAATCATATAGCTTTTCTCAAATCCCATTTGTTATTACACTTAATCCAGAAAGCTATTGTTCACTTCATTTGTTTTTAGAAAAAGGGTACAATTAATTTAGCTTGTTCTGTTTGTACCACATAATTATTATCATTAAAAATGATTATCATTCTTTACAGATGTCATATAGTATGTACAGTATGTTTGATCCAGTGAATGTATTTTTTTGTATTCTTACTGCTTTTGACTGATATTCAGTTACCAGATTATCGGTTAAAGTGTTCAATCAGCTCAAAGGCGATATTCACGGAGTGAAAATATATTCTGGTTTGTCTGCACGCAATAGCATGAGGTAGTGACCCCAATATGTCATAAGGCAGGGGCACTACTCTTGGTCTTATTGCACAGAGACTGCAGTGCTAACTGATTTGGCACAAGCCCTTTTGTCTAAACTGTGATTTTTAATCAGACATCAGATCATAAAAAAACATTCCATCAGCTTAATCTCTAATCACACCCTCTTAACAAGCATTTTCACCACTGATATTGTGATGCGTTTTGGCATGATAACAATGAAAGCTACAAGACAACAAATGTATGTTAATGGAAATAGACAAATGTTCAAAAGTGAAGATGACAGGGGTTGATCATCTGTAATAGCATAAAGTAGTAGCATACCATCTTCAGGGCTTCTAGTGTTTCAACGGACATGCTTTTCTACAACAAATCCAACTGCTCTTCGGACTAGTCACTCTACCACTTGTCACTTCATATACAACTCTATCGACTCAAGAACGTAATCTCTGACCCCCCCCCCCCCCCCCCCCCCCCCCACACACACACACACACACAAAGGCTATTGTCACCAAATTATTTTCATGTGAACTCGCACTCCAAGCTTTGTCTATAGCAGTACTGTCGTTGATCATCAATGCACTAGACATGATTTCATGGCACAACATAGCTAGCACACACAGCCCTGCGTGACAGGGCCATAAGAAAACAGTCTGTTTATTAATGATCCCCCCCCCTCTCTTTTAATCTAGGGGTTAGAACTAAGATGATAGCTAAACTTCTCACCAGCTCTGGCGCCCTTGTGAGACAGACGCACAATTGCTTCCATCAGCTTGGGTGTCACTTTGGCCTGTAACCTAATTGGTGTTGGAAGAGCTACCATTACTAGGGATACGTTGTCCATCTGCAGACTGCAGGACAGCACCATATGTCTAGACGTGAACAAACCCCTGAAAACTGAAAGAGAAGATCTCGGACTGGGGATTTAGGCAGTAACAATTGAGTTGAATTAATTGGTTAATTAAGCTTTTAAATTAGGTAGGTATATTATGGTAGTTACGGTAATGTGTAAACAACAATGATATAATTTCATAAGATGTAGGTTCAACATGGCTGTGAAAGTAAGTAGTCTTATTTAGATTTCAGATTTCGCTCCTCAAGTAACTTTACTAATGTTTATATAGGCTACTCCTTTATTTTTGAGATTTTTTAAATTGATTTAACCTTTTATTTAACTAGCCAAGTCAGTTAAGTACAAACTCTTATTTACAATGACGGCCAAACCCTAACCCGGATGATGCTGGCCCAAATGTGCACCGCCCTATGGGACTCCAAATCAATGTTGTGGTACAGCCGGGAATCGAACCAGGGTCTGTAGTGACGCCTCTAGCACTGAGATGCAGTCCCTTAGGCCGCTGCGCCACTCTTCTTGAGATTCCCAGTGATTTATCCTCTCCTCTGCAGCTTATTTATCCTCTCCTCTGCACCTTACACTGACCCTCTGAAGACTCGCATTACTGTAGTAGCTACTCACAGTAATGTCAATCAGCAAGGGTGAAATGTTGCATGTTGACGTTTATTGGGATGAGTCTAGTCCTGTAGGTAGAACTGAGTGATTTCCGCTATATGGGCCAGCTGCAAAGTAAAAATGGGATATATTGTAAAAATTAAGGGAAAAAAATGTAAAGTTATGTTTAGGTTTAAAATCAGATTTTACGACTTTGTGTCTGTGCCAGCTAGTGACCACTGCAGAGCTGCCTCCAGAACAAGATTCATGACGAAAGACACTAACCTGCAAATCAGTCCTAGAAATGAAAACCTCCTCCCTGCCTCTCATCCAGTTCACCTCACAAAACCCAGTGATTGATACAAAGGTATCACTCAAAAATACAAGGACGAGAGGTGAAAATGTTTGCTCTTAGAGCCATTGAGGAGGAAAACCTCACAGTGTTAGTAACAGTAGAGCCCTCCTGATACAGGTAAGTACTGTAACTACTTGTGACTGAGTAATGACTTTTAGCCTCTTAGGAAGTCGGATCATGGTCTCTTTAAGAGGCTCTTCGTGTAGTAGTGGTGTAGTTAAGCTCACCAGCCGAGCAGTTGCGTGACTGCAGCAGACTGGGTTCTGACCTCAGAAACGGTTATGAAAACGATCTGTAGATCAGTGCAACGAGTAGAAGACCAGCCCTGCAGAAATGAGTGACACTTATTGCCTTTACAGCACTACACAGAGACCAGGACACATGTTTTTACAGATGTTAAGATTGATTCACATACCCAGTCTAGAGGTGGTATGGAGCAGGAAGCTCCATTGACTTCAATGTGAGTTATTATACTGTACCTTTCTTAAAAGCTTTCTATGACATTTATAGCGTAGTTAAGTCAGCGTTTAGAAGGTTGATATATTTATTTGGTGTCCATGATGTCATTATTTCGTATACGCTTTACCCCTCCATAGCCACCCAGACTTTTTTGCTTTGTGTAGTACTGCTGTATACATGTTCCAAGCCAATGAAATTAAAGAATTAAAGGCTCTGGTCTGAATGCATTAGTCATGGCATTGCTTATGCTTGGCAGCTGCATATTCCTCTTGTCTAATTCACTTCTCTACCTCATTACTCTACTGGCAGATGTGTTTTTAGAGAGAAATGCTCATGGGCAATTGTTATTAGCCTACATTTGCTGGTTTGTATGACAGTCTTTTGAGATAAATCTTGCCGTTTTATACTTACAACTGGGTCTGACAAGACAGCGTGACAAGGTCAATTGAATGGTATTAGTCAATATGGGGAGGGAGAAACCCTGTGTATTCTGCACCAGGATCAGGGAACTCCTGTTGTATATGGGACACCACTCTGACATGTTTGCAAAGGTAGCCCCATTACCACCAGACAAAATAGCGGTAGCACAGTATCTGTATTGGCTGGCAATGACAATGAAAGGTGCACATTGCTACAGTATACTAGTAGAACACTGCTTCTATGGTATTATGTAAAGGGTTTATTCTACATGGATCTGTTCCTACATTTGAAAGTTAACAAAACACTTAGTGTAGAACATCTACATAAATTAACAAAACATAACAAAAAATGTAATGGCTTATTTGCTGCGTGTGGCCTATTTGATCAAATAGATGTTTTGTGACGCTTAAGTTGTTACAAGTGCCCCACCTGATCTTGCCTCCTCCCAACTGCCTTCCATTTTTGAAAACATTTATTTTCATTGTTAGAGTGGTCAGTTGAGTATTTTTTTTCTTCTTCTGTGGTATAGCTAGGGCTTTTCAGTCTCAAACGCCCGTGACCTTTGAATGCGTTGGGGGCGATGAAACAACAGAGCCCTACTTAATGAAGGGACGCAAAGAGGGCGGAGGTGCGAATTGCACGTGGATTTTGGCAAAAGGCAGCATGATTTGTTGACATTATTGTAATCCAAACCCATCCTTAATTTACTCGTTGTGACGCACTGTGGTTCCAAACTGTTATTTATACTTTTTAGTTAATTTTGATACTAGAATAAAGGTTTCTGACTCATATCGATGCCACATTGGCTATTTTCAAGAGATTAGTTGGTTTCAGGGGCAGTCGCTCTTTAAAGGTCAGTGGCTTTATGTTGGATTTGATTAAATGCCCAGTGCAGTCAACAATGTGATTTTCCTGTGATTTATATACACTGAGTGTATAAAACATTAGGAATACTTGCTATTTCTATGACATAAATTGATTAGGTGAAAGCTATGATCCCTTATTGATGTCACCTGTTAAATCCACTTCAATCAGTGTAGATGAAGGGGAGGAGACAGGTTAAAGAAGGATTTTTAAGCCTTGAGACAATTTAGACATGGATTGTGTTTGTGTGCCATTCAGAGGGTGAACGGGCAAGACAAAAAAATGTAAGTGCCTTTGAACGGGATTTGGTAGTAGGTGCCAGGTGTACCAGTTTGACTGTGTCAAGAACTGCAACGCTGCTGTTTTTTTTTCACTCAGAGGTTGGAATAATATAATATGAAAATTATGATAATGCCCTTATAGCATAAGAGCTGTTTGAAAAGACCACCTGAATTTATAGCCTGTTTGGGTGGGATGGAGATTTGGCCTGCCTGGTTCACCAGTTAGTTCAGTTTCCCCCTCTCCACTCAGACCACTCCCAGACAGTCCAAACAGAATTGCTTGAGAAGCTATGTTAGTTTCTTTTTAACAATTTTAATTGAAAACAATCACAGTAAGGTACTTACCCAGGAATTATTTCATGTTGAGATGAAAACTGCTGCATTGGACCTTTAATGCAAGGCGGGACAAATACTTATTGAAAACACATTCTACTCAACCCCGGCTTGCTTTTTTGGGTGCTCAGTTTTATTTTGCATGCAAGCAACCATACAGAACAACACATAAACCAAGATTGGTATTAAGATTATTTTCGGCTCTTCTTTATGACTCTCATGATGTCACTTGGCTTTTATGCAATCTGCTCCTTGGCTAAATGGCTGTCTCTCAAACATAAAACCTATAACAATGGCATTATATATAGTTAATGGAACAACTACGAGGGCCTGCTTGTTACGGCTTTCTTCCGTCGAAGGAGAGTCAGACCAAAATGCAGCGTGGTTAGTTCGATACATATTTAATGAAGACAAAAACACGAACAATACAAAAACAACAAACGGAAAATGTGAAAACCTATACAGCCTATCTGGTGAATACAAACACACTGAGACAGGAACAATCACCCACAAACACACAGTGAAACCCAGGCTACCTAAATATGGTTCCCAATCAGAGACAACGAGAATCACCTGACTCTGATTGAGAACCTCAGGCAGCCATAGACTATGCTACACACCCCTACTCAGCCACAATCCCAATACCTACTAAAACCCCAATACAAAAACACAACACAAAATAAACCCATGTCACACCCTGGCCTGACCAAATAAATATATAAACACAAAATACTAAGACCAGGGCGTGACAGAACCCCCCCCCCCCAAGGTTTCGGACTCCCGACCGCACACTAAAACCCATAGGGGAGGGTCCGGGTGGGCATCTGTCCACGGTGGCGGCTCCAGCTCGGGACGTGGACCCCACTACAACCAAGTCTTAGTCCCCCTGTAACGCGTCCTTTGATTGGCGACCCTCGCCGCCGACCTAGGCCTAATAACCCTCACCAAGGACCCCACTGGAACGAGGGGCAGCTCGGGACTGAGGTAGAAGCTCGGGACTGAGGGGAAGCTCGGGACTGAGGGGAAGCTCGGGACTGAGAGGATGCCTAGTACCGAGAGGAAGCCCAGTACTGAGAGGAAACTCATGCAGGTAGTAAACTCTGGCAGATCTTGGCTAGCTGGTGGTTCTGGCAGATCCTGGCTGACTGGCGGATCCTGGCTAGCTGGTGGTTCTGGCAGATCCTGGCTGACTGGCGGATCTGGAAGATCATGGCTGACTGGCGGATCTGGAAGATCCTGGCTGACTGGTGGATCCTGGCTGACTGGCGGAACTGGCTGCTCCATGCAGACTGGCTGCTCCATGCAGACTGACGGCTCTGGCTGCTCCATGCAGACTGGCTGCTCCATGCAGACTGGCAGCTCTGGCTGCTCCATGCAGACTGACAGCTCTGGCTGCTCCATGCAGACTGACAGCTCTGGCTGCTCCATGCAGACTGACAGCTCTGGCTGCTCCATGCAGACTGACAGCTCTGGCTGCTCCATGCAGACTGACAGCTCTGGCTGCTCCATGCAGACTGACAGCTCTGGCTGCTCCATGCAGACTGACAGCTCTGGCTGCTCCATGCAGACTGACAGCTCTGGCTGCTCCATGCAGACTGACAGCTCTGGCTGCTCCATGCAGACTGACAGCTCTGGCTGCTCCATGCAGACTGACAGCTCTGGCTGCTCCATGCAGACTGACAGCTCTGGCTGCTCCATGCAGACTGACAGCTCTGGCTGCTCCATGCAGACTGACAGCTCTGGCAGCGCTAAACAGGCGGGAGACTCCGACAGCGCTGGAGAGGAGAAAGGCTCTGACAGCGCTGAACAGGCGAGGCGCACTGAAGGCCTGGTGCGTGGTGCTGGCACTGGTGGTACTGAACCGAGGACACGCACAGGAAGCCTGGCACGGGGAGCTGCCACCGGAGAACTGGTGTGTGAAGGTGGCACAGGATGGACCGGACCGTGAAGGTGTACTGGAGAGCCTGAGAGCAGGACTGGCACAGGACGTGCAAGGCTAGGTAGGTACACAGGAGGCCTAGTGCGTGAGGCTGGCACACTCTTCACCAGCCGACTAACACGCACCTCAGGACGAGTATGGAGCGCTGACCCAGGTGCCATCAAATACCCGACACGCTCCGTCGGACGAATATCATACCTAAAGCACCAAACTAGCAACTCCCTCATAACTCTCTCCTCCACTTTCCCCATGAACTCCTTCACAGTCTCTGCTTCACTCACCTCCAACACCGGCTCTGGTTCTGGTCTCCTCCTTGGCTCCTCACGATAAACAGGGGGAGTTGGCTCAGGTCTGAACCCTGACTCTGCCACACTCTCCCTGAGCCCCCCCCAATACATTTTTGGGGCGGACTCTCGGGCTTCCATCCGCGTCACCGTGCTGCCTCTTCATACCAGCGCCTTCCGCTTTCTTCGCCTCCAGGCTGTGTCCAGGGTCCTTTTCCGTCCAGTATCTCCTCCCATGTCCAGAAGTCCTGTGATCGCTGCTCCTCACGATAAACAGGAGGAGTTGGCTCAGGTTTGAACCCTGACTCTGCCGCACTCTCCCTGAGCCCCTCCCCAAGAAATTTCTGGGGCTGACTTTCGGGTTTCCTTGCCAACCGTGTTCCCTCGTATCGTCGGCTCCTATCTCCGGCTGCCTCTGCTCTCCTAAGTGCCTCCACCTGTTCCCATGGGAGGCGATCTCTTCCAGCCAGTATCTCCTCCCAAGTGTAACAACCTTTGCCATCCAAAACATCTTCCCATGTCCATTCCTCCTTTCGCTGTTTCTGCTGTCGCTGCCTGTTACCACGCCACTTGGTCCGGGTGGGGTGGGTGATTCTGTTACGGCTTTCTTCCGTCGAAGGAGAGTCGGACCAAAATGCAGCGTGGTTAGTTCGATGCATCTTTAATGAAGACAAAACACGAACAATACAAAAACAACAAACGGAAAATGTGAAAACCTATACAGCCTATTTGGTGAATACAAACACACTGAGACAGGAACAATCACCCACAAACACACAGTGAAACCCAGGCTACCTAAATATGGTTCCCAATCAGAGACAACGAGAATCACCTGACTCTGATTGAGAACCTCAGGCAGCCATAGACTATGCTAGACACCCCTACTCAGCCACAATCCCAATACCTACTAAAACCCCAATACAAAAACACAACACAAAATAAACCCATGTCACACCCTGGCCTGACCAAATGAATATATAAACACAAAATACTAAGACCAGGGCGTGACACTGCTGGCCTGGAATTCTGAAGACTGATTTCGAAAGTGGAATGGAATTGAGGGTAATTCTACACATAGTTGGTTGGCTATAGCTCAAAATCGGATTACATAAGCAAATTAGATCACTAGTAGTTCCAAAACCTACAAAGGCATTATTTTGGGGGTAGGTGTTTGTTGCTCTCCTTGATTCATTGTCAGTGGATTAAAATGATAGCCTTGAATCCAGAATTGAGATTTTTTCCCCCTTCAAAGTTTGGGGGTAAAGAGTCGTTATGATGGTCAATGGTATTCCAATCACCATGGTTTCTGACATCTGAGATTGGTGATTGTAATTCTCATGTTTATAATATTACAAAAATATGTTGTTTTATAAAAAGATCATGAACCAGAGCATTTGGGCAGTGTTGTCATTCCATTCCCACCGACACTATTTCCCCTGCATAAACACACATCTGGTTGTAAATGTAACGTTGACTGTCTGTCAGGTGAGTGTCTGGGTTTGATTAGCATGTAATCTCCCATCAACAACAGCCCCAGCAGTGTATCCCAGGGAGAGAGAGAGTTTGTCCTTTTCAATATATTCTTTACTAAAACAAAAGATAAAGATACAGTTTTGTAGCTTTCATGCTGTAGGTATATCTATCATGTCAGAGTCGGAGAGCTGTTGCATCAGGCCAGATACAGTATATGAGAAAGGAATGTGTATTTGGAACAAAACTTTTTCTGTGGGATAAAAATACTATTTTCAACCACAAATTGAGATATTGTTGAAATTAACAATGAACTATGCAATTCTTCAGTTCAGCGACATTACTTAGTGGTCCTCTGAGTATTTTTACAACAACCTGTAGGAATTTGATTTGACTGTTGCTAACTGTCCTCGCTATTACAACAACGGCTCTATAACTGAAAACATTCTTGTTGTATTTGACTCTTTATTTAAAAAGATATGGCATTTGGATGTGCAGCATGCCCCTAATAGTTCGGCTAAGCTCGGTTTATGGACCTTTTGTTTTCATGTGTTCCGTGTCAATGTGTGAAGTAGCAGACATCTGCTTTCCTTTTAGACCACAGATTTAAAGATTCTCCCCACCATGTTTTTCCAGTCAAGCACTGAAAGCTGCCCTGGCTCCAGTCAGTGGATTACGTGTAAATTACAGTATGTATATGTGTCAGTATATGAGCCATTGTCTGCTGTGAAATTCTCCCCATTTGGGCTCGGAAACACAGCACAGGCGTTGAGTGCCATGAGGGTGACAGATTAAAACATCTGAACACTGTTGGGTCTGTCACACCGCAGGCTTTTAACCTGAAGTGTTCAGGCCTCATTGACCCTGTCAGGGCCTGTTGTGGAGTGATGCTGCACACCACATAACAGTGTTGGGATGTTACTGAAAGAGAGCACGCTCAGAGCCAGGCGGGAGGAGAGCAGGAGCGGGAGCTGCCGGAACCCCCCTCACGCAACGCCTGGGATTCCGTGCAGGGGAAGGATTTACACGGCACGCTTTGGGAGTCCCACAGCTTCACACTCTCTCCCCCTTTTACCTACTAATTCCCTGCTCTGTTATTTTCTGTTCCCCTCCCCATTCTCGATAGGAAGTATTTACTCAGCTGACACAAAACAGGTGAAATCACACCCACACATTCTTCTGTTTCTCTCACACTGGTACAGCAGAGGCAATAGTCATGCAATGATGTTGCTTGCTATCTCTTTTTTTTCTTCACTCTATTTCTTTCCCCTTTGACTTATTCCCAAAGAACAAAACACTTGAATTTCCAAATCCCCTATTCTTATATCGCCAGGTAGTTTTGAACTATTCTGGGGTGTTGGCTCAGGTCAGCAATGACATAGTTGAAGCTAGTGGGGAGGGGTCCGTTGTCTGATGGTAGACAATAGGATTCTTCTGCTACTCAGCAAACCGCTCAGACAATCTTACAACCGCTTCAATATTCATATATAAAGGATGGTATTGTTTTTCAGACACAGTCAACGTGTCACTAAGTCCTGGCACAGAAACTGTGGGATCCAAGCTTGCTTTTAACATCTTTAAATGGGTGGTTTGTATTCTCACATTTTCTAGTTTGACCTCAACAGTCTCACCATGTTAACATTCAGCTGAATTAAGTCTGGTCCACTAATAACAATTCCTTCATTTTTATGGTCTGTGGACAATTGACTTTGTCCTCTTTTGTTTCTGGTGAGAGTCTGCCAGTATAGCAGCAGTGACCATCCCATGTCAATAGTCACCAGAGGGACATTTTGGCAAATAAGAGTACAACATCCAGCCATAGATACTGTACCTCTTTAAGACTGTGTTAATATTGGAACTTCCTAACACAAGTGCATAATTCGTTTTCCTGCTATTTCCTCCAAGGCAGCATCACATCAACATTAACATGGATGCTATTGCTAGCTACAGTCGTTTGACTTACAGTACCAGTCAAAGGTTTGGACACACCTACTCATTCCAGGGTTTTTCTTTATGTTCATTATTTTCTACATTGTAGAATACTAGTGAAGACATCAAAACTATAAAATAACACACATGTATTCATATAGTAACCAAAAAAGTATTAAACAAATCAAAATATATTTTATATTTGAGATTCATCAAAGTAGCCACCCTTTGCCTTGATGACAACGTTGCACACTCTTGGCATGCTCTTAACCAGCTTCATGAGGTAGTCACCTGGAATGTATTTCAATAAACAGGTGTGCCTTGTTAAAGTTCATTTGTGGAATTTATTTCCTTCTTATTGCGTTTTAGCCAATCAGTGTTGTGACAAGGTAGGGGTGGTATACAGAAGATAGCCCTATTTGGTAAAATACCAAGTCCATATTATTGCAAGAACTGATCATTTGTTTTTCAACAGGACAATGACCAAACACACATCCAGGCTCTGTAAAGGCTATTTAACCAAGAAGGAGAGCGATGGAGTGCTCCATCAGATGACCTGGCCTCCACAATCACCCGACCTCAAACCAATTAACATGGTTTGGGATGAGTTGGACCCCGGAGTGAAGGAAAAGCAGCCATCAAGTGCTCAGCATATGTGGGAACTCCTTCAATACTGTTGGAAAAGCATTCCAGGTGAAGCTGGTTGAGAGAATGCCAAGAGTGTGCAAAGCTGTCATCAAGGCAAAGGGTGGCTACTTTGAAGAATCTCAAATTTAAAATATATTTAGATTTGTTTAAGTAGGTGTCTCCAAACCTTTGATTGGTACTGTATATGTCATGCTATTCTGAAGTCCTAAGCAGTGGTTGCCTGCCCGTGCCCACTCCCCACAGCCTGGGAGTGATGGACAGAACAGAAGGAATGGCTGGTGATGTGAGTGGTGGTAGGTAACTGTTGGCTTGCCACTCGCCACTGCTTGACTCTTATCTTCAGTCGGTCGTTCCTTCCCCTCCACAGCTACACATCCCTTCTTCCCTCTATCTCTCCCTCCCCCGCTAGCAGGTGTATGCCTCTGCCTGATTGCTGGGTTGGTGGGATATTCTGTGGCCTTATAGGTGATGTGTAGTGTGGTGGATGCTGGGATCCATCCAGCAGCAACCCTACCCCTCCTACCCCAACCCCCACGCACCACTCCCAGATCCCCCCTTCAGGCTTGCGTGATGAAAGCTGCTGTTTGTATTGATAATGGAGAGCCAAACCTCCAACTGGAGCACGTGGTAATGAAAGCATGGCCTGGATTAGCGTGCTGATTTGCCCTGCAACCGATCCCATGAGGAATCCTTGTGATGAGTCGGATTTCCATGGACTGTGGAGGGAACATTCATTAGAAATCGTGTCACAGGCAGACCGATGAAGTCAACTCTATCTGCTTGAATCACGCCATGAGACAAGCTATAGAGAGAATAAACTACGTGGAGTAGAGGGAATAGCATCCAGGCGATTCAATGTCAAAGTCAATTTGGGTGTACTTTCAAAAGCTTCAGTCTCCTGATGAAGAGTGATTGGTGCTATGATGTGGTTATGAACCAGAGCCACTTTAGTGGATTCCGTTGTAAATACATCAGTGTATTAAGAACTAGCAAGCACACCATGTACTCTTCGGTTGATGGTAATAGGTCCATTTTTGGGCATACCTAGTTAACTAGTATGGCTCCTCTCCATCTCGTGTAACAATGCGTGTGTACCTTTGACAAAGATCACGCCCTCCACATGATCCATTTGATCATACTTATTGTATACAGTCACAAGCAGTGCTTAGTGTTCATCTCATACAACCTACTGAATAAAACAACATCTAGAACAGATACAGTAGACACTCATCACAAGCCTCTGAAGGAAGAGTACAGTAAACGTGATTAAAGAATGAAACGTCATCTGAATGATTTATGCCTTGCCCTTGCTGTGACTGTGAGGACAACAGAAGCAGATATGAATGACTCATTGTGTGTTTGAGGGCAAGTGTATTAAAGGAAGCTTGTGTTTACATTTCACTGGATCCGCTGTGATTGAGGCGTAATGACCATTGACTGTAACAATGGCACCTCTCCCATTGAGTTCCTGTGGTCAGTTCAAGCAGTTTGTCTGAATATGGAAATGTCAAACCAGTGGTAATCTAACTGAACATATTGTGCAAACAATTTTCTCTTGTTTTCACTGGTTCTTCCAGATGAGGCTCAGATGCTTTGTACTGTATGTGGTATCATTATCTTAGGAAGGGCAAAGATGTGCGTGCTCTTCATCATTGCCCTCATATAAGTTGTGACCTCTTTGTTGTAAGTGAGCATTAACATCCATTGTGAGTGGAAATGATATTGAATGTGCCTTCTATGAAACATACCAAGTTGTCTGTAGTAATTCCCAGCAAAGCATATGCTGGCTGTTTCCGACCAATAGGGAATGGCTGGAAGAGGAGTTGTTGGCACGATTGCTATTACTACTATTCCGTTAAAAAATATATATAATCCCCGGAGGTGTGTATATGTGTGTGTGTGTGTGCCTGCCACCAAGTGTGTGTTAGCTCATGTCCGTGCATGTGTTTGCCTGCTTGCCTGTGTGCTTGTGGGTGTCTCCATTAGCTCACTCCTAAAAGTAGAAATAATACAATTGATAGAGTGCATTTCCATGTTATCCATGCTTTCACCAATGCAGTTGTCATGGCATGCAGTATAGACTGTTGATGCTAAAAGGTATATCAACTTAAGGACATGATTTTTGTACAATTCCATAAGGAATAATGCCATGGATTTCCCACAGTCTTAGTTATTACCTTGACAGTGTATGTTTGTATGTAATACTATACATATAAATGTAACTGCATGCATTATTTATCCCATCTACTAGGTATGTTGTTTCAGTTGCATTGTGGGCCTAATGTTTAGGCAGAGAATTCTGTGTAAGTTAGCGGTCATCAATATTTAACAGCTGTAGGTATTATGAAATTCTTTGTAGGCTAATGTAGCTTGCCATCTTACATGCAATGGCTTGAACAGGCGCCAGACCACTGTTAGGGATATGGAGGAGATTGACAGACGTTTTAGTTGCGTGACAGTGTCACCTCAGCCAGCCAGCTCCTACTCCCTCTCTCTCCCCCTCTCTCTCTCTATCCATTTCTCCCGTCCTCCCTCTAGTGATCCTGACCTGGATTTCCTGGTTTAGTCATGGAGGGGGCAGCCAGGGAGCCAGGAGGGTGGGAATACGCTAATGAGGTGGCTTGGGGCCAATTTCCCGCCCATTTTCCACCCTGACCCCCTTGTGCCGATGGTGAATATACTGTATCTTTGTGCTGTGAACACGCAAAGGCTGTCAGACAGCAGGGACTCTCACACGCACTCTGGACACAGTCACTTCTGCTCTGTGCTCTCCCTCCCTTGCCAACCTGGAAGATGCCACAGCACAGGGAAGCAGCAGAGCGGAGCAGGAGCAGGGGCAGCCTGGTACTGCCTCTCTCTCCTCTGTGGTTCCCAGGGAGACAGGTGTAAACACTGCCTCTCTCTGGACACAGAATGCAGGATCCACACACCCTTTAACCATAGCTTTAAGAAAAAGGGAGATAGGAAATGATGCTGTAAAAAAAAGTTCAATACCTCATAAACAGAAAATATGAACCCTTTAGGAACATGTCACCACAGTGTGTGTGTACTGTACTGCCTCTCTGTGTGTGCATATTGCAGTAATGAATTCATATCAGTATGAATTGAAATCTGAATTGTGAGAATTGTTCTTTTGGAATGGAGAATGTTACCTTTTTTAATGTACCCTAATGTACCCTTTTATTTCACCTTTATTTAACCAGGTAGGCAAGTTGAGAACAAGTTCTCATTATCCAATTGAGACCTGGCCAAGAGAAAGCAAAGCAGTTCGACACATATAACAACACAGAGTTACACATGGAGTAAAACAAACATACAGTCACTAATACAGTAGAAAAATAAGTCTATATACAATGTGAGCAAATGAGGTGAGATAAGGGAGGTAAAGGCAGAATTTTTTTTTTAATGACTTATCATACACTCCACATCTACAGTAATAAACCTGTTAGTCCCTTGAATGTTGTCTTTCTTTCTCTCATCCAGCCATCCAGGAGAAGCCATGCAGAAAGCACATCATGGAGTCGCCTGTGAACCACCAGGATACCAGGAAAGAGAGCCTGTCCATGGGGACCCTGGGGACCAGCAGCAGCGTGGTGGAGAGTGACCTCTTACTGGAGGTGAGACAAAGTGGAGCAGAAGGGTCAGGTTGTGATTTGTCCTCCCAAGAGATCACTGATGAGAGTACTGATAGGGCTGGAAAACAGAAAGGAATGGGACATCATAGTCTTGTGCCCAGTTGGTGAAAGCTTAAGCTTAAGACTAACAAACCATAAATACAACATGTTCATTTAACAGAATTAAATGCAGTCTGCCCTGACTGTGTTTTTTCTTAAAAGACACAATAAATACAATTGTTGAATGAAAAAATGACACAAAGTTGAATTTAGCCACATTGATTATTGAGGTTTAGAACATGTCTTGATGATATCGTGGCACAAAAGTGGAGCTGGTTGGATGATGAGTAAGACCAACCCTCCGCCCGGAACTACCCTCAGCCCTCCGTGTCTCAGAATACCCGTCCTCCCCAAACCCCCGCCCTGCCCGAACTCCCGCCCTCCCCTCCCACAATAGCGTGACACCAAAGCAGCCGACCATGATGCTGCTGAATGAAGATGGTGACACGGTTAGGTCAGTATCACACCAGAGAGTGGGAAAAGAGGGCCCAGCTGACCTGGGCTGACTTGAATTAGACCGGAGGTGACAGGGCCTGCCAAGGAGCAGGCCAGAGTCACGACAATGTCAAACACAACAGCTCCAGCACCAGCCAACACAGGGAAGTCAATGAGGAACTCTGTGTGTTGTTTCCTCCTGTTCTCCCTGTTTTTCTCTTCAAATCAGGAGGCACGAAGAGAAGATTTAGCATGTTTCATTCCGATATCCATTCATTATTGGAAATAAACATTTATCAACAAACTACTCATCAATCAAGTGCAACTGAAGTTTGTCCCCTGTGTGTTCTTAGTACACACATACAGTATGAATGACATTTATTATTTAAGTTTTAAGGCAAACAAAACGTTGCATTTGGTAATACTGAAAGTGTTGGAAAAGTATAAGAAATACAGAGGACAAATATACAGAACATTTTCTGATTCAATTAAAAGAGATGATATCCTGAATTCACGTTCAGACATTTAACATGACTGTTAATTCCGTTGTGTATTAACATGTGGGTCTGTCTCTTCTCTCTTCTAGTCCCTGACTGGGTTTGCCTTGGTGGTGAGCACAGATGGGTTGATCTTCTACACCTCCACCTCCATTGTTGACTACTTGGGCTTTCATCAGGTATGTTTCAATCACACCTTGTATTCTCAATGTCATGATAAATCAGAATTCACGTTGCTACTGAGGGTTAATGATCAATCAAGCCGTAATAAATGTAGTTGAAGCACAGTACCATTGTACAAGCCTTTCATAGAAAATTACATTCTGAGGAAACATTATACAGCATTGTAAAACTGTTTTATAGTAAACCACCAACAATAGAAAACATAACAAAATTGACATAGAATTGTTTTTTAATACAAGGCCATGCCCTTTTAGTAATTAAATTAAACATAACAGAAATCAAACTGTGGTTGAATGAAAAAGATTCATATGACCAACCATGTCAAAAGTTGAAAATAGCCAATTGTGTAGTTCACTGGATTTGAACAACATTTATTTTATTCTAGAAGCAAACAGCTGGAACTTTTCCATTTAATTTACTTTGCAAGTTTGTAACTGTCCTTTTTGAGTGAATAGCTTTCTATTAGGCCTAATTAAAGCTGGGGTTTTAACATGGGAAGGAGACTAAAGAGACAGTGATCGTTCCTCTGATGGGAATTGAGATGGTGTTGCTGTGTGTTCAACAAGCGGTGCGCTTCACAGGGCCAAGTGTTAAAAGTGTTGCATGCAAAAGAAGCGGATATTATGGGAAGGTTGAATATATTAGTGGGAGTCTGTCGTTTTATGAACAGAGAGTATAGCTGAGATGGAAAAAAGAGAGGAATTACGAGTGTGGGCTGGGGTTGCAGGGTTTTTCATGAGGATAGTGTTGCGTCTGTCCTCATGCAAGCAGCTCTAGTGTCACGCAAAGCACAAACAAGGCAGCGAGGAGGGCCACCCATCATCAAACTAACTGAGGAGAGGGGAGGTTGGGATCTATATTATACATGCAAACTGCAGGGAGTCATAACTCATCACTCACCGATTCAACTGTTGTCACCAATTACCCTGCTGTGATAGTCATTACTTAATGCTTTCACTATTTACTGATTTAATTTTATATTTAATTATTTAGTTTTATTGATTTAAATCAACATTTATAAATCTTTGACTGGCAAACAGTTAAACAAAGCAGTTTGAAATGACTGAACACACTCAGTAATGATGACAGCACAGTTACAAGCTCTTTATACATTCTGACTTTCCGTTTCACATCTAAGCTTTTCTTCTACAAAAACAATTATTTGAAAAAAAAGTACATGCCATGTTTAGAATCAAGATCTCCCACATAGAGGGAGGGTAGCTGATTGAACCGAGTCTGTCACAGAAGGTCCTCCCTCCCTCCCACATCCTTCTGGTCAGCGGTGGGAAACCGAAAAACAGAAGCGTTAAGTTCTCAGTGGGCTCGCTGCAGGCTGACACTTGCGGTGTCTGTCTAGAAACCTCCATGGCGTCTGACTATAGATGTGTTTCACCCGACCGTGACACAGGTTAAGTGGGGAGGTCAATGCGTTGACCAAACACAATGGACGGCTAACTGGGGGTAATTGGTTGGAGGGCTGAATGTTTGATGACTCGCCTCCTTTACCACGGCTCCTCCCCATCTCCTCCCCTCTCCTCCCCGTCTCCTCCCCTCTCCTCCCCATCTCCTCCCTGTCTCCTCCCCGTCTCCTCCCCTCTCCTCCCCTCTCCTCCCCATCTCCTCCTCTCTCCCTCTTCTCCTCCGTAGACGGATGTGATGCACCAGAATGTTTTTGATTATATCCATGTGGAAGAGCGGCAGGAGTTCAGAAGACAACTCCACTGGGCCATGAACCCCGGGACCCAGGGGGCCTCCCTGGACCAGCACTCAGCCACAGGAATTGGTGTGTAGATCATTTCCATCAACAGAACCTTTGTCTCTCTGTGGAACTGCGAAAGGATGCAGGAAAGTCTCTCATGATCACATGCAACTTGTCATTTACATTAGTTTCCATTCATGACCATTTTGTAGAGGGACAAAGGGATTAGTACATTAGTTGCTGTATACAAGACACAAAGAAAGAAAGGATACTGTATTTTATTTGTAATTTGCAATACTATCCTAAACCCCTCACTGTAATATTGGTGGTTAGGAGACCAAGACAAATTTAAAGTAGAGCGTTTATTACATAGGTTGTACTAACAAAAATGCTGTGGCTGTCCTGTAGGTGATGACTTTGTGATGAGCAGTCTCTTCCATGCCCAGGAGCCTGACGGTGTTCCTCTAGAGCGCACCTCCTTCCTCACGCGCTGTTTCATTTCCCGAGTCCGTTGCTTGCTGGACAGCACCTCAGGCTTCCTGGTGAGTGAGTACCATGGCTCGCACAAGTACCTGACAATATCCACTCTTTTACAAACGGCATTAACCGTTATGCTCCACACAGTATGAAGTCAGTTCTGATTGGTCTATTCAGTAATGTATGTGCACTTTCTCCTTGGGGGTCTAGGTTAGGTTACTGTTACTGTAAAGCACAAATACTATGAAGATATCTGTTGACATAAAAAGGGCTTTATAGTTCACTTTGATTGTTTGATAGATTTTTTAATGTTTGGCAGAGCATGCAGTTCCAGGGCAGCCTGAAGTTCCTGCAGGGCCAGAAGCAAATGACAGACTCCGGGGCACTGCTGCCCCCCCAGCTGGCCCTGTTCTGTGTGGCCGTGCCCCTCATGATTCCCTCCATCACAGAGCCGAAGATGAAGAACACGACGATCAGGAACAAGAACAAGGGCCCCGTCATCCCCACACCAGATAAGCACAGGTAAGCAGTACTGTGGGAGTGGTGAGCATGGGGAGAGCTGAGCAGTGAGCATTCTTTTTTAAATACTGTGTCTGTCTATATCATGGTTTTACTAAACACTTTTTGAAGGAGCCAGGCATGTACACCATTTAGGTTACAATCAATTTACAATTTAAGACACATGTTTATTACAGCATCAGTTTCAGAATCCAATCACTGGGTATGCTGAATTCAGTCAAATTACTACTTCATACTGTAAATGTACACAACTAGAAGATTATATAATGCATACATGACCATGGATATATTTTCCTTAGCCATTTTCCTAAATAAAGGAATTCTCTCTGTCATCTCTTTGTTTGTGTTCCCACAGTGACAAGAGGCATCGAAACACCAGAGGTTCATGTGACAGCAGTGACTTATTGCTTCTGAATTGGTCCAGCAGCTCTACCAGAGACCCCTGCCATTATACCCCATGGACACCCCTCTCCAAAGACGGCATCAGGTATAGGAACAATGGTTACTACACCCAGGAGGAGCCCATCAACTTCTGCCTGTCTTCCATGGGTGGTGGGCCCAAAGCTCAGAGTGTGAATCATCCATGGGACATCCGCACCGGGTCCACCATAAGAAAGGGCCCCAGCAGCAGCTACATACCATGCAGACAAGGCAAGTACAACAACCTGGGGAAGTCTGGAGCTTACAGGATGTCTCCAGGATATCACGCTAAAAGACAGGATGCCTCTCAGAACAAACTGTACGGAGGCCTCCACAGCCCAGAGGCGGAGAGCTTCTGTGAGGACGGCATGAAGGCAGACAACAACTACATGGGCGGCCATCTTGACTGTTACAATGGCATGGTGTTGCCTGAGACAGCCATCAAGACAGAGCAGGACTCTGACTCTGAGAACGGTTGCAACATCTACAGCATGCCCCACAACCTAGCCTGGGTGGGGAATGAGAAGCGCTACAGCATGGCCTACTCAGAAGAACCACAGGTGAAGTCGGAGGCTGACTACTATGACCAATACACCACCTGCCAAAGGAACAAGTCCAACATGAGCCCAACGCTCAACGGACACCACAAATACTTATACCCAGTGGGGAGCAGGGCTCAGAAGGATCATAGGATACCTCACTCAGACCCTCTGTGTAGCAGTCAGGGAGCAAACTGTATGGTCAGCAATGTGTATGGGAATGGTACTGTGGAGCATAAAGGCTACATACAGCAAGACAACAAACTGAACTACGAGTTCAGGAA
Organism: Oncorhynchus kisutch; assembly: GCF_002021735.2. NCBI lineage: Eukaryota > Metazoa > Chordata > Actinopteri > Salmoniformes > Salmonidae > Oncorhynchus > Oncorhynchus kisutch. The sequence goes on from NC_034203.2 coordinate 23,162,389, forward strand.
TCATCTGGTCCACTCTATAAAGAGGGAACCCATGGACTCACCTTCTTGGTCTGACAATGGACATGACACTAGCCAAATACCCCTGCAGAGAAATATGATTCACAACTGTGCATTGAATGATATTGTACACAAACCAAACCCATATATCTACATGCAATGAGGTCAATGGAAAATCTCATAAACCATCTGGGCACCACCTTGCTTCTTTATTGTATTGATGCATAATATGGCAGGGTGGGTAGTTATTTAATCTCAGGTAATCAGCAGTGTTACAAAGCAAAAATATATGGAAGCAAGGAGAGGTGTTTTAATAAGGACTTTGTACATAAGACACACAAGATAAATATAACTTTTTTTCAGATTTACAGGACCAGTCAAAAGTTTGGACACCTACTTAATTCCATGGGTTTTCTTTATTTTTTTACATTGTAGAATAATAGTGAGGACATCAAAACTATGAAAGAACACATATGGAATCATGTAGTAACCAAAAAAGTCTAAATAGATTTGAGATTTTATATTCTTCAAAGTAGCCACCTTTACCTTGATGACAGCTTTGCACACTCTTGGCATTCTCTCAACCAGCTTCATGAGGTAGTCACCTGGATTGCATTTCAATTAACAGGTGTTGCTTGTTAAAAGTGAATTAAATGAATTATTCTTTGATAGGTTGAATTAATGTATTATTTTAACAGTGAGTTTGTCATTTTTGTTTTAAAGACAGTGTTATAAATTGAGATTTAACAAAGCGTCACTTAACAGCTATTTACACACATTAATGTCTAAGGCGGTATCTGAACATAATAATGTCCAAATGTATTGCACAGCAATACTGTTAATTTATGTTCGTGGTCCATTGTTATATTTGTACATTTTTGTAAAATTGTAGTACATTCAAAAGAAATGTTAGGAACTGTAGTTCTGTTTTATGAAGCCAATGTTTTATTATATTTTGAAAAGATTAAAAAAAAATACAGTATGTGAAATGATGACATGTTCCCTTACATATTCCATAGCTGCATAGCTGCAAAATTTCTACAATGCTGTTTTTAAAATAAAAATCTGTAAATTAATTTCTTTCTTTCAAAGCTATTCTACAAATTGTAATACTTTAATTGCAGACTTGTTTCTAAACAACTTTTTATTTTTACACTTTTTATTTGTGTATTTTTTATTACTGGTTTGAAAATTGACCAGCCCTTCTGGCATTTGCCCAGATGGCCAGTCCAACCCGACATGAGTGAAACAATAAAAGATTTGTAGTAATACAGTGTAACAATGAATCGATACAACAGCCTGCTTGTTGCACTGAATGCTACATTTTTCAGGAAGGATTACAGTCATACAAGTTTCGGATATCAATTAAATTCAATAGGCATCTAACATAGAATATTACACTATTTAGCACAATAATATCATAAAACGGATAATACTCTTATCAGTGTTAGAATAAACGAAATAGTATCTGTTTTATAATTTCACTGTGCCCAAAAAAATACAATTGTATGCTAGATGCCTATTGAATTTAATTGATGCTGGATGCCGGTCTAGAAAGCAATGCTATTTATTATGAGAATGTGTCTGCATTTAGTGCTTAGTACAGTTGGAGAAATAAAAACAATTGTATTCGCCTATACATAGTAGCGATTGACTTGTATAAAAAGCAAAGGGATCATAAAATGAAGTATTGAGAAATTGCGTAGTCTGCCAAAAATTGCACACAGATGATCCTCTCGAGGGCGCTGCAGTCAGCTGGGCGGCGCTCGGGAACTGTCAACCAGGAAAAGCAGTTGATAGTGTTGGAATTAATATCATATTAATCGAACGACTTCTTACTTATTCAAACCGATTATTGGAGTTGGTAAGATATTGTGTTTGTGTTTATCCCGTGTACAAATGTTTATCCCGTGTTTTGTACACAGGATAGCGTTGTGTCCTTCCTCTCGTCGACCTCGGTAACGTTAGTTAGCAAGCTAACTTAGTTGTCTTGCTAACGTTAGCTAGTTTGGCTGCTAGATGGCAACCCTACCATGATTGCAAATGGGCCGCTGCTTGCTAGGTAGTCAATAGTTACTGTACTCCAGTAAAATACATTTTATGAGACAGTTGTCTTCGCTTCCAGCTTGTAGTAGCTAGCTAACGTTTTGCTGACATTTTCTAGCAATATTAAGTAGCATTAGCCAAGGCTGCTAGCGTTAGCAAGCAGGCTAGCTTACTGTTGGTCTAGCTAACGTTACCCTGCTATGCAATGAGCACCCTCTCCACACACTGTTAGTACCAACGGATTAATAACGTCGTCGACCTATCAACAGGGCGTTTCAGCATTTTGGTCGTAATCACAACTTGTAAAATTCAGTTTCGTGAACATCTTGATCTTTGATAGACACAACTTGCCGTCGTTGTCATGGAGGAGACGAACAGGGAGGCGGTTGCTACGGCCGTGCAGAGAGTGGCAGGGATGCTGCAGCGCTCAGACCAGTTGGACAAAGTGGAGCAGTATCGCCGGCGAGAGGCCCGCAAGAAAGCTTCAGTAGAAGCCCGACTGAAGGTAGAAAATGATGACTAAGAAGATATAATACATTCTGTACTGCCCTATTATTCATAAAGCCCTAACTATTGTCTGAATGAGAGCTGTATATTTATTGTAAGTACATGGCTCTGGCCTGAAGCACCTTACATGGTCTGTATCATTCTCCCCAGGCTGCCATCCAGTCCCAGTTGGATGGGGTCCGCACAGGTCTCAGTCAGCTCCACAATGCCCTTGGGGATGTAAAGGACATCCAGAACTCCCTGGCAGACGTTAGTAAGGACTGGAGGCAGAGTATCAACACTATTGAAAACCTCAAAGATGTAAAAGACGCCGTGGTCCAACACAGTCAGCTTGCCTCAGCCGTCGAGAACTTAAAGAATATCTTTTCAGGTACGCCACACAACTACATACCTCAGAGATACCACTTAATTAGAAACTGTTATTGTTGTGTCGCTGTGCATTTGTGTAATTACTGACTGTATTGTTACAATATATTATTCATGTATATCATCACCTTCCTGTGCAGTGCCTGAGATAGTGGCAGACACCCAGGTTCTGATTGAGCAGGCCGAGCTGCTAGAGGCCCACCGTAAACTCATGGATCTGGAGTGTTCGCGGGACGACCTCATGTACGAGCAGTACCGAATGGACAGCAAAAACACTCACGACATGAACCTGATCCGCAACTACTTTGGCGAGGTGCAGGGCCTATCTGACGATCTGGCCAAGCAGCTGTGGATGGTGCTGCAGCGTGCCATGGGCACGGTGCGCCGCGACCCCACCATGCTGGTCTCAGTGGTGCGCATCATTGAGCGTGAGGAGAAGATCGACCGGCGCATGCTGGACCGCAAGAAGCAGACAGGCTTTATCCCCCCGGGCCGGCCCAAGAGCTGGAAAGAGAAGATGTTTGAAGTGCTGGAAGGCACAGTCACCACACGCATTGAGGGCAGCCAGTCGGTGACGCGCGAGGCAGACAAGATGTGGATGGTGAGGCTGCTAGAGATCACCAGGAAGTACGTACTGGACGACCTGATTGTGGTGAAGAACCTGATGGTGCAGTGCTTCCCACCACACTACAACACCTTTGACAGATTCTTTAAGCTCTACCACAATGCCGTGTCCATGCGGGTGCAGGAGCTGGCTGCAGAAGACCTGGAGGCCAATGAAATTGTGTCCCTCCTCACCTGGGTCCTCAACACATACAAAAGGTATCCTGTCTTGGCCCGTATTCACTGAGTTTCAAAGTAGGAGTGCTGATACAGGATCAGTTTAGCCTTTTAGATAATAGTGAATAAGATTATATGGACAGGGGGAGCCTGATCCTAGATCAGCACGCTTTTTGAATACAGGTGATGCTCTGATCTTCCATCTCTGTGACTGCTGTCGCATCAGTGATAACTGGGCACCAGTCCAATCATAGAGTGCAATATGCAGGAGTTGTAGTACATTAGCTCAGTGCTGCTGCAACCAGTTTAGGCTGCTGAATATCTTTATAGACCTTGTTGTCATAGTTATACCGTTCATTCCATTGTAGGAATATCTTGTTTGAATTTACAATGTGAAGAGTTGAACACTAAGGAGAGAGGAGGAGGTTTTCCCATTGTAAAAATGTTGGCCTGCACCATTTTAACCTCTCTCCTCATGTGTCTGTGGAGAGGTAACTTCTCTCGTGTGTGTGGAGAGGAAACTTATTTCACTCTCTGTCAAAATCATTAAAATGATAAAGAGGGATATAGTCACGGAAATACTGTTGTACTCTCCTTATATGGGAAGGACTTGTAAGTGCTGCAAAGAGCAATTAACTCAATATTTAAAGCTAAAGTCCCCAGGCACAAGAGGTAGGGCATGGCATGTGATTTAAGCAAAACTGGTGTGGATAATCCAATGAATGCACATCGCATGCAACAACAGAATTGAACAGAGAAAGATTAATGAACAGCTTGGGGATGTAATGTACGCACATTCAAAACACAAGGAACTAGCCTTATATCCAATTATGACTTGAGCATCAGCCTGCTGTGCATTAGGCTACCATGGAAACCACAACCACCGATGGACTGATGCTGTTTAATTATAGATATTCACTCTGATTTTCTGTGAATTTGTGTGTGTTACTGAGTACGTGTGTTTGTGTGACTGCTTGCGAGTAGCCTATATTTCTGGGTAACTGTGTATATAATTTATATTCAGGCATTGCCATATGTCATGGATTGTCAACTAGATTCAGCCACGGGCCAATTTTTATATTTATCTGGATGGTTGGGGGGACGGAACATAATTACAAGACATTTGTAGACTGCAATTTGTCCGCAAGAAGCCCAAACAGATATCATGTTTGATTAAAACATAGTCATTTCAAACCTTGCTTACATTTGTATACAATCACGTCTCTATTATGCGTGCGAATACTCGGGAACAGATGTCTTAAATTAAAATCACTTGGAGCTGATTTCTTGGTGTTTTTACAGTCTTAAAATGTCAGACAATAAAAATTCTACATTGTTTTGCTAAAAAAACTTGGGGGGGGCAAATAAAACCGCCAGCTGCCAGTTAGGGAACCCTGCCGTATGTGCACGAGCATGTCATGGTGTGTCTGTCTGTAGCTGTCTGTCGGTCTGTTACGTTAAAAGACATGCAACATATGAATTTCCACGAACAGTATAGTACAGTCAGGGTTCTCTTGCAATATTCCCACACCCCACTGTGTTTGTTCCAGTGAGGAGATGATGGGTCACCCAGAGCTGCTGACAGAGTATGACATCAACCTGATGGATCCTCTGCTGCCTCAGGAGGTGGTGGATGAGCTGCTCAGCAAATACCTGCAGACCTTCACTGTAAGTCCAGACAACACACTATGATTACAGTGACATACTCTACGACAGCTCTTGTCAGATATACAACCCAGTCTCTGCGTCTGTAAACCTGGATTTGCCATTTGAAGTCTTTACAAGGGAATCCGCCTTTAATGAAATGTTTCATGAATTGTTAAAGACAAAGTTAACAGGGCTCTGGCTGACCCTCTCTCACCCTTCAACAGTCCAACATCACTGGCTGGCTGCGCAAGGCTCTGGAGACAGACAAGAAGGACTGGTTTAAAGAGACAGAACCAGAGGCGGATCAAGACGGGTACTACCAGACCACCCTCCCTGCCATCGTCTTCCAGGTATAACCAGTATCCACCTCTCTGGGACATCACCCTGAGTCCAGTTGTGGGTTAGAGATTAAGTGGACTAGTTGCTACTATAGCAAGGTACCAGACAATGTGTATATAACAACATTGGGATCTTAGAATTGGCTGAATAAATACTACAGTGAGTCACTAGTGTGTACTTTAAGTCTATTGGTTGGGGGGGGGTCATAATCTGACGTGTTTGTTCTTCTGTCCTCATCAGATGTTTGAGCAGAATCTCCAAGTGGCAGCCCAGATCAATGAGACATTCAAAGAGCAGGTCCTGAAGCTCTGTTTAAAACAGATGAATTCATTTCTCGTCAGGTAACAAGGGTTTCATAATGTTGTGTTAGTAATTGTGTAGTGTTTTGTTGTTTACATTGATGGCAGTAAAGGTGCGTTACAAAGCATTCCATCCCTGATATACTGTATTTGACATCTACAATTGTTTTGTATTTCTGTTCAGGTACAGGGAAGAGGCGATTGCCTACAAGGAGGACCACTTGAGAGACCGGCAGCTCCCTCAGTGCTACGTCCAATACATGATCGCCATTATAAACAACTGTCATACATTCAAGTGAGTCCCGTTGACATTTCTCTGTAAATATTTCAGTCTCTAACCTAATGTGGCTAATGTGTACCTAACCATACCGCTGCCCCTAGGGAGTCTATTAACAGTCTAAAGAAGAAATACTTTAAATCTACGGAGCCCACCCAGAATGACGCTGCCATAGAGAAGACCCTGAACGACGTGGCCAAAGATGGCTGCCAGTTTCTATTGGATGAAGTCTTCCTAGATTTGGAGGTCAGAACTTAGTCTAATATTTATAGACTGTCAGAATGTTTGCCATGAATCCGGTTATGTTGAATGTAGATTCTGTGGTAACATTCCATGGTTTTGATTTCTACAGCATCATCTCAATGAGTTGCTGACCAGGAAGTGGTTGACTGGGACCCATGCAGTGGACACGATCTGTGTGACAGTCGAGGATTACTTCAACGATTTCGCCAGGATCAAGAAGCCTTTCAATACGGTACATGGCGAAATCAATCAATTGATATCATCATATCAAATTAAAGGCTTGGCCAATTGATTGATATGGAGAAATCCATACCGAGAGCAGTTTGGCATGTACATCTTGTGTATGTGACTGAGTGTGTTGTGTGATATGTTTAGGAGATGACCAGCGAGGCCCATCGTAGGGTGGTGGTGGAGTATATCAAGGCTGTGATGCAGAAACGGATCACCTTCAAGAATGCAGATGAGAGGAGGGAGGGAGCAGACAGGATGATTAAGGAGGCTGAGCAGTTCAAGTTCCTCTTCAAGAAACTCACTGCTGTGAGTGGTTTTTATTTCAACTTGATACTGGAAGATTTTTTCCCCCTAAAGAAATCTGGATTAGAAACCACTGGCATCTTGATACCTTTTTTTAGTCAATTATAACCCTGGTCCTCCATTACCCCAACAGTACACGTGTGTTTTGTAACCCTGGACAAGCACACCTGATTCAACTAGTCAAATAATCATCAAGTACTCATTGAGCTGAATGAGGTGTGTTTGTCAAGGCCTACAAAGAAACTGTAGGACCAGGTTTGGGAAACACTGAATTAGTCTTAAATTCCCTGACTCTTGATTTACTGTACGTTTCATTCCTTCAGTCATTTGATGTAATGAAGACTACTTCTCTGATCATTTCATCCACTGTTACAGTAATGAGTATATATAGTGTGTGTTTGTAATGCTTTAAGTTATTGTCTCTGTCTTCTTCCAGGGTGAGGAGACTGACCGGCTGTGTGATGCCATCGCTGCTATTGCCGAGGTGTTCAAACTCACAGACCCCACCCTGCTCTACCTGGAGGTCTCCACGCTGGTGTCCAAATACCCTGACATCAGGTCAGATCATACCTCACTGAACACACAGGCTAGATGGGTATAATGGTTTTCGATAGAACAATTTTAGCAGTAGAAGTTACTCCAGGCGTATACAATGTTTCGTTACTACTATATATTTTTTTATGATAGCCATTGCTATCATAGGTGTCTGATTGTGTCTGTCCTCTGATTGTGTCTGCCCATAGGGAGGAGCACATCGTGGCCTTACTGGCGATGAGAGGGGATGCCAGCCGAGATATGAAGCAGATGATCATGGAGACACTGAACCAGAATAAGCCTACCTACTCAGGGATCACCCAGCCCATCTTCAAGGACATCACCGTCCCCACCGTGACCATGACCTCCATGTCCTCCTCTATGGCCGCCACTGCCAACAAACTGCTGAAATAAATAACCAGTCTGGAGAGATACACCTGGGTCGTATTCATTCATGCACAACGTAGCAAAATGTTTTGCTACAGAAAACGAAAGCAAGCATTCCTTGTTGGACAAGTTTGGATAGTCCCTCCCTGTTTAAGTTGTTTTTTTGTTTGGTGCCTAGAGATTACGACCCCGGCTCACAAGGCACGAAGAAAAGAGACTGCAGAAAATCACAGAATCCAGATTTGTCACTTTTTGCACTTGTGAATCCGATTCCACTGACATCCAATGAAAGGCTTGGACTGTAGTCCTTAAGGATCTGTAAGGATATGATACTTGATGAAACAACCGTCGAACACTAACAAGCGGTTTTGTTACTGAAATGGGACTCACCACCCACCCCTCCATGTACAATGAACAGAAATTGTTCCAGTAAGAAACTTTGTCAGTGCGTGATGCTGAATGTCTGTTAGAACATCTATTAAATAAATCCTTTCCCCTGTCAGTCTGTTTTCCTAATTTACTCTTCTGTCAGGGAGAGATGTTAACATGCTGAAACATGCCAAACTACTGTACAGTGCACTCACACATGGAAACCCTGAATTGGTTGGCTGATCTCATTTGAGGCCTGCTGTGAAAAAGCTTCAGTTAAGACATTACTTTGCAGAAGCACCTGTCTGCCTGCCCTACTGCATCCTTCCTCACAACAATACGATCGAGATCTCCTTCATTAATCTTGCTCCCTCTCCGCGTGTGACTGTTGCAGCATGCTGCCTCTTGATTTTAGAGGTATGGGTACTCTCCTCTTTCCCTGCCTGTGTAATATCTCTAAATGTTTAATCAGGCTGCACGCTATCTGTTGTGACTAACCGAGCAGCGGAAAGGGAAAGGCACAAACAGCCAGAGGGGACACATCACCCTGGGTAGGGTAGCACAGCCTAGTGGAAGGAGAGGGGGGAACCACAGTGACAGCTGCAGGGGAGGGGTGGGGCCAGTTTTTCAGTGGTGTTAGTAATCAATCACATTTATTTATATAGCCCTTCGTACATCAGCTGATATCTCAAAGTGCTGTACAGAAACCCAGGCTAAAACCCCAAACAGCAAGCAATGCAGGTGTAGAAGCACGGTGGCTAGGAAAAACTCCCTAGAAAGGCCAAATCTAGGAAGAAACCTAGAGAGGAACCAGGCTATGAGGGATGGCCCAGTCCTCCTCTGGCTGTGCCGGGTGGAGATTATAACAGAACATGGCCAAGATCTTCAAATGTTCATAAATGACCAGCATGGTCAAATAATAATAACCACAGGCAGAACAGTTGAAACTGGAGCAGCAGCACGGCCAGGTGGACTGGGGACAGCAAGGAGTCATCATGCCAGGTAGTCCTGAGTCATGGTCCTAGGACTCAGGTCCTCTGAGAGAAAGAGAATTAGAGAGAGCATACTTAAATTCACACAGGACACCGGATAAGACAGGAGAAGTACTCCAGATATAACAAACTGACCATAGCCCCCCTACACAAACTACTGCAGCATAAATACTGGAGGCTGAGACAGGAGGGGTCAGGAGACACTGTGGCCCCATCTGATGATACCCCCGGACAGGGCCAAACAGGAAGGATATAACCTCACCCACTTTGCCAAAGCACAGCCTCCACACCACTAGAGCGATATCTTCAACCACCAATTTACCATCCTGAGACAAGGCCGAGTATAGCCCACAAAGATCATCAGTCACTCAACTGATCCACCACTCTTCTTTACACACAGCGCCAATGGCTGGCTACTAAAACCTTGCTTTGACTTGAGTATTCCAAGAAAATCTCCTAATGCTAACAGACTGTCTGGTCAACAGGGTTTCACTGGCTTCAGTCATGATCTAAATAGGCTACAACAGATGAATTAAAGTGACAGAGGAAGCATGCTCAATGCATTTGGTATACAGAATACATTTTCAAATGGTTGGCAGGACAATTCTGTTTTCTGCTTGTTACATTGAATTGTTGTCAATGTAGTGAAATAAGTAATAGCCTTAGTTATATCTAGACGTCTCTGGCTTACACATTTTACTATGCTGATGAAATAAGATTTCTTCCTCGACATTGACGATTTGACATAGTTCTATGCAATGTTGAAATACCCCACTTTCTGATAAGTATTATTTTCAACCTGGACTCAATATAAAAAAAAATGTTAAAACCTTACTGCTCCTACTATAAATACTGTTCTCATCAAGTCCAACATTGATATCTACACTTGACATACACTGCCACCTTCTGGCTGGTGACTGTACAGTACAGAATTGATTTGACCCGGGACAAGTGAAAAACATTAATACAATAGTAAATAGTCAAAAGCATTGTTCAATGGAGATAACACTGAAAAGACCTTAGATATTCAAAATATTCAAAGGATAAAAACACTGAAGAATTTATTTTGCCAACACGATATACACTGAAAGAAATGATTAATACATGTAAAGTGTTGGTCCCATGTTTCCTGAGCTGAAATAGAAGATCCCTGAAATGCTCCATACACACAAAAAGTTTATTTCTCAAGATTTTGTGCACAATTTTTTAAAACATTCCTGTTAGTGAGCATTTCTCCATTACCAAGATAAACCATACCCTTGGATTATGTCAGGTGTGACATATCAAAAAGCTGATTAAACAGCATGATCATTACACAGGTACACCTTGTGCTGGGGACAAAAGGCCACTCTAAAATGTGCCGTTTTGTCACAATGCTACAGATGTCTCAAGTTGAGGGCACATGCAATTGGCATGCTGACTGCAGAAGTGTCCACTAGAGCGGTTGCCAGAAAATGTAATGTTCATTTCTCTACCTTAAGCCGCCTCCAACGCCATTTTAGAGAATTTGGCAATGAGTCCAACCAGCCTCAACCGCAGACCACGTGTATGGCATCGTGTGGGGGAGTGGTTTGCTGATGTCAAAGTTGTGAACAGAGTGACCCATGGTGAAGACGGGGTTATGGTTTGGGCAAGCATAAACTACGGACAACAAATACAACTGCATTTTATCGATGTCAATTTGAATGCACAGAAATACTGTGACGATATGCTGAGGCCAATTTCTTTTAAGGTATCTGACTAACGGCTGCATATCGGTATTCCCAGTCATGTACAATCCATACATTAGGACCAAATGTATTTATTTAAAGAGACTGATTTCCTCATATGAACTGTAACTCATTAAAATTTTTGAAATTGCATTTCTTTTTGTTCATTATAGTATGGGTTTCTCGCCATATAAAAAATATATAAACTTAGCTGTTTGTATTGCTACCAACTTAACTGAAAAAATTCTGGTAGCTTAATTTAGCACAGGAAGGAACTATTGTATTCTTCCCTTTCAGTAACTACATGTTAACATTTAGTAATGCAGTCATCGCATCAGAGGTAACACTACCATAATCCACAGCACAGCATCTTTAACTATAGAGAAGTTAAACAAATACAACCCAAGCTTGAGTCTATTTTTCCACTCAACTTTAATGCTCTTTATCAAAATAAAGATATTCATTAAAATAAAGTCAACCACTAGGCCTCAAATCCAATACAAAATGCTTTAAAAAAAAACTGAAAAGCTGCTTACAAAAAAAGAGGATAAGTTCCACTTTATAAAACAGTGATTTTACCTAAATGTAATTTCAAATAGTTTACATATTTTTTGCCTGTGTGTGGAAGTCACAAAACAATCCACCTCAACGAACAGTGAAAGACGAGTGGCTTTCAAACCCACAAACAACCGTGTTACCCTTTTTCTAATACAGAAGTTATTCTGTATAGTCGTCAATCATACAGGTAAGGTATGTGTGTGAAGTTAGCCCCTTACTGCTGTGCACAAATATACACTTACATGCATAATACAACCTCCTTGCTGCGTTGATTTGGACCTCAATAAATCTCTTCCTAGAGGAGAGACGCTCAAGGGATACAACCACAAGAGTCCTCTCATTGCCTGAGAGCATTGGGGACATGACCCACCCACATACACACAAATTAGTGCATTTTTGCCCCAAGGAAACAAACCAAACAGCAGCAGCATTAACATCATGAATGAGACATGATTGATTTAATACACACTTCACATTATATCAAGTGGTAACAAATGGCAATAAAACAATTTTTTCGTACAAAATTTCCATCCAATGGAATACCATTAGCTTGTAAAACAAATCAAATACAGGGTATTTATGGTACAGTCAGCATATTCTGTCAAAAACCTAATTATGTCATACATACTTTATCTTATAAACCATGCATCTTTTCTCCGCTGTATCACAATCCCCAAAAAATAAGAACGTGAGGTTCTTCACATATTTTGTCCTCACATGAATAAAATGATAATTAGCTGGTTAACGACTAGCTGCTTTGAAACTGTATCTTGCATTTTGAACACCTATGAGATAATACAAAAAAGTAAGAAACTAATCGAAAAGTACTAAAAAAGACCTGCTTTGAAATGTGGATATAACAACCTTCAGTCAATCCATTAATCCATATTAAATGCAAGTTTACCACCGCACCATTTAAAGACGTGGTTCTCTTTCTTTAAAGTAATAGACTAGTCTGGAAACGTGAGCCTGTCTTGTACTTGTCTCCAGGGCAAAATACCACCGTCCTCTGAAAAGTCTGAGAATGATACAGGATTCCATTCTCTGCTGAGAAACAAGTCCGGATATTCGCAAAGTAATACAATTGGTGAAAAACTCAACCCACGAAAACATTTTCTGGAATCTTTACTGTAGTGAGAAACAAAGCATTGCCTTGGTCCCCTCATGTCAGTCAGTTTGGTCTGCTTCAAAGAAGTGGGGGGCCATGTACTTCAGCCGAAAGTCACCTGAAACACACACACACACACACAGGAGTGTGTCAGTGTCACGTGCCTAACAAGTAACCTAAAGAAATGTGATGTCCATAGTCTATGCTAGTCTTTCAGATTCAGAGTCAGTCCTATCAAAACATGTTTTAACACTTGGCCTGGGTATTTAATAGAGCTCATTCAGACAATCCAACTTCAGACATAAAAATGTTGGACAGTGCAAAACACAGTGGACAAAAAAACAAACAGGTTACCAAATAAAGCTTTGCCTTCCTATGCTGAAACTAAGGATGAGGAATCTCTGAGAGACTTCACCTCCTCTCTCTGCCACTAGCCTGGCCAATATTACCTTGCTGCCCGGCGTCCATGGAGGGCTGTTTGCAGTCCTGGGCATAATGCCCGCTTAGCCCACAGTTATAGCAAGAGACGTTGGCACTGCTCTTCATCGTGCCCGTGCCCAGTCCCAGTCCCAACGAGGAGAACATGGGCGTGTAGAAGCTGTTGAAGGGAGCAGCTGCCATCTGCTGCAAGTTGTAACCAGCCTGGGTGGCCAGCATGTGGTGGGAGTGGCGTGGAGGTGGCGTGGAGGTGGGGGTGGCCGTGTGAGGTGGAGGGGGGTAGAAAGGTAGCTGGGTGGTGGCGTTGCTCTGGTGTTGGACCTGGCAGCGGTGGCTGGGATATCCAGTGCTGCACATGGATGGGAGGTGGAAGAGAGGGAGGTGGGCATTGCTGAAGACCTGGCGCCTCAGCTGGGGAGGGAAGGAGAAGTTGGGGCTGGTAGAGTGGCTATTACCACAGCTGCCACGGCAACCACAGGAATTGCAGCTCATCTGCTGTTGCTGTGGAGGGAGGGCCTGCTGCTGGGTCTGGGCCTGCCCTGCTGCCACCCAAGAGCTGCTGCAGGAGGCACCATCTCCCTGGGCCGTGCTGTGGATGAGGGTCAGGGCTGGGCTGGCCACGGGGCCGGGGGTGTGAGTGGGGATGGCTGGGGGAAGAGTGGCCTGAACCTGGCTGATTGCAGCTGGGGTGACAGTGGCCACTGAGGAGGGTGTCACGGAGGTAGGGGTGGGTAGGCTGGTGGGCACAGCCAGGGCTTGAGTCCTGGTGCTAGGATCAGGGAGAGAGGCTGCTAGGGGTAGGGTGGCGGTGGAGGCTGGGTCAGTGCTGGTGTATGCTGGCCTCAGGGGGCACACGTGGAAGGTCAGGGGGATGACACTGATGGCGCTCATTGGGGGCTGGTGATGGGGGTTAGTGCTTCTACTCTCTGGGCTGGTAGGGGTCATATAACACTGGGGGTTTAGGTGAATGCTGGATCCTGCATTGGCTAGCTGAGGTGAGCTCAGGGGGGCAGACACGTGCCTCTGCCTCTCAGGGTCTCCCAGGGAAGCTTGGCTTGGGATGGACTCCTGAGGAACCATGGAGGTGGTCCCAGTCAGTGCCCCATCTGCTGGTGAACCGTCCCCCGGCTGTGGAGTGACCATGACCGTCCTGTCTGGCATGGTTCGCCCATTCTGGACCGTCATTGATAGTGTGTGTACACTCAGGGGACTGCCAGTGTAGGATGTCTCTTCTCTGTAGGGGACAGGGACTATAGCGTGTACAGTAGCTACAACTTCCCCTCTGCTGTGATCACTCGCCCTCTTCTCCTGGACGGAGTGGTCTGAGTAACTCTCGGCAGTGTCTGGGGGAGAGAAGCTATCATTAAAAAGACATCTTGAGTTTCAACAGCACTAAAGACTCCGATGTCATGGTCCGGTTTCCCAGAACCAGTTAAAGCCTTGTCCTTGACTAAAATGGAGAATCTCCAATGAAAGTGCTATTTAGTTCAGGACTAGGATTAAACCCCATGAGTTCCAGACAGAAAAGAGAGGGGGGCAGACAGGGTTTAGAGGGGCTACTCACCTCTCTCGTCCTCCAGGTCCTCATTATCCAGGCTCTCATGTGCCTCGTGCTGGGGACTGGAGGGAGTACTGGAGCTATCGGACCACGTGTCTCCATACCTGTTCTGGACCGGCTCTACAGTGGTAAAGGAACACACAACATACATGTTGTTATAATGTTAATTGTTAAGCTGGAAAACAAATAGGGTAGGCTATTGCCACACCCATTGGTTACTTCCTCTTACTGGCACCCTGTCTGGTCATGTGTGTTGACTGTGGTCTGATGAAGCTGCTGGGGATGTAGCCTTTAGCCCCATCACTTCTCCTTCCACCAGGTCTTCTTCTCTTTTTTTCTGGAGTGAAAGCCCATTTCTCATCTGTGTTCTGAAGAGAGAGGAGGTCATTTAACACCCTAAACATTCAAATGAGTATTATCGAAACCAAAAAATAACAAATGCCAGTCAGCAGTATACAGCACATACAGTCCTCCACTGCCAACCTACCAGCGTTTCTAATGGCCAGGCCAGAGAGAGAAAGGAGGCCAGTGCGACTGACCTGATGTGAGTCTGGCCTACAGGTCATGATGCCTGGTTTCCTCCTCCTCCTCCTCCTCCTCCTCCTCTCCATCACTCCATTGTGCTCTGCGTGAACAGCAGGCCTCTGGCGCTCACTCTGGCTGCTCTTTGTCATCAGTGTGCTGTAAAGTGAAAGCAGGGATCCTCTTAGTATAACCCATCAGTGCATCAGACACAAGGTCACAAGTCTTGGACTGAACAGATTCTTACCCCTGGCCTAGCCTCTTGCTGCTGCACGCCGTCTGATGCCTTAGGTGGTGAGAACCTATGTCTGGGTGAGGGAGAGGAGAATGACGAGAGAGAAGTACTAGTGAACTTCAACTACAGGCAACGAATATCTGTCTCTATGAATTAGCCATTTACAAATACGGTGTCATTTCAACCCCACAAAGAATGATAGACACACTAAATAAATCATTACTCTGCCTAAAGACAATATAACTAATACCATACAGCACACACACCATGGTCCTGACTGGATGGCTCAGTGCAGTCTTCTTTAAAGTGCTCAGGTGCCTTACAGGTCTTTCCAGGAGGTACTGTGTTATCTGGGTAGGAGATACCGGATGGTGAGATATTAGGGAATGAGCGACGAGACCTCCTGCCTACACAACATCACAGCTTTTCCACGTCTCTAACAAAAGAAATACACTCTTGGTTTATGAATTTCTGTGGTCAATTTGATGCAGCTGTGTGAAACCAACCAGCAATGGATGCTTGAGGAAACTTTCTCAATAATAATTTCACTAAGTCAATTTATAATGGCTGGGGTTTCATGTGGTAAAACAGCCTCCTGGCCCTGCAGCTATGCTGAGAAGTGTTCACTGTGAAGCTGGGTTTATTCTCGAAGCTTGCCACCAAGCAGTGCGTGTCTTATTTCTGGAGGATTTACATGTCCCCTGGTAGCACTACTGAAACATGGCTCAGGGCGTTGTCAAAGGAAGTGAAAAATATGGAGTTAGGATGACTGAGAAGATGTTCATTGGTACGATTAGTCATTAGGAACCGACCAGATCAATCCACATACAAATTATTTGAGAAGAGAGAGGGGTAATTGTGCTACGAGTTCCAAGGTATCCCTAACCAATCATGTGGATGGTTCATATAGACATGCATTCCTGTAAAGGTCAGTGGAGCATATGATATCTCACCTTCCTGAAGGCTGAGACAGGGGCACAGACACTTACAGTGGCTGCAGTGGGGGAGGAGGAACCTGCAGACCTCTCGTCTCTGCCTGAAGGCTGCTGGGGCTGACAGAAGCATCTCCCTGTCACAGTGTAGAGAGATTGGGGGGGGGGGGGTTTAGAGATATAAATTATACAGAGGGAAAGAGAAAGAGGGAGACAGAAGGTGACTTGGAAATTGAAATCTCATGTGTACAATCTCCTGTTGTATACTAGTACATCAAACAGCAAGGTATGGTTATAATACACTTCAAGTGGGAAGTCAAAGTGCTGGTGGGGCTGGAATGGGAGTGGAAGGGCGGAAAAAGTGGTCCCATCCATATCTGTAAAGGATGGCCAGCGAATCCCTCTGGTAATGACATCCTCACCATTGACCTAGATATCATTGCCTGGGTTCTATGGTTCTGACATATGTGAAGCCTGAGGTTCTTCACCATAACTGACAACACTTATGGAAGCGTTGGTGACAATAACTAGAGGGTAGACTACTCTACTTTCTACACAATATTGAGGCTTGAGAGTAAAGCAACTTGTAAAAAAGGTAACAGGAAAGTGCTTGAGCTTCAAGTATCATACTTGATTTTCACTTCTCAAATTATAAATGAACTTACCACAATTCATTTCAATAGAAAGCTAGCAGAAATAGAGAGACTTTGCAACCATGGAGAGGTATATACTTGCCTATTTATGGAAAATTCCATTGATAAACTATTTAGTCCTATCACAGTTTACTTACTTACATACTAACGGCATTGCCTACTCCAGAGGATTTGTTTTAAAAAATCATATGGGCAAAACATATATTTCATTCTTTTTGGAATGCTAAGCCAGACAAAATTAAACATGCCTATTTGCATAATGAATATGAGTTTGGGGGGTTAAAATGATTAAATACTAAAAGCTTTAAACCTCTCTGTTAAAGCTTCACTCATACATAAGTTATACTTAAACGCAAAATGGTTCTCCAGTAGATTATTAAGAAAAGCTCATCCTTTGTTCAAAATGGCTTTTTTGCTTTCATACAGATTACAATTTCTCATTTCCAACTAATTGAAAATTTAATTTTGCTTAAGGTATCGCCCTTTCTTAAACAAGCCATACAAAGCTGGTTACAATTTCAGTTTTATCCTCCAGAAAAGATAGAACAAATATTACAACAAATGTTATGGTTAAACTCAAATATATTGATTAATAAGAAAAACATTATTTCATGGTATTATATTTATTAATGACATTATGAATAGAAAGGGAGGAGTTATGTCACATATGCAGTTATCGAAAATATATGGGAATATCTGCTCAATCCAAACTTACAACTAACTGATTGCAGCACTACCACAACAATGGACGAGGTAAGTGGAAAAGGGAGAAGCTAGGGGACGTGTTTGCCTGACATATATTAAAGATACAAATTGGCTGAAAGGAATTGGCATAAATAGAAAAATATACAAGTTTCATCTGAGGACAAAACTGTTGACAGCTGCACCATACAGGTTGCAAAATATATGGGAGGAGATTTGATGTACCAATTCCATGGCACATGGTTTATGAATTGGTACAAAAAAAAACTACACTTGATTCAACACTTAAGAGTTTTTCAATTAAAATGATTATATAAAATTCTTGCCACCAACAGAACGCTATATATATATATATATATGGCATACAACAATCTCAGCTCTGTAGATTTTGTTGCAAACAGACATAATCAATAGATCACTTATTCTGGTATTGCCACTATGTAGCTTGTTTCTGGTCACAGGTTCAGGAATGGGTAAATAAATAAATCACAACATACACTTAAAATGAACCTTACAAATAGCAGTGTTGGGCGATCTAGAAAGCCATTGACAATCAATAAATAATAATACTCGCAGGAAAGGTTTTCATCTTTAGCTCACAATCTGTGGATAATATACTATTAGAAAGATAAAAAAATGTTGTAAAACATCACAGAACAATTAAAAAATATATGGCACTTGGAAACCAAACAAGGGCGGTCTATGCTGATAGGTGGGATGGGCTGAGAGGGTGGTCTATGGTGATAGGTGGGACGAGATGAGCGTGTCTGAGGGTTGGGATTAAAGAGTTTGTTTGGTAATGTATTGTTGTTATATATAAAAGTACCATGTATGTATATGTAGCAAAAAAGCTGTAAAAAAACTAGGATAGTTGTCCTCCGAAGAGGTGGTGGAGGGGTAACAAAATAAAAATAAAAGGGAACACTTAAACAACACAATGTAACTCCAAGTCAATCACACTTCTGTGAAATCAAACTGTCCACTTAGGAAGCAACACTGATTGACAATACATTTCACATGCTGTTGTGCAAATGGAATAGACAACAGGTGGAAATTATAGGCAATTAGCAAGACACCCCCAATAAAGGAGTGGTTCTGCAGGTGGTGACCACAGACCACTTCTCAGTTCCTATGCTTCCTGGCTGATGTTTTGGTCACTTTTGAATGCTGGCGGTGCTTTCACTCTAGTGGTAGCATGAGACAGAGTCTACAACCCACACAAGTGGCTCAGGTAGTGCAGCTCATCCAGGGTGGCACATCAATGCAAGCTGTGGCAAGAAGGTTTGCTGTGTCTGTCAGCGTAGTGTCCAGAGCATGGAGGCGCTACCAGGAGACAGGCCAATACATCAGGAGACATGGAGGAGGCCATAGGAGGGCAACAACCCAGCAGCAGGACCGCTACCTCCGCCTTTGTGCAAGGAGGAGCAGTAGGAGCACTGCCAGAGCCCTGGAAAATGACCTCCAGCAGGCCACAAATGTGCATGTGTCTGCTCAAACGGTCAGAAACAGACTCCATGAGGGTGGTATGAGGGCCCAACGTCCACAGGTGGGGGTTGTGCTTACAGCCCAACACCGTGCAGGACGTTTGGCATTTGTCAGAGAACACGAAGATTGGCAAATTCGCCACTGGCGCCCTGTACTCTTCACAGATGAAAGCAGGTTCACACTGAGCATGTGACAGAGTCTGGAGACGCCGTGGAGAACGTTCTGCTGCCTGCAACATCCTCCAGCATGACCGGTTTGGCGGTGGGTCAGTCATGGTGTGGGGTGGCATTTCTTTGGGGGGCCGCACAGCCCTCCATGTGCTCACCAGAGGTAGCCTGACTGCCATTAGGTACCGAGATGAGATCCTCAGACCCTGAGACCATATGCTGGTGCGGTTGGCCCTGGGTTCCTCCTAATGCAAGACAATGCTAGACCTCATGTGGCTGGAGTGTGTCAGCAGTTCCTGCATGAGGAAGGCATTGATGCTATGGACTGGCCCGCCCATTCCCCAGACCTGAATCCAATTGAGCACATCTGGGACATCATGTCTCGCTCCATCCACCAAACGCCACGTTGCACCACAGACTGTCCAGGAGTTGGCGGATGCTTTAGTCCAGGTCTGGGAGGAGATCCCTCAGGAGACCATCCGCCACCTCATCAGGAGCATGCCCAGGCGTTGTAGGGAGGTCATACAGGCACATGGAGGCCACACACACACTACTGAGACTCATTTTGACTTGTTTTAAGGACATTACATCAAAGTTGGATCAGCCTGTAGTGTGGTTTTCCACTTTAATTTTGAGTGTGACTCCAAATCCAGACCTCCATGGGTTGATAAATTTGATTTCCATTGATAATTTTTGTGTGATTTTGTTGTCAGCACATTCAACTATGTAAAGAAAAAAGTATTTAATAAGAATATTTCATTAATTCAGATCTAGGATGTGTTATTTTAGTGTTCCCTTTATTTTTTTGAGCAGTGTATATTTTTGTATTGACATGATAAAAACCCTGTTGAGATTTCCAATTATGCTTTGTGCTGCTCTGAGCTGAATGATCAAACAAAGAAGGGAACTCACTGTAGTGTCCTCTCCAGGTCCCTGGGCTCATACTGGTATCCCTGGGCCAGTAACCTCACCAGACCCTTCTCAAAGGGCTCAGTGGACCTCTGTATGGGGTTCAGGGAATCATGAGCGGTTATCATATACATTCATACAGTGGCAAGAAAAAGCACGGGAACACTTTGGAATATTGCTACCAAAAGGTGGGTCAACCAGTTATTAAATCCAAGGGTTCACATACTTTTCCCACCCTGCACTGTGTGTTTACACAGTGTGTTCAATAAAGACATGAAAGCATATGATTATTTGTTTGTTATTAGTTTAAACAGACTTTGAATACAGAAAGTCACAGTATTAGCATTAGTCCTATTAGCATGCACACAGAGCATTCAGTGACTAGAAAACACATGACAACATTTGGAAAGGAAAAACAGCATCTGGGTTTGACCTTTATAAGACAACATTTAGAGACCTCTCTGTACAAATGGAGGACTGTGTGATTTCATTTCTCCTGACATTAAATCCAGTATATTCTAGGCCTATGATCTATTGATGGGGATGTGTTTTTTCTCTTGTACCTTGGACAGGAAGTCGCCCAGCTCATGGTGAGTCTTGGTCACTGTGGTCCATGTAGAGTCAGACCACTGGACCTAGAAGAGGGGAAGAGAAGGAGACAACATCACCTCATAAGCTTTACTAAACACACATCCGATTGCTTTTGACAGCATGATGCAATAGAGTACCACTGTATGAGTCATAATACCCATAAAATCTAGCAGTCAAATATGGAAATGGCTCCAATCATACATTTTTTCCCATAGTGGATTTTAGAACCACTTAAAGTAAAGTCTGTGTTTCATGTAGGCTTACCCTGGCGCGACGTTTTCATAAGCGTGTAAAATCTCTCTCAGACAAGGTCACTTTTATCAATGTAGTCGGCTCTATTTACTCTCAGATTTGGAAATACTAATTAGCATCATAGTAGACTATTCAAAACTACAAATCCCTACAAGCTCCTGCATGTAATCTCTAGCTGACACCTTTGCTAAGAGGTATTGTGTCAATTTAAAAACAGCTCTTTCACAGACTGGCAGTCTCTACTCTACCCTGTCCATCACAGAGTAACAATATTTTTGGTTATGGAAAAGATATTTCCCAGCAGTTTAGATGGTACAATGATTCTCTACACTATACAGTGCCTTGCGAAAGTATTCGGCCCCCTTGAACTTTGCGACCTTTTGCCACATTTCAGGCTTCAAACATAAAGATATAAAACTGTATTTTTTTTGTGAAGAATCAACAACAAGTGGGACACAATCATGAAGTGGAACATTTATTGGATATTTCAAACTTTATTTCAAACTTTTTTAACAAATCAAAAACTGAAAGATTGTAATTTAACCAATTGACTGGCCAGAGATCAGGACATTCATCAGCAAAGATGTAGTGCAAGCTGATAGTATTTTGGACAACCAACTTGCACTCAAAATGATTGATGAAATCAAAATGTGTCAGGTGATTTATGATTCATAACTTACATTTTACCGGTACTATCAGTAGTAGTAGGCCAACCGATAACACCATGACGCAATGCGTTTGAAGTGATGATGTGCCGCCGAAAACAGCTAGCATGTCCGGCAAAGTGCTGTACATCGCCAGTGGCACGCACCGTGAGAGGTAGCCTAGGCATAGTAAACAGACTAAGCTTAGGCTACCTCTCACAGCATTGTTTTACACAAAACTCTGTAGGCCTCAGCACAGCCCTAGTTATACAGGCTACTCTCACAACACAACGAAGAGTAGCCTGGACATCTAGGGCAGGCCTAGAGTAGCCAGAGTGACGTGCATCCTGTGTTGAAGATCATGTTCTCGTCTCTTTAACATACTAATACACCGTGCCCAGCGGAGCAGATGGCACTGCCCAGCAAGCCACCCCTCTCTCTAGTGTGTGTTTCTAGCACTGGCTGGCAACAACATGTTATCACTGTCCCCTTCCACATTTCAGCCAAGAGTGTGCCAGTTGATATCAAACACAGTGCCTCTTAACTGCATCATTTTCAAGTAGGCTATAAGACAGTAGGGTTCAATAACATATTAAACCCTTCTACTTCTCTACCACCCGTAAAAACTGGAAAGCAAGGTTCTATCTATGCCCTGTTGGACACAATCCCCTCGACTGAGACATGTCTTTCCCATAGACCAAGGGAAATATAAAAATCCCTCACTTCTTTCAGCCCATCCATCATAGATAGGCCATCATCATCTAGCCTAGACATTCATATCAGTGACACCTCCACACAGGTCACACTAGTGCACACTCAGTACCACTGTCTCTGTAGAGCAGACTAAGCAGAAAAATTAAATGAATGATTATTTTGCATCACGACACAAAATGCATCATACAGGGATCATTTCTGCATTTTGAATGTCATACATCTTAAACTTGATTGGTGACATGCAAAAATGGATGAATGAAACAAACACCAAAATATAGTTTGTGTCCTTTTCCTTTAACTGATGTTATTCAGAAGTCTCAATACAGCCCATCTTGCTATCCATATAACGCAGATCTGATTTGAACCGTATAGTTTGTTCTAGCTACTCAACAAGCTACATGACTAGTCCACAGATAAGGACAACCTTGGTCAGATGTTAGTCTATTTTATTGCTACTACGGCTATCTGAGGGAAAGCAGTCAAGATGACCCCTCTTATCATCTCAGTGCTGTAAAATCCTGGAGCTAACCTCAAGTCCTTCAACCCTCTAGTCTAAATTGAAGACCTTACGTTTTTACAGGCTGATATGCCGCCGCCGCAGGCTTGTAAAAACAGTCATGGCAGATGTTTTGGAGTGGCAAACGAGCTAGGACATATTTCCACCAGATTGTGTTCTCATGCAACGGAGGACAGCATGCGATTAGGAGGGCGCAATCCTTCCTGCTGTCCTATTTAACCTGGCTCTCTGTCTTGCTCTCATCCTCAGCACAGTCCTGCCTATCATAATGATGCCTGGCCATACAGTCCTGACTGTTGATTTTTATTTGACCTTTATTTAACTAAGCAAGTCAGTTAAGAACAATTTCTGATTTACAATGACGGCCTATCCCGGCCAAACCCTTATGCGGACGACGCTGGGCCAATTGATTAAGGGACAGGCAAAGTCTTAGAACTCTGCCTGTCCAGATGTTGTAAGAGAACCTTGCATGATTTACAGAGAAAAAAAAATACAATATTGCATGAACAATCTGAAGCTCAGGACAAACGTTTTGTCAGTGCCATCATTTGAATGGGAGGAAGCACGAAGCAATCTGGTGGCCCACCATATATGCACCTAATAAAAAATAAAGTATATCTAGATCCTTCAGCAGGTATGCCTCAAAATGTATAAGAATAAAATACACAGGAAAATAACATACCAAGGCACAGAGTCCAAACATGAACTTACAGTACATACCTCAATACCGTATTCACTGTTTACTCGGTTCCAAGATATCGTCTTTAGCACAATCTTGTCAATGTGAACTTCTGCAAGAAGAGAGAAGACCAGGGTTATTTTTTTGAGCAATTAATTGCTGTTCATCCATACCCCTGCACTCCCCTCCCCAGATATTTTAATATACTATCATAAGCAATGGAAATTATCTTTAAAACTACCTGCAAAATATTCTCTCAGCCTCATGGCAAAATGTGTAAAATAGCATGAGATTAGCTATAAAACTGACATTTTGGGGTCCTGAGCTACAGATTGCCAATGGGGCATAAAATATTGCATGAACAAAAAAAACATTTTTTGCAGGAAATTTGCTTTAAAAACAAACATTTTGCAAATGTTTCTCTTTGCCCATGACAAAAATGTGTAGAACAGAAAATACAGTTCATTTAAAATATATCCTGTCTATTGTATCATATCTGATAGTTTGGGTCTCGTTTCACCTCAAATGCACTAGGATAAAATACATCTTGCTTTGAACACTCCTCTCAACATGGGAATGAGAGACCTCAGAGGACACAATGACAAACCGGATTGAGACTACCTTCTCTCTGGGATGATGTCCTGTTGGGGAGCTGATTGGGAATACAGCAGGCCGACTGACCCATGTCAGTGCTCCTGGGGCTGAGATCCTCCCTTCGAAGGGCATGCTGCTTCTGCTGCAACCAGGAAAGTGAAGAGATTGATGGTTTAGTATGCATTTGTGCTTTCTCCCCCAATCAAGTTTCAATGTCACCTGCACAAGTACAGTCAAATACCTTTCAAACAACTGCCCCCTTACAGCACTGAACAACTGGAACCAATACTAATTTTCACCTCTCCGCATGCTTTGAGAATAACTCTTTTCAGTTTCATTTCTATTCATAAATCATCTCCATTTGGATTAGAAATACTGCCAATCCACAGGAAAATGTAGGCTAACTAACTGTCTGAATGAGACAAGTCATTATGCTGAGAGCCAGCCAAGACAAGCCATTATGCTGAGAGCCAGTTTACAATTGGATCATTCATCCCCCTCCTCTCCCCTGTAACTATTCCCCAGGTCGTTGCTGCAAATGAGAATGTGTTCTCAGTCAACTTACCTGGTAAAATAATGGATAAATAAAAAGACGGAATTACAGAATGCCCCTGTAAGAGAGCAGTCAGCCAGCCAGACATGAGCAAGAGGATGTGTCTCAATAAAACGCTTGGCTTTTTCACTGGATCACAGAGAGAGAGAGAGGTTTCGCCAACACAATGCAACGTTAGATCACAATGCAATCATAAACAAGAATGCTGGGTGTTCCCATTCATATAGGCTACTGTAGCTAGCTGCTGTGGACAAGATGACAGAAGACACAGTAGCCATGGCCAGAATGTCTGCTAAAGCCAGATAAACTCTCTCTCTATTCTCCTGGTGCACAAGGGGCAATTCCATGGTAACGGAATTACAGAGTCAGATGTTTCACTTTAAAATGTATACCAAACCAACAACATTGATTTCAATGTTTAGCCAACCATTCAACTCTATGCACAATGACTACTTTTGACAATTTCCACTGACCATTTTACAAAAACACATTTACAGAAAAAACTGTGATAGAAAGTTTGGTAACAGAATAACAGGGATATTTTACTGCAATTATGTTAACAAACTTTGCATCTGCACAGGTTTCCAGTAAATGTTTGTTTGTTTTACTGTGTAAATTGTTCAAATTAGTCATTGCGCATAGAGTTGTATGGTTTGTGAAACTTTGAAATCAATGTTTTTTGTTTGGCATACATTTTGAATTGAAAAATCGGAGTCTCAGCAAAATTCCTTAAATGTGGAATTGCCCTAAGGCAAATTGGGCAAGTGATATTCATTCAAAGTCTATGGTGTCTGTCCTTTTGTGACAGCGCAATGAACTCAGTCTGTAGTCATATGGCCATGGCATGGTAAAATGAGGAAGCCACCTTAAATTCCACTCTTGAGCTGCACTTCAGTCAATCAAGGGAATACGCCGTAACCCGGAGACTATAAACTCTAAATACAAGACAGCCCCTCCTCCCGCCGTCCCAAATAGTACGAGTTTGTTTACAATGGCGGTCACTATAAACATGCCACTGTCAAGTGGTGTTTACCTGGAAACTCATGAGTTTGTGGCAATCCATTCTCTCCTCTAAGACCAGTTCCACATTA
The DNA here is from genome assembly GCF_002021735.2 of Oncorhynchus kisutch. Lineage (NCBI taxonomy): Eukaryota > Metazoa > Chordata > Actinopteri > Salmoniformes > Salmonidae > Oncorhynchus > Oncorhynchus kisutch. The sequence continues at coordinate 23,188,317 of NC_034203.2, forward strand.
TCCAACTGGTGTCTGACAGTATCCCTCTGGTAAAAAGGGAACGCAGGGTGTAGTGAGGCCATGGTGAAAAGCAGCGCCAAGTGCTCCAGGGAACCCGACTCTGCCTCCAGTGGAGTCCCGCTGGGATGCACAGATCTCCCAGACTCCATTCCACCCTCTCGATGGCAATGTTGATCAGGTACATTCTGAGTGTTCCCACCACGTGGAGATAAAGGAACGCCATGATAAGTATTTAAGTACAGCGCTGGGTCTATATGGCTCAAAGCACGATACAGCGTGTCCGCACATTCTCTGTTTCCAGATCGCAAAAGTGACAGGTAGACAAGTAGTTTGGAACGCACAACAGGGTCGCTAACGTCCTTAAGGAAGGCCAAGTCAGTTTGACAGTTTGCTGTTATCTCAAAGTCCCGGAAAACGTGGACATCTTTCCGTGCAAGATCCTCAAGACATGATCCCAAAAACCGAATCTCAAGTGGTTGACACATATGAAGTAGTCCGTACATAAACTCTATCCGCTTCGCTGGGCTGAGGTGCAAGCCGAACCACTCAAACACAGCCTTCTTGTCAATTTGCCACTGGCGATATGACTCCCCCGTTGAATTTTTGAACCTCACACCACAATATGGAACCGAATCAATAGTGTGACTGCTGCAATCGGTATTTTCCTGCTCGTCTTCGACGGTATGGTCTCCTTCCGCCGTTCGAATGGGAATCTTCATTCTCAGCATGATCAACTTTTCGGCAGGACTTGTTAGCAATTATCAATTCATTCAAATGTGTCAGAACTTTACATAATCGTTCAGTACTCATCCGTACACCGCAGCCGAGTGGTTATGTGATATTCGACGGAAATTACTGCGATTATAGCTGGCTCAGTAACTCATTTTCAAGACTAGTATTCTGCCAGCAGCACAAACGATGACGTCACGTTGTACTTTATTAAAAACCTTCAGATTAAAGGCCCTCATTTCTAAACATTACAATGTGGCTCATTATACTGATTAAAAATATAAACAATATGCAACAATTTCAAAGATATTGCTGAGTTACAGTTCATATAAGGAAATCAGTAAATTGAAATAAATGAATTAGGGCCTAATCTATGTATTTCACATGACTGGGCAGGGGCCCAGCCATGGGTGGGCCAGGCTGACCCACTGGGGAGCCAGCTGCATCCAATCAGAATTCGTTTTTCCCTACAAAAGGGCTTTATTACAGACAGAAATACTCCTGAGCACCCACCTGCCTCCGCGTCTGACAATCACACAGGTGAAGAAGCCGGATGTGGAGGTCCTGGGCTGGCATGGTAATACGTGGTCTGCGGTTGTGAGGCCGGTTGGATGTACTGCCAAATGATCTAAAACGAACTTGGAGGCCGCTTATGGTAGAGAAATGAACGTTCAATTCTCTGGCAACAGCTCTGGTGGACATTCCTGCAGTCATTATGCCAATTGCACGCTCCTGTTTTTTTTTACTTCTAAAATAATGATTGGTTAAGGGCTTGTAAGTAATAATTTCACTGTAAGGTCTACAACTGTTGTATTCGGCGCATGTGACAAATACAATTTGAATTGATTTGTGGCATTGTGTTACCCCAAACTGCACATTTTAGAGTGGCCTTTTATTGTACCCAGCACAAGGTGCACCTGTGTAATGATCATGCTGTTTAATCAGCTTCTTGATATGCCACACATGTCAGCAGGATGGATTATCTTAACAAAGGATAAAATGCTCACTAACAGGGATGTAAACTAATTTGTCCATACAATTTGAGGGAAGTCACCTTTTTGTGCGTATGGAACATAAGTGTAATCCAATATGTTACATTTTTATCAATGTCTGTTTTTATTGTGCTTATAAGCAAATGCAATAATGACTTTATGGAAGCATTTACAAATATGCTTCTAAAAATATTTAAAAAATCTATCGAAAATACAATGTTCATATTGTTATGTTCACAACATTGGGCTGTAGAGAGAACTATTCTATGTGCTGAGGTAAAAGTGGGGTTGGAAATACTCAGTAGGATCTGTAGAATCTATATGTGGTGTTATTACTTGGGGGACTGAGGTCTAAATGCCCAATAGCACTTTCTCCTCCACCAGTTCCATTCACTGCAATGCAATACATTATAGGCCTATAAATTACATATTGGCTTATAGAGAAAAACAATTCTATGTGCTGAGGGAAAACTGGGGTTGGGATCACTCAGTTGGGTCTATGGAATCTATAGATGGTGTCATTTCTTGGGGGACTGAGGTCTAAATACCCAGCAGCACTTTCTACTCCAGCCACACCGTTGGTCCCAATGCAATACACTATGGGACCAATGGAATGAGTGGAGTGAAAGTACTGCTGGCTATTTAGACATCAGTTGCCCAAGAAATAAAACCATATATGGACTCTACAGACCATACTACTGATTATTCCCAACCCCACTTTTACCTTTGCAAAGAATTATTATTTTTCTCTATAAACAAATATGTAATTCCATATACATTCTATTGCAGTGAATGGAGTGGGTGGAGTAATGAGTCACCAGCTTAGCTTACAAGATAGCTTTCAACATACCAGTATTGGTGTAAACGTTCTAAAGAAATTCTGGTATAAATTAATACAATATCAAATTATCAATGACGTTTTTCAAAGGTGGTTGCAATCACCTTTGAAAAAATAAATGGGTAATTTGACATACAATATAAAAAGTATTATTTATATCAGCATTTCTTTAGAAAGTGCAAAAATAAATGTGATATTGCCAGTCTAGCATGTCTTTGCAGGGGGACTCTTTAAAAAAAAAATGTTTTAACAAAAATCAGCGATCGTGCTGCCAACAATATCCTGCTGTTATGAGAACGGTAATATTTACGAGCGCTCATGACTATACCACTCGAAATTGCATCGCTGACCCCTCCCAACTTTCATTAGCTGCTGCTGGGTCCTAACTTCATCTAGCAGGACATCGGGTGGTGATAATGGTGATAACTCATTGCACCCGAGTTATATTCGCTCATGAACGCTAACAACATGTTTTTATAATAAATGTTTCAATACATTATTATTCCGTTCTATAACATTTTATTTAATTATATTTGCTATATGTGGCATGAAACTGTTAAACGTGCAGTTCACTGAAATATATTCACACAATATTGCTCACAAAGTAGTTTTCAGATTCAATATCTCAGATAAAGTTCATGTAAATAAATTGGGTTGTATTATTCTGTATGAGTTTTCTTATCTTTGTCGACAGATGGCAGTATTTCATTACAACCCACCAGGCCCTGTAGTTTGCTTCAGTAGATTACACCAAACACTGTATAGACCTACTCTTGTCTTGAATAAATGCGTTATGAAACACTACCAGGTAACTTACAAATTTCAGCCAAAATGTGATCAACAGGTATAGACTAAGAATCACTGGCCACTTTAAGGAATGGAACACTACTCACTTTAATAATGTTTACATATCTGGCATTACTCAACTCATATGTATATGTATATGCTGTATTCTAAACTATTCTACTGTATCTTAGTCACTTAATGTTTACATACTTGGCATTACTCATCTCATGTGTATATACTGTTTTCTATACTAGTGTACTGTATCTTAGTCCGTATTGCTCTGACATTGCTCGTCCATATGTACAGTCTTGGCCAAAAGTTTTGAGAATGACACAAATATTCATTTTCACCAAGTCTGCTGCCTCAGTTTGTATGATGGCAATTTGCATATACTCCAGAATGTTATGAAGAATGATCAGATGAATTGCAATTAATTCCAAAGTCCCTCTTTGCCATGCAAATTAACTGAATCCCCCCCAAAATTCCAAGTCGCTCTTGATAAGAGTGTCTGCTAAACTACCACAATGTACAATGGGAGCTTTGGATGCAGCAGCAGGGGCTTTTGACCGTCTGTTCCACAAAATGGAACCAGATAAACAAGCAAGTATATTTGACCTATAAAGCAGCATATGATTTCAGCAACAGATTTGACGCTACAGTACCTCTCTCAGGTGGCTGCAGACAAGCATGCTTCAGAGGCTGGGTGTAACCACTCCCCTATAATCCACATCCCAACCCAAAGCCACTAGGTTCTCATTGAGAAGTCTCAGGTCCACGTCACAGTTTAGTTTGGTATAAAAAGGCTTCCAGGAACATCTATTCATGTCTGCTAGCTATGTTACAGCCTGTCATCTTGTACAGCAGGGAGTAAGTAGCCTGTTTCAGTAAATCTAGACGCCCTGTGTTACTGCATTACTGTTTGCATTTACATTGATGAGTGGTATATTGGCAGCTGATGAGTAAAGAGTGAAGGTAAGATAACTGTCTTAACAATTGTTAAAGTTTCTCTTAAAAATGTACTGGAGTAATGGTCAAAAGTCAAATCGATATTCCTGCAAAACATGTACAAATTATGTGCAGTTTTGGGTACAACATTAATTTATCGCATAGGACTTTGAAAGTCATTTTTACATGTTTTGCTATTATTGGCTTAATCATGTTTTGCTAGCTTATTACATATTTATTAAAATATGTATTTTGCCATTTAGTTTGTATCCTCCATCTTCATTTAATTCAAGGAGAACTTTGCAGTACTGTTGATCAACAATGAAGAAATGGATATTAGGATCCGTATTAACATGGATGTTCCTTCCACATCTGAGGGGAGATAATTTAGTGGAAGATGTTGACGTTCAAGCGGGTAAATACATTTTTATGTATTGCAATTAATGATAATGATTAACATTGTGCCTGCAATTTCTAACTAATATTACTACTGTACACAGGCCTATAATGTCAATATTGTCATATTAATGCAGATCTATAAAGACTGGTTTTGATGTCGTTAGCCAGCGAGGTGGGTAAGATTTCTTCTTTCCTTGATTCCAGGCTGTAGCACAGCATCAAACGACCTGGTTTACATAATCGACGGTTCCTCCAGCGTGGGCACTCCAGACTTTGACTTGGCCAAACGATGGCTGGTCAATATCACCAGAGGCTTTGACGTGAGCTCCCGTCACACCCAGGTGGGCGTGGTCCAGTACAGCGACACGCCCCGTCTGGAGATTCCGCTGGGCAAACACCTGAGCAGCCAGGAACTGGTCGGCGCCATCAACACCATCGGGTACCTGGGGGGCAACACCCAGACGGGCAGGGCCATCAAATTTGCCACGCAGCACGTCTTCCCGTCCTCCAACCGCACACAGCCTGCCAGGAACCGCATTGCTGTGGTGCTGACAGATGGCCGTAGCCAGGACGACGTGGTGGACGCGGCCGTGGAAGCCAAGGCCCAGAATATTATCCTGTTCGCTGTGGGCGTGGGCAACGAGATCACCAACTCCGAGCTGGTGTCCATGGCCAACAATCCCCCCTCTACATATGTTCTCTACGCTGAGGACTACAGCTCTATCGCTAACATCCGAGACGCCATGGAGCAGAAGCTGTGTGAGGGTGAGTCTGGGATCCTGAGGCTAATGATAGCTTAGATAGCTTATTTTGAGACATTTCCATAATACACAGTGCATGTGTCATAAACCTCCAAGATGAAATAACTGTGGTCTAAACTGACTCTCTCTATGTCTGTCTGTCTCTCTCTCAGAGTCTGTGTGCCCAATGCAGATCCCTGGAACAGCCAATGTAAAGGGATTTGAGCTGCTGTCCAGAATGCAGATCGACATGAAAGCAAAGAAAGTCCAGGGCTCGCTGATGTCAGAGACTTCCTACTTGCTTAGCCCCCGACTGGACCTCACCGACAGCACCAGGTAGGGGGACTGACCGTTTACACACACACACACACACACACACACACACACACACACACACACACACACACACACACACACACACACACACACACACACACGCACACTCACACTCTGACAGTAAAGCTCACATGAGATTTCTGTAACACACTTCTACATACAGTATAACCCATTTTTATTGATCCTCCAGGGCCATCTTCCCTGAGGGTCTGCCTCCCTCCTATGTGTTTGTGGCCACTCTACGCCTGAAGAGCCCCACTAACCATTTGAAGTTGGACCTGATCAGAGTGCTCTCTCAGGACGGGCTGAAACAGTTCGCTGTGACCCTCAACGGACTGGACAAGTCTGTCATCTTCACCAGCACAACCACCAGTGTCAACAAGAAAGAACAGTGTGTCATTTTCAATGACAGAGGAATTAAGGTCTATAGAAACACACTGACATAGCGACCCCCAACACCTTTGGACTGGTTTCCTGGACACATATTAATCCTAGTGCTGGACTAAAACGCATGTTAAATGTGTCTGGGGAAACCAGTTCTTTATGTTTTGAAATGGTAGTTACCTACTCAGCAAGTTTTACATTTTCTACAGAGACTCTTTGACTCAGAGTGGCACCAGTTGAAGCTGCTTGTTAAACCCAGACGTATCATCTGTTACCTGGACGACATGCAGATAGAGGAGCAGCTACTAGAACCTGTATTTCCCATCTACATCAAAGGAAAGATACAGGTCGCCAAGAAGGTCAAGATGGAAGCAACTGTTCCTGTGAGTAACAATGGGTGTTGTGCAAACCTGAAGAAATGCAACAACCATATATGTACAAATAATGGTTTGCTTTCATTTTAAGGGAGCCTCTATATTTAGATGAACTTTTTAAAACTTTTTTATAATGACACAGTAACATGACTATGTTCGTCTTGTAATCCTTCTTTAGATTGAGATACAAAAACTGAGGCTTTACTGCGATCCAGAGCAAAGTGAGAAAGAGACAGCGTGTGAAATATACTCTGTGGTGAGTGTAATGATACTGTAACTACGAGACTCATAATTTACTTCCACATGTCACTGAAGGTTTCTATTGAAGGCGGGGGGGGGGGGCAAAGATAATTTCATCTTCATATCATTATCGTTCTCTATTTATTTCTATACAGGAGGATGACAGGGTGAGTATGTTTGTTGGTTGTCTGTCTTTACATTACATTGTAATTATTACATTACATTTGTAGACTTGTTGGGTTGTTCCTGTTATATTAAATAGTTTTCTGCTCCCAGTGTCCTCTGGACAGACAACCTGCAGCAGTGGAGAGCAGTAACTGCCCTCTGGGGAAACCTGGGCCTCCTGGTCTTCCTGGGCCTATGGTGATAATTCAATCATAAATAATTAAATCATAAATTGATTGAGAGATTTATGACAAAACAGCTGTACAGAACAAAATGCCAACTCCATCAGATGGATGACTGTATGTAAATCTCTAGTTCATAGCTTGTCTGTTTGAACCCTGTAGGGCTTCCGAGGTGAGAAAGGGAGGGAGGGGCCACCTGGTCCTGACGGTAAGCCTGTGAGTACTGGCTATCTATCTTAAATATATCTCATTTCAAAACATGAGGATCAATCATACAGTATGGTGATTCTGATGAATTGTTGCTCATTTTCTTCGTGAAGGGGAAGCCAGGTGAACGTGGAATGGCAGGAGAACTCGGGAAGAATGGGAACAATGTGAGTGAAATATATGTCACTACAATTTCTGCATTTTGCTGATTATACTTACTGCCACTGTGTTTGTAATGTTGGTTTCATTATTCAACTTAGGGCAAAGCGGGCATACCAGGGCATAAGGGCGAAGCAGGACTCAATGGGGCCAAAGTAAGCATCATGAGATAGGTTCACAATATACTGTAACAAATCATTTTCATATCACATAGTTCTTTGTATGGCTCATCATGTTAGGTTAGATTACTTGTTAGATATTACTGCATGATTGGAACTAGAAGCACAAGCATTTCTCTACACTCACATTAACATCTGCTAACCATGTGTATGTGACAAATACAATTTGATTTGATCTCGCTATTAGATCTAAAGGCCCCGGGCCTAAACCATGTTACTGTAGTTTTGAATTGAGGTCATGTCTTTGTGATTGAGCTCATTCATCCTGGCTGCAGGGTGACACGGGAGCACCAGGCCTTGAAGGCAGACCTGGCCCTCCAGGACCTACAGTGAGTCATGACCCTTTAATAAAGTGTAATTATAGAGAGACACACACACACACACGGCTGTGGGAGCAGCCCAGCATAATAGGCAGACTACTAAGCAGGTGCAAGTAGTGTAGACATGAATGATGAAAACAAAATGCCAATATCCAGTTTAATTTAGTGTTTGTAGACGATAGACGTATTCTCAGACTACCTTAATAACACACTACATACTCCGAGGGAGTCAGGTCTTAAAGACCATGTAATGGTGGCGGTGCCAATGGACAAGGGTTTTAAAAGACTGTTTCCATTGTAGGGACCTGAGAGACAACTTAAATTGGAGGCCACAGGAATTCCAGGAGAAAAGGTAAGAGACAATATTTTATGGCAATTGAATGTAGTGCTATATTTTGTTGACTCTTTAATGCAGTCATTTTTTCTCCAACATTTTCCTATGTACAGGGAAGTCCAGGTGAAGCAGGAGCTCAGGGACCACCAGGGGAGCATGGACCACATGTAAGCTTGTATACACCTATTATGTATGTTGACCTTCATGTTCATATCTGTGTAAGGTGTGGATCTGTCTGGTATTCAACAGCATTTTCTTCATCGCTGTATGTGAAGTGTTATTTATCCTGTACTAGGGTTGGGCGATATCTAAGGAGACCTCTTCTATAATATATTGTGATATCCGTTGTTAATAACTTTGCACCGTTAATGACTAGATACTTCCAGACTGCAATTTTTATGCTTATTTTTATATTAAAGTCACATTCTCATTAAATAACCTCAGTATGGCGAAAAAAATAAAGCTTAGTTTATTCATTTAGACTTCATTTTCATTTTCAACACAACACCCTAACGTATAAAACTGAACTGTTTTTTGATTTGTAAAGTTCAAATAGAGTAGTCTTGCACTTAACGGCAATATAAAACATCACAATATTTTATTTAATCATGTTGGCCCAACCCTATTCTGTACAACAAAACATCCAATGACAACAGTACAGTATCAGTTTGCTTGTTGGTCAGAAGGTAGTCCAGGGTTACTATACAGCATTTTATAACTGAAATGATGTTGTGTTCTGTGCAGGGGGACACAGGGCCAGTAGGAAAGGATGGTTTTGTTGGACCAGCTGGAGTGAAGGTGAGCTGAGATTTCATTTCACATTCCTTCATAAACAAGTGACATGGAATAGTCTGTAGGTGATGGCAGATGTGACATGCAAGGGACTGCGAGCTATGTGACATCTTGTTAGAGATTATATCTGTGTTTTTTGGGGGGGGGGGGGTCAGAGGGAATATTTGTGGTTAATCTTTCCTTTTCCTATGGATTTGGTGGTTCCATAGGGGGAGGTTTGAAATGTTAGAGTTTCACTCAGAGTTCTATATAAAGACACAGGTGGCGGAAAGTCTGCATAAGGTATTTCTAGAGTTGAGGTGGTGGGTGCGGGAGGTAGGAACATTGTTAGTTCACTTGTAAACATTGACTAAAGTATATTTGATGTTCTTTGCTTTGGTTGGAAAGAACAGGAAGCAGGTTACCCAGATTTTAACTGTAAATATGTTCTTTTATTTTGTATTTTTTTTATGAATGGGGATCATTTCATTACCCCATTTGTGGATAATTCCTTTTTTTTAGCTAAACCCTATGTGTTTAATTAGATGTTGAACTGATGATGCTTTCAACTACATACTGTAATGCAGGCTATATTCAATGAATACTCATATGCCCATCAGTACCTAGTAAACTAGCCTTAGACTTAAGAGGTTTATTTTTCCTGAGGGAACTTTGTGGTTTGTGCGCTGGATCTGTAGTGGATCTATGAGATCCAGGGACACAAAGGATCGTTTCAGCTTCCAGTAGTAGTATGTGTAACCTGGCTCGCTGCCTGGCGTGAGTTTGGTGTTCTATAATGAGGGGTGAGCGCTGCAGAGCGGAGCGTGGCTTCTGTTCCTGCAATCTATTTTCAGAGCTCTGCATCTGCCCCAGCATCTGTTTATCGCCCAGGGAACATGCCCCTTCCTTTTGGAGTGGTGTAAATTAGTGACACCCTACCATTTACCGGCTTATTAAACTATGCACACTTACCCGTAAAGTAGCTTTGAGAAAGGTCTTGGCTTAGTAAGATGTTTGTGTCGTCTTGCAATTGGAGGAGGAACGGTTTTGTGAGGGATGTGACATTTGCGCATTGTAACCACGAAAAGTAAAACCTCAAACTGGTTTGCTGAAATTGAAAAACACCAGGGATGCCACCATTTGATTTAACTGTAAAAATCTTCTGTACACAGATAATATTTATCTTGGTGGAGTGACATATTATTTTGAGTGTAGTTTGTAATTGCAGTGAGTCACTGTCATGGCTAATGGTCATCCTCTCGCTCAAATTCATTGAATAAATACTTTTTTTGGAACTCCTTGGCTTATTATCAGCTAAATGTGTCCTAAATATGTATTTTTTTTATATACATTTTTTCCCAACCTTCCCTCTCATTTTGGATTAGAAGCCAAGGTCCCCAAATAATTCTTCAAGCAAAACCCCAGCTTTTCCAGCCCAGCTCCCCATCCCCAGTCCCACCCCCAGTTCTAGCCTGCTGGTCTGGATCCAGTGCATGATCAGCTAACCGACTGGTTTGATGTGGTGGCCCAGATGAAAGCCTGTTCATTGGGTTGGGTTTTCACAGTGCGGCATGGCTCTGCAGCGGGCTTGGCTGCTGCACTCTGTAATCACGGCCCTGAAGCTCACAGGACACAGCAGCTGTAAAAACCAGACACACCATACTTTAGATGTCGGAGAGGTTTGATTTAACCAGCCAGTGTACTTGCATTGACAACAATAGGAAAAAAAGTCTATCAGTACCAGGCTACACTTGGATCAAAATGCACAGGAATGTTTTGAGACGCATGCATAAAATTCCATGTAAAACTTGAATGAAAGTTACATGTCAGATGAAGTCTCATAAAGTTTTGGGTAATTGCTATCCTAGATGAGTAAAAATGGTGTGTGGAAATAATTTCATAGTTTTAAGTTACAAAGGATTCCTGTTGTAATTCAGAATACAGCTTGGTGTGAGGTCCTGTATCAAATAAGTTCTTGTGATTTTTCATGCACGGGAAGGAACAATGTTCCGCTGCATGTAGAATGAAGCAAGATTGTGCAAAGATGGGTTTTCTGCTCTTGCTTTTGAGGCTGTGCCTTACTCTAAAACATGGCTCTCCAATCCTGTCCCTGGAGAGCTGGCCCTCCTGTAGGCTTTCAATCCAACCCCAGTTGTAACTAACATGATTCAGATTATCAACCAGCTAATTATTAGAATCAGCAGAGAGGAAGAGGCAAGGTGAGAGGGATAACTGGGCCCTAAATGTTTTCTCTAGCAGGTGCAGTTTTGTTTGTTTGTTTCACTCAGAGGTTTTGTACGGAGTTCAATGAGAGTGTTGACTTTGGTTAACAAAAAAATGTAATGGTTTATTTGCTACGTGTGGCTTATTTGATTGAATAGATGTTTCGTAATGCTTAGGTTGTTATGAATGTACTGATATAAGTAGGTCACGTGACATCCTGGCAACTTTGAGAAAAAACACTTTATATTGGAGTTGTGCCTGTTGTTCACGCGCGTCTCTGCCCTCTCATTTGCTAGAATGGTCTTGCCTCCTCCCGACTGCTTTCCATTTTTGAAGATATTTGTTTAAATTGATAGAGCGGTCACTGGAGTATCTGGTTAATATAATGGAATCAAGTGCGCTAGATTAGGGTTGGATTGAAAACCTACAAGAGGCTAGCTCTCCAGGAACATGCTAGAGAGCCCTGCTTTAGAGTAGGGCACAGCCTCAAAAGCAAGAGAAGAATACTCATTTTTGCACAATCTTGCCTAAACATCCAGGTCAAATAGAATGCTTCGTTCCACACGGGAAGAAACATTGTTCCTTCCTGTGCATGAAAAATTACAATACTTTGAAGAGATTAGAAATCTTGGAAGGAGTACCTACAGTGGGGAGAACAAGTATTTGATACACTGCCGATTTTGCAGGTTTTCCTACTTACAAATCACATTGTATGATTTTTAAGTAATTAATTTGCATTTTATTGCATGACATAAGTATTGTATTTGATACATCAGAAAAGCAGAACTTAATATTTGGTACGGAAACCTTTGTTTGCAACTACAGAGATCATACGTTTCCTGTAGTTCTTGACCAGGTTTGCACACACTGCAGCAGGGATTTTGGCCCACTTCTCCATACAGACCTTCTCCAGATCTTTCAGGTTTCGGGGCTGTCGCTGGGCAATACGGACTTTCAGCTCCCTCCAAAGATTTTCTATTGGGTTTAGGTCTGGAGACTGGCTAGGCCACTCCAGGACCTTGAGATGCTTCTTACGGAGCCACTCTTTAGTTGCCCTGGCTGTGTGTTTCGGGTCGTTGTAATGCTGGAAGACCCAGCCACAACCCATCTTCAATGCTCTTACTGAGGGAAGGAGGTTGTTGGCCAAGATCTTGCGATACATGGCCCCATTCATCCTCCCCTCAATACGGTGCAGTCGTCCTGTCCCCTTTGCAGAAAAGCATCCCCAAAGAAGGATGTTTCCACCTCCATGCTTCACGGTTGGGATGGTGTTCTCTGGGTTGTACTCATCCTTCTTCTTCCTCCAAACATGGCGAGTGGAGTTTAGACCAAAAAGCTCTATTTTGTCTCATCAGACCACATGGCCTTCTCCCATTCCTCCTCTGGATCATCCAGATGGTCATTGGCAAATTTCAGACGGGCCTGGACATGCGCTGGCTTGAGAAGGGGGACCTTGTGTGTGCTGCAGGATTTTAATCCATGACGGCGTAGTGTGCTACTAATGGTTTTCTTTGAGACTGTGGTCCCAGCTTTCATCAGGTCATTGACCAGGTCCTGCCGTGTAGTTCTGGGCTGATCCATCACCTTCCTCATGATCATCGATGAGATCTTGCATGGAGCCCCAGACCGAGGGTCTTCACCTTGAACTTCTTCCATTTTCTAATAATTGCGCCAACAGTTGTTGCCTTCTCACCAAGCTGCTTGCCTATTGTCCTGTAGCCCATCCCAGCCTTGTGCAGGTCTACAATTTAACCCTGATGTCCTTCCACAGCTCTCTGGTCTTGGCCATTGTGGAGAGGTTGGAGTCTGTTTGATTGAGTGTGTGGACAGGTGTTTTTTATACAGGTAACGAGTTCAAACAAGTGCAGTTAATACAGGTAATGAGTGGAGAACAGGAGGGCTTCTTAAAGAAAAACTAACAGGTCTGTGAGAGCCGGAATTCTCACTGGTTGGTAGGTGATCAAATACTTATGCCATGCAATAAAATGCAAATTAATTACTTAAAAATCATACAATGTGATTTTCTGGAGTTTTGTTCTAGATTCCGTCTCTCACAGTTGAAGTGTACCTATGATAAAAATGACAGACCTCTACATGCTTTGTAATTAGGAAACACTGCCGAATATGCAGGTTATCAAATACTTGTTCTCCCCACTGTAAGTGACTCATACTCAATCAAGTTTTGACCATGATGTGTGATTGATGTGATACACTTTAGCATTTTCAACAGTCTTTCAGACTTTCATTTTGCATAACCAACATTTTAGATTAAAAAAGATTCCGTGTATTGACATGAAAGGTTAAATTGATGACTGACTTGTGTGAACTTGTTCAGAACATGTTCATTCTGTATGTGAGTACAGTAATCAATGCTATATTTAAAACACACAAGACAAGAACACAATTCAACATCCAACACCCTTTTTACTAAGAGTGTTCCAAAATAGGATTCCAGTGTCTTAAAAATGTAAATAATGTCTTGTAATTTGGCGAATCACATGAGTAATTGTGATATAGTATACAGTATTCATTATAGCATTTTTTGGGTGCTATGTAATTTGAGATTTTGATAACAGGGTTTTTCTTGATTTCATGCCTTGGTTGCAGTTTTAATTTCTGAGCTTTTATGTAATTGAACATGCATTATTGCAGAGATGTAGTTAGCATGGCTAAAACTGAAGAGCATTCAATAAGTTTGATGGTAGATACTAACTCCTTTTCTGGATAACATCTCCCACACTGTGTTGGTTACACATTTTGAAAGCCATAATCAACACTTGTCATCCTCAATATTTACAGCCATTACAGTTTTACCATGTCTTTTTATAAGATCATACAGACCTCTTATGTTGCTAATGATAGGCTCTTTGTCGCACGTGTGCCTGTTAGATGTTCAGGAAGGCAAAGCACTTCAAAAGCCGCCCTCTGTGTGTCAGGACCTATAAACCCACAGCTTTCCCTGCTTACCTCCTTTATTACTGAAAACCTGACTGAGCAGCGTGTACTGTGGTCTGTGGTTTATATCATAAACCTATGTTGGAGGTGTATGAGTGTTTGAGAAGGAGTGTCTCTTCTCTCGTGCACTCTGTTCTACTGCTGCACTCTACACTCACCTTGGAAAATGAATAGTGTGTATGTTGTGTTAGTGAGGATTTAGAATACATTTTTTTGTTACAATTTTTGTAAAGAGTGATAGTTTTAAACCTCACTGACGGGGTATGGAAACCCCCCAACTTGAGGCGGTCATCTGTCTCAAAGCTCAATGGATATTTTCACATGTTACAGTAGCTATTTCAGAGTATATCAAGTATGTGAATATCATACTTCTGTTTTATTATGTTTAGGGTGAGAAAGGAGACGTTGGGGTTCATGGTGGTGATGGACAGATTGGAGTTCCGGTGAGTCTTCATTGTTCAAATGAAACGTTATTTCTTAATAAAAGCTGGAACCATTCACTAAGCCAGTCCATTTACTCATCATCCTCATCCACTCCTATGCATTCTACTAGCTGCTCCCTTTAAATGATCATAGCAACTATATTTTTCCAATATACACTAAAACCATTGATCGTTTATAAAGTCACCTAAAATGACATTAAGGACTTTTAACTCAAAATAGTCATGGTGTTTGCGTAGATTTTTCTCCAAATGTGGTGTTCATCCAACCACAATGTTTGCTACTTGGTGCATACATGACCCCAGGATCCACACTTGGTGTATACATGACCCCAGGATCCACACTTGGTGTATACATGACCCCAGGATCCACACTTGGTGTATAGAAAAATATTTATATGATTAAACATAAAAAAAACATGTCTAAGCTTATTTGTCTATGCTTATCATCTGTCAGAAAAATTAAAATACACATTGATATAACACATCAAATAATAAACATTGTCCCTACCTTGTCCACCAAAAAATATTTTAAGCCACATTTCCTCCTTGTCCACAATAGGAGCATGAAAACCTTGAGTAATATATACAGCTGATGTTTTAGTGTGGTACTGTGGCCCCTGGCCAGAATCTGAACCAGTTGGCTGTGGGAGCACCAATAACCACACCCATCTTGGCAGAATCTGTCTTTGGGTTAAACCTTTCACTAAAAATAATTTTGACCAATTGCTAAAAAGACCTGATAGCATCTGTGTGTAATCCATATGTAGCCTACATCCACTAACTACCTTGTTTCTACTAAAGAAGATTAAGTGTTGATCTCTAACAACCTTCATTTCCTTTTTCCAACCATAGAAATATTATGAGAACCACTATGATGTAGTATTCAGTCTCCTCTTTCATAGTCTTTGGAAATACTGCGTACAGTGCCTTCGGAAAGTATTCAGACCCCTTGACTTTTTCCATGTTTTGTTACATTACAGTCTTATTCTAAAATGGACTAAATTGTTTTTTCCCCCTCATCAATCTACACATAATAACCTATAATGACAAAGCAAAAACATTTATTTTTATTTTTGTAAATACATATTTTTTTTAAACGGAGATGACCTTATTTACTTAAGTATTCAGACCCTTCGCTATGAGACTCGAAATTGAGCTCAGGTGCAACCTGTTTCCATTGATCACCCTTGTGATGTTTCTACAACTTGATTGGAGTCCACCTGTGGTAAATTCAATTGATTGGACATGATTAGGGAAGGCACATGTCTGTCTATGTAAGGTCCTACAGTTGACAGTGCATGTCAGAGCAAAAACCAAGCCATGAGATCAAAGGAATTGTCCGTAGAGCTCCGAGACAGGATTGTGTCGAGGCACAGATCTGGGGAAGGGTACCAAAACATTTCTTCAGCATTGAAGGTCCCCAGGAACACAGTGACCTCCATCATTCTTAAATTGAAGAAGTATGGAACCACCAAGACTCTTCCTAGAACTGGCTGCCCGGACAAACTGAGTAATCGGGGGAGAAGGGCCTTGGTCAGGGAGGTCTCCATTCTATTTGTTCCATTCCAGCCATTACTATGAGCCCGTCATCCAATAGCTCCTCCCACCAGCCTCCACTGCTCCATTGAGTAAACAAGGGTTATGTGGGATCAAATGAATGATTAATGCAGAAGTACACCTAGTCCTAGAGGCTAATCAAAAATACTTTAGTAACTACCAGTTCTCACCTCAATGAGGTGGATGAGGTTAACATTGGGACGTTCTTTCCTGTTTTCAATCTATTTAAAGAGACCACTGAAAGGCCACCAGGTGGAGATAGACAAATACAGTTGTCAATATAATCGTCTATCTGGTCTCTGTCTAATGCAATGCAAGCCTGTTTGTTTTTTGAGACAACATTGAATTTAAGCTGGTCTGTTTGAAAATGGATACAGCAACTAATGTGCTTACCAAAAATAGCAAGAGGAGTTTGATAAATATTATACCATGAAATATTGACTCCCCAAAAAATGTATGAGCCTGTAGTTTGGCTCTCGCACAACATGAAACCCTGTGGCTCGACATGTAGCTAATGTAGCCAGTGCCCTCGCATGCCATTCTCCAATCAAGCTCAAAGTATTTGAAAGAAAACAAATACTATTTGAACTTAGGTGTGGTGGCCAGTGCCCTCAGATGCCATTCTGCTGTGCCACTTTGCCCATAATTACAATGTTCCTGTTTATGGGGAAATCAAGTAAAATCTTACTGTATTGAAAAATGAATGAAAGTCCTAATGAGCCAGTCAGCCAAGCCATCCTACAACTGTAAAATCCTGCAATGCATCACAAGGAGTGGAACTAACAGTTTATGTTGTCCTCTCTGCTAACTTTAATCATCATCATGGCTCCCTCCCTAAGTCCCATGAGTGTCATTACTTACTGTAGATAATGGGTGAAAGCTCTGACTGGCTGTAAACTAGGTTGATATTGTGGTCATTGCCAGCCGGGTAAACATGGGAACTGGAAATAGAAAGTGGGCCTCTAATTTCATGTGCACAATATCATCATCATCATGATACAGCTTTCTTCCAGTTTCCAGGATATTTCAAGAGCAGTAAGAGACCCTCAGCTGTGCTGAAATAGAGCTGTAGAAATGATACTGTACATGTTTATTGATATACAGTACCAGTCAAAAGTTTTGACACACCTACTCATTACAGGGTTTTTCTTTATTTTTTACCCTTTTCAACATTGTAGAATAATAGTGAAGACAAACTATGAAATAACACATATGGAATCATGTAGTAACGAAAAACGTGTTAAACAAATCAAAATATATTTTATATTTGAGATTCTTCAAAGTAGCCACTCTTTGCCTTGATGACAGCTTTGTACACTCTTGGCATTCTCTCAACCAGCTTCATGTGGTAGTCACCTGGAATGCATTTCAATTAAGAGGTGTGCCTTCATTTGTGGAATTTCTTTCCTTAATGCGTTTGAGCCAATCAGTTGTGCTGTGACAAGCTAGGGGAAGTATACAGAAGATAGCCCAATTTGGTAAAATACCAATTCCATATTATGGCAAGATCTGCTCAAATAAGCAAAGAGAAATGACAGTCCATCATTACTTTAAGACATGAATGTCAGTCAATCCGGAAATTGTCAAGAACTTTGAACGTTTCAAGTGTAGTTGCAAAAAACATCAAGCGCTATGATGAAACTGGCTCTCATGAGTACCACCACAGGAATGGAAGACCCAGCATTACCTCTGCTGCAAGTTACCAGCCTCAGAAATTGCAGCCCAAATAAACGCTTCACAGAGTTCAAGTAACAGACACATTTCAACTGTTCAGAGGAGACTTTGTGAATCAGGCCTTCATTGTTTAATTGCTGCAAGAAAACAACTACTAATTGACACCAATAAGAAGAAGAGACTTTCAGGAGGACAAGAAACACGAGCAATGAACATTAGACCAGTGGAAATCTGTCCTTTGGTCTGATGAGTCCAAGGGCTATTTGACCAAGAAGGAGATGGAGTGCTGCATCAGATGACCTCCACAATCACCCAACCTCAACCCAATTGAGATGGTTTGGGATGAGTTGGACCAAAGAGTGAAGGAAAAGCAGTCAACAAGTGTTCAGCATATGTGGAAACTGCTTCAAGACGGTTGGAAAAGCCTTCCAGGTGATGCTGGTTGAGAGAATGCCAAGAGTGTGCAATGCTGTCATTAAGGCAAAGGGTGGCTACTTTGAAGAATCTCAAATGTATGAAATATATTTATATTTCTTTAACACATTTTTGGTTACTACATGATTCCATATGTGTTAGGTGTCTTCAATATTATTCTACAATGTAGAAAATAGTAAAAATAAAGAAAAACCCTTGAATGAGTAGGTGTGTCCAAACCTTTGACTGGGACTGTAGATATTTGCCTTTGTTTTTTCATAGTTCTCCTGAGTGTGATGTCTCTGTTTTTTCATAATCGTCATAGGGAATCCGAGGCCTTCCCGGGCAGATGGGGCCTGCTGGACCTCGGGTAATAAACAGATCAAACTTAGACAATATAATCCAGTAGTTGGCCATGGCGCAATCAATGACTTGGTTGGCTCACCCTCTGTGTCATTATGACATTCTCTTTGCCTCCTAAGACAGCAAATGACTAATGAAATATTCAGTGAAAGAGTAACTGTAAAACCCTGTGTGTTGAAAACAATATAAAATGCCTTTTTAATACATTTGATTTGACCTTGTTTTTACAAGGGGGAGAGAGGCCCACCCGGACAAGAGGGGCTGGTTGGACCAAAAGGACCTGAGGTAGGTAATTGATCGGACCTGAAAGTACAGTATGCTTGATGTTCATTACATATTTTCTTCTCTTTTCTTTTCACCATATTGAAAATTAAATAATTATTTTGCTGCTCCATAACACTCCTCTGCAAAATTCAGAGTGAGATCCTCCACAAAATAGGAATGTACGTGTAAGTAGGAACTGTACAGCACATTTAAGTGTCATTGCTGAACCTCAACTTTGCTGCCCTCAATTGGAATGTCAAGATATTGCAACTCTATGCTTGAATTTAACTGAGGTTCTTCTATCCGACTTGTGGCTTACATGACCACTTTAGAAGAACTGAAAAGCCAATGAGGACATTGTATTGTATTGTCATGTGATTTCAAATCATTCTCACATTTTCACAATTTTCTTCACCAATTATTTTCTGTATTTTTCAATTTGTTTTTGTCCCTATACCATTTGGTGTGATAAAAGTAACTATATGCCTCGCCTTTGATCTATAATAAAGTCTAGTCCTCAGAATTTAACATGATTTAAAATCACATTATTTTCATGAGGTTCATTTCATTATGCCTTACAGATGATTAAGCCATTGTTTTAAAAACAGAATTTTCACTCATGTACAGGGTCTTCAGGGTCCGATTGGTCCACCTGGAACTTACGGACTTGAAGGTTCAAAGGTAACTAGTGAATTCTTGCCTCTACTGCATTTCCCTTATCCTTAGTGAGTGTGTGTGTGTGTCTGAGCTGCATATACTTTGTCTGTGTATGTATTCTGTTATGTACATGTGCTTTTCGTGATGTAGTTTGTGTGTGTTCTGGGAGTGTTAATGTGTGTGTTAACACATCTCTACATGTGTAGGGGGCCCAAGGTGCACGTGGATCAGAAGGACATCCTGGGACACCTGGACTGAATGTAGGTATTTTTCAGCTGTTTGGGGATAGGTGAAAGATGCTATACAGTTGAAGTCGGAAGTTTAAATACGCCTTAGCCAAATACATTTAAAGTCAGTAAAATTCCCTGTCTTAAGTCAGTTAGGACCACCACTTTATTTTAAGTAGAGAGAATAATAGTAGAGAGCGTATTATTTCATCACATTCCCAGTGGGTCAGAAGTTTACATACACTCAATTAGTATTTGGCAGCATTGCCTTTAAATTGTTTAACTTGGGTCAAACGTTTTGGGTAGCCTTCCACAAGCTTCCCACAATAATTTGGGTGAATTTTGGCCCATTCCTCCTGACAGAGCTGGTGTAACTGAATCAGTTTTATAGGCCTCCTTGCTCGCACACGCTTTTTCAGTTCTGCCCACAAATTTTCTATGGGATTGAGGTCAGGGCTTTGTGATGGCCACTCCAATACCTTGACTTTGTTGTCCTTAGGCCATTTTGCCACAACTTTGGAAGTATGGTTGGGGTCATTGTCCATTTGGAAGACCCATTTGCGACCAACTGAACTGACTGATGTCTTGAGATGTTGCTTCAATATATCCGCATAATTTCCCTTCCTCCTGATGCCATCTATTTTATGAAGTGCACCAGTCCCTCCTGCAGCAAAGCACCCCCACAACATGATGCTGCCACCCCTGTGCTTCACGGTTGGGATGGTGTTCTTCGGCTTGCAAGCCTCCCCCTTTTTCCTCCAAACATAACGATGGTCATTATGGCCAAACAGTTTTATTTTTGTTTCATCAGACCAGAGGACATTTCTCCAAAAAGTACGATCTTTGTCCCCATGTGCAGTTGCAAACCGTAGTCTGGCTTTTTTATAGCGGTTTTGGAGCAGTGGCATCTTCCTTGCTGAGCGGCCTTTCAGGTTATGTCGACTCGTTTTACTGTGGATATAAATACTTTTGTACCTGTTTCTGTACAGATGAACGTGGTACCTTCAGGCATTTGGAAATTGCTCCTAAGGATGAACCAGACTTGTGGAGGTCTATAATTTTTTTTCAGAGGGCTTGGCGGATTTCTTTTGATTTTCCCATGATGTCAAGCAAAGAGGCACTGGGTTTTAAAGTAGGCCTTGAAATACATCCACTGGTACATCTCCAATTGACTCAAATTATGTTAATGAGCCTATCAGAAGCTTCTAAAGCCATGACCTCATTTTCTGGAATTTTCCAAGCTGTTTAAAGGCACAGTCAACTTAGTGTATGTAAACTTCTGACCAACTGGAATTGTGATACAGTGAAATAATCTGTCTGTAAACAATTGTTGGAAAAATTACTTGTGTCATTCAGAAAGTAGATGTCCTAACTGACTTGCCAAAACTATAGTTTGTTAACAACAGTGGTTAAAAACGAGTTTTAATGACTCCAACCTAAGTATATGTGACTTCAACTCTATATACAGTATTTCAGTACTGGTGGCTGCAAATTGGGTTTTTCCATACAGGCTTCACCTCAGGCAGAAGACTTCGAATTGGGACATATCTCTCAGCATCATTATAACTCACAATACCTATCATTATGTTTTACTGCTGTAGACCTATGGTTCATGTGCTTTTGGCCTTGTGCCATTCAGTACTAACAAGTAGAAGTCCCCGAAGAATAAAATAAAAATTGCACTACTGTACATGGAAAGGAAATAAGTAATGTTCTGTGTGTGTGGCTCATTTTGCTCTCTGTCACAAAGACGGAATCTAACTACTTGAATGTACAGTGCCTTGAAAAAGTATTCATCCCCCTTGCCGTTTTTCCTATTTTGTTTCATTACAACCTGTAATTTAAATAGACTTTTATTTGTATTTCATGTAATGGGCACAAACACAAAATAGTCCAAATTGGTGAAGTGAAATGAAAAAATTTACTTGTTTCAAAATATTCAAAACATTTTTAAACAGAAAAGTGGTGTGTGCATATGTATTCACCCCCTTTGCTATAAAGTCCCTAATTAAGATCTGGTGCAAACAATTACCTTCAGAAGTCACATAATTAGTTAAATAAAGTCAACCTGTGTGCAATCTAAGTGTCACATGATCTCAGTATATATACACATGTTCTGAAAGAGCCCTGAGTCTGCAACACCACTAAGCAAGGGGCACCACCAAGCAAGCGGCACCATGAAGACCAAGGAGCTCTCCAAACAGGTCAGGGGCAAAGTTGTGGAGAAGTACAGATCAGGGGTCGGTTCTAAAAAAATATCAGAAACTTTAAACATCCCACGGAGCACCATTAAATCCATTGTTAAAAAATGTAAAGAATATGGCACCACAACAAACCTGCCAAGAGAGGGCCGCCCACCAAAACTCACGGACCAGGCAAGAAGGGCATTAATCAGAGAGGCAACAAAGAGACCAAAGATGGAGCTGCAAAGCTCCACAGTGCAGATGGGAGTATCTGTCCATAGGACCACATTAAACCCTACACTCCACAGAGCTGGGCTTTACGGAAGAGTGGCCAGAAAAAAGCCATTGCTTAAAGAAAACCATTTGCAAACATGTTTGGTCTTCGCCAAAAGGCATGTGGGAGACTCCCCAAACATATGGAAGAAGGTACTCTGGGCAGATGAGACTATAATTGAGCTTTTTGGCCATCAAGGAAAACGTTATGTCTGGCGCAAACCCAACACCTCCCATCACCCCGAGAACACCATCCCCACGGTGAAGCCTAGGGATGGCAGCATCATGCTGTGGGGATGTTTTTCATCTGCAGGGACTGGGAAACTGGTCAGAATTTAAGGAATGATGGATGGCGCTAAATACAGGGAAATTCTGGAGAGAAACCCACTTCAGTCTTTCAGAGATTTGAGACTGGAACGGAGGTTCACCTTCCAGTGGGACAATGACCCTAAGCAACACTTAACTGGTTTAAGGGGAAACATTTAAATGTCTTGGAATGGTCTAGTCAAAGCCCAGATCTCAATCCAATTGAGAATTTGTGGTATGACTTAAAGATTGCTGTACACCAGCGGAACCCATCCAACTTGAAGAAGTTGGAGCAGTTTTACCTTGAAGAAAGAGCAAAAGTCCCAGTGGCTAGATGTGCCAAGCTTATAGAGACATACCCCAAGAGACTTGCAGCTGTAATTGCTGCATAAGGTGGCTCTACAAAGTATTGACTTTGGAGGGGTAATAGTTATGCACGCTCAAGTTCTGTTTTTTGTCTTATTTCTTGTTTGGTTCACAATAAAAACTATTTTGCATCTTCAAAGTAGTAGGCATATTGTGTACATCAAATGATACTAATCCCCCCAACTCCAGGTTGTAAGGCAACAAAATAGGAAAAATGCCAAGGGATAATACTTTCGGAAGCCGCTGTACATGTATGATTGTTATACAGTAGTGGAACTGTTATATTTTGTTGAAGCCATTATGAAGAATGGGTTTCCTGTTGATTCTCCAGGGACTGGAGGGAGAGCAGGGGGTTCAAGGGTTACCTGGTGACCGAGGACTGCCAGGGTTCAAAGGTCACAAGGTAATGAATTACAAAATGATAAACACTTTCACATATGCTTGATTCAGTAAGTACTTATGTATAAACTACATTACAAAAGTAACTTAACTAGAGTAGAGTATGGCTTTTTGGTTTATTAACTGTTATCAATTGGCGCAGCGGTCTAAATCAAATCAAATTGTATTTGTCACATGTGCACATGTTACAGTGAAATGCTTACTTACAAGCCCTGCATCTCAGTGCTAGAGGCGTCACTACAGACACCCTGGTTCAAATCCAGGCTGTATCACAACCGGCCGTGATTGGGAGTCCCATAGGGCAGCGCAAAGTTGGCCCAGCGTCGTCCGGGTTTGGCCGGTGTAGGCCATCATTGTGAAATAAGATTTTGTTCTTAACTGACTTGCCTAGTTAAATAAAGGTTCAATTTGTAAACAAATACATATAATAAAAAATAATAATATGACTGACTCGAGATAACATATCTGTCATGGTTTTCAGGGGGAAACTGGTGAACCTGGTCCCAAAGGAAGCCAGGTATAATACAATACAAGAAATCTGAAATGTATGTTATATTATGAGCAACAGCATTGAATGGTGTTTTTCATCACCACCCTTACCCTCCTATATCTCCAGGGTGAGAGAGGTAACAATGGAGTTCCTGGGAACACTGGGGCAAACGTATGTAACATTTAACCTTTCACCTCTTAACTCTGTTTAGGAGGCATGCATCAATGACACTGTAACTAAAGGATATTCATACGGCCTTTTAGACCATCCATTTATTTCAGTGTTTTTATCCTCATGTTGTGAATGATTGCCACTGCAGGGAGAAACTGGACTCAAAGGAAGCAAAGGAGAGGTGAGTTTAACTAGTTTGATCAGATTCATTTCATCTTAGAGAGTTCATGTTCTACTTTATCCTTTCATTTGACATAGGTCGAAGTTCAATTTACAAATGTAACTTCTCAGTTGTACAATGAGTAATTGAAAAGTGCACCTATGGTAAAGAAGGTGTATTTAGAAGACGATTTGTCCTATCATGCTAACAAATAGAAACAAATTCTGATGAAGGGAAGGGAAATGTATCTAGTAGTCAGTTCTGCATTCTCTACTCTCTCATGAGAACCTAATGGTCTATGAAAACAAACAGACATACACTGCCGTTCAAAAGTTTGGGGACACTTAGAAATGTCCTTGTGGCCTCCCGGGTGGGGCAGTGGTTATGGGCGCTGTACTGCTGGACGCCAGCTGTGCTACCAGAGACTCTGGGTTCGCGCCCAGGCTCTGTCTTAACCGGCCGCGACCGGGATGTCCATGGGGCGACGCACAATTGGCCTAGCGTCGTCCGGGTTAGGGAGGGTTTGGCCGGTAGGGATATCCTTGTCTCATCGCGCACAAGCGACTCCTGTGGCGGGCCGGTTGCAGTGCACGCTAACCAAGATTGCCAGGTGCACGGTGTTCCCTCCGACACATTGGTGCGGCTGGCTTCCGGGTTGGATGCGCGCTGTGTTAAGAAGCAGTGTGGCTTGATTGGGTTGTGTATCGGAGGACGCATGACTTTCAACCTTTGTCTCTCCCGAGCCCGTACGGGAGTTGTAGCGATGAGACAAGATAGTAGCTACTAACAATTGGATACCACGAAAAAGGGGTAAAATTAAAAAAGAAATAAAAATAAATGTCCTTGTTTTTGAAAGAAAAGCACATTTTCTTTGTCCATTTAAAATAACATCAAATTGATCTGAAATACAGTGTCGACATTATTAATGTTGTAAATTACTATTGTAGATGGAAAAGGCTGATTTTATTTATTTTTTAAATTGTATTTTTTATGGAATATCTACATAGGCGTACAGAGGCCCATTATCAGCAACCATCACTCCTGTGTTCCAATGGCACGTAGTGTTAGCTAATCCAAGTTTATAATTTTAAAAGGCTAATTGATCATTAGAAAACCTGTTTACAATTATGTTAGCACAGCTGAAAACTGTTGTTCTGATTAAAGAAGTAATCAAACTGGCCTTCATTAGACTGGAGCATCAGCATTTGTGGGTTCGATTACATGCTCAAAATGGTCAGAAACAAAGACCTTTCTTCTGAAACTCGTCAGTCTATTCTTGTTCTGAGAAATTAACGCTATACCATGCGAGAAATTGCCAAGAAACTGAAGATCTGATACAACGCTGTGAACTACTCCGTTCACAGAACAGCGCAAACTGCCTCTAACCAGAATAGAAAGAGTGGGAGGCCCCGGTGCACAACTGAGCAAGAGGACAAGTACATTAGAGTATCTAGTTTGAGAAACAGACACCTCACAAGTCCTCAACTGGCAGCTTCATTAAATAATACCCGCAAAACACCAGTCTCAACATCAACAGTGAAGAGGTGACTCCGGGATTCTGGCCTTCTAGGCAGAGTTGCAAAGACAAAGCCATATCTCAGACTGGCCAATAAAAATAAGGGCAAAAGAACACAGACACTGAACAGAGGAAGATTGGAAAAAAGTGTTATGGACAGACGAATCGAAGTTTGAGGTGTTCGGATCACAAAGAAAAACATTTGTGAGACACAGAAAAAATAAAAAGATGCTGGAGGAATGCTTGACGCCATCTGTCAAGCATGGTGGAGGCAATGTGGTGATCTGGGGGTGCTTTGGTGGTAATAAAGTGGGAGATTTGTACAGGGTAAAAGGGATCTCGAAGATGGAAGGCTATCACTCCATTTTGCAACGCCATGCCATACCCCGTGGACGGCTCTTAATTGGAGCCAATTTCCTCCCACAACAGGACAATGACCCAAAGCACAGTGACAAACTATGCAAAAACTATTTAGGGAAGAAGCAGTAAGTAATTTATTTTCCTTTTCAATCAAGCTTGTCAGTCATTAATTTGCTTCACTTCTACGGGTATAAACATATTTATTGTCCTAGTCATCATAGATATGCTTATTGTTACACAACTTCTGCATTTTCCTCTCAGTGTTCAGTGAACCTCCTGCTGGATGGAAACTAGCATGTTTACTGTCAGTATGTGTCGTCTGTCTGTAGTAACCATGAACAGTTTTTCCTGATTTAACTTCCATCTATCTTATTATTATTCTGTCTAAAATGGAGTGGCCAGCACAGTCTCTGGATCTCAACCCTATTGAGCAGTTATG
Source organism: Oncorhynchus kisutch (assembly GCF_002021735.2). NCBI lineage: Eukaryota > Metazoa > Chordata > Actinopteri > Salmoniformes > Salmonidae > Oncorhynchus > Oncorhynchus kisutch. Next base: position 23,214,837 of record NC_034203.2, read on the forward strand.
GGAGAAGCGTGACCGTATGGTACGTAAGTGCCCATCAAGCCAATCCAACTTGTGTGGGGTGAAATCTCTTCAGATTACCTCAACAAATTGACAACTAGAATGCCAAAGGTCTGCAAGGCTGTAATTTCTGCAAATAGAGGAATGTTTTGGGACACAATTCTTATTTAAATTAAAAATAATTATTTATAACCTTGTCATCATCTTGACTATATTTCCTATTCCCTTTGCAACTAATTTCATGTATGTTTTCATTGAAAACAAGGACATTTCTAAGTGACCCCAAACTTTTGAATGGTAGTGTATGTGGTTTGGAAATTCCCCCTCCGTCTTCACATTGAACATATTCAATTAAATAAAAAAGATATTGAACAGAATGACACCATCCTATGCAGGCATTGCTTTCAAAAGTCAAGTGAATTCAACAGACTGCTGTCTGTTTAATTGTTTGCACACTCGTATGTTTGCAAACATACAACAATACACCAACTGAAATAGCTGTGATGTTGTCCCCCACTAGAAAGGCCTATCAGGAGATACTGGAGCCAGAGGGGCAGAGGGGAGGAAGGGGGACGTGGGTCTGATGGGAGCTGCTGGACCTCGCGGCTCTCCTGGACAAGATGGGTTACCAGGGCAACCAGGAGAGCTGGGATACCCAGGCAAACCTGTAAGTTGACCACATCTGTTCCTCTAGACTCGAGTCAAAGCCATTTGCCCAAAAATGTCAATAGAGTCATTACCAGCTCATTAACTACCAGCATACTGATGTGAATGTATTGTCTTTCAGGGGAAGCCACCAACTGATGACCACTTGATGACGCTTTGCGCTAATGTTCTTCGGAGTGTGTTTCCTGCTATTTTATTTTATGCATGAGCATGACCATTATCTGTTGTATGGATTCTTGAAGATTTTCGGCTGTTAAAAATGATAAACTTCAAAATGCTTGCTAGGAATTTAGGCAATCGTCCATTGTTTTTTTTTTTTCACCAAGTACACATATCTATGCCGTTTCAAAATAGTGACTATGTTGGTAACTGTAGGTCTATGCATACAGTAGTATCCTGTTGAACTATGTGTACAGCAGCACGCCTCGATCTAGCGCACCAATGCAGATTTCATTTCTGCAATTTGGTGACAAAAGCGCATCCTCTGCAATGTGCATGGTTTCCTAATCACTGTGTCTGGGCATGTGTAAGAACAAGTTGCTATTTTTGACACGTAACACTCTTGGAGAGATTACACAATAACAGACCGACAGTAGTCCTGAAAATTAGGATCTGGCTCCAAACTAAAAAAATGTCATAGGCTTACTGGTCATTGCAACAATGTACTTTGTGTCAATACAGAAACAAGACTAGTTAGTATTGTGTGCTGCATACAGAACAAATGCTAATTTTCCCTATCCAGATCAGCTGCCGCAGCTCCTGGCGATGTTGGCACCAAAAAGTCAATGTGGGCAGTGTGAGACAGTGAAGGGGCCACCTGGTGAGCCAGGCCCTGCCGGCCCCAAGGGCCCCAGTGGAACGCCAGGGTACCCTGGCACGCTCGGTTTACAGGGTTACCCAGGACAGCCAGGCCGGATGGGGCCTCATGGGCACAAAGGTAACACAGTGGGTTACAGGGATTGACGGTCAAAGAATTTGACTACGCCTGTGTCTCCTCGGCAGTCGTGTGGTGTATCAGCCTGCTGGCCAGTGTCAAGGAGTTGGTTCTATACAATGTCCGGGAGGAATTTGACTTCAGTCTATGTAGTGCTGTTTATGTAAATTGCAATTCCATGGTTTTGGGATTAAGTAACCTTGCTGGCTGTTTTTGCTATGCTCTTATGTGCAGGTGATATTGGACCAATGGGGTTAAAGGGGTCCAAAGGAGATGGAGACACAGGCTTGACAGGTCCTCCCGGCCCAGCAGGTAAGAATCCCCCACTTCTTGTAGGAATGTTGAGTGATGCTATTCATGTTTTCACAAACAAATTTATACCAGTCATCTACAATTGATCAACATGTGCAGGAGTCTGTAGATTGTCCCTGTGGCTGTCAGGGATATGTGATAAACAATTATACTCTTTGTGTCTTTATCTTCCACCTCTGCAGGTCTCCAGGGGCCCAGAGGCAGTGACGGACACGGTGTCTCAGGGCCTCCAGGTGAACCAGGGAAGTCAGGAATCCCCGGCATCCCAGGGAAGCGTGGCCCTCCTGGGGCCAATGGCGTATGTGACCCCACCTCCTGCTACCAGGCTATTCTCAGAGAGGAACGCTACAGCAAAGGACCCAACTTCTAGGCCTCACAAGGAAAGCAGGACATTTTAATTTGACATTTTGAGACTAACTAAGTCAAGGACTGCTCACTGAAAAATCAAGGGCTGCTGGAGTGAGTGAGTTAACCCTTTGTTTCATGTGGGATGATCCACTCAAACTTGAGATAAAGAAACAGAGGATATAGGGCAACAAAGTGACGCAAATTGGTATCCAGCCAAACAGGGTTGTTTGACACTGTCTTCAGGCCAGGGGTAATTCAGTGAACAGGCAGAAGTGATGAGGACAAGTGGGGATTAGGGATATTATTACCCCATCACTGGCTCATAATATCTGAGTGACAATGTTGTTTTTACTGTCTATCAGTGTCGAGGAGGTATAGAAACTTACAATGAGAATTGCACTGCCTTAGTTAAACTACCTCTTTGTTGGATCCAAAGCATTAAACATGATCTGGAGTGACAGGTAGCAATTGTGAAAAAGTTTTCTCCCAAATGATTTACTGTATGTTCAAGAGCAACACTAGGAACATACGACTCTGCATCAGAAGTCTTTCACTTTAAAACTACTAGCTCTTCACTACAAAGCACTATATTTTTTATATGTAGAAATTACTTTTATAAGTAATTTATTTTCCTTTTCAATCAAGCTTGTCAGTCATTAATTTGCTTCACTTCTACGGGTATAAACATATTTATTGTCCTAGTCATCATAGATATGCTTATTGTTACACAACTTCTGCATTTTCCTCTCAGTGTTCAGTGAACCTCCTGCTGGATGGAAACTAGCATGTTTACTGTCAGTATGCGTCGTCTGTCTGTAGTAACCATGAACAGCACAGAATTTTCCTGATTTAACTTCCATCTATCTTATTATTATTCTTCCCCACAATATGTTTTAATATATCAAATGGGCTATTTTGATACAGTTTGTAGTATACTTTTCAAATATTGTTGGCCTGTTACAATTGACTTTCTTATTTTGATTTCCACATTTTCGAAAAACAAATGTATACATGTATTTTCTTATCAGAGAAAACACTGTTGACTGTGAAGTCTTTTTTGAATAAACTTCTGTTGTAGTCTTGTATTTGAATCTCCTGTTACAATCTATTTATTACTCATTTGAATATGGTTCCTCTATTGAACAGTGTCAAGACAGCCACTTGTTTGGGAGGCTCTTAGGCTGGAGTAGATCACATATCTCTAGCAGTACCAACACCTCTTGCACACAAAGCTTCAACCTACTATACTAGCATTGACACTTTAACAGGAAAACAACACTTCCTTTCTGACAATCCCAACACCAGGACCTAGAAAAGTCACACTGGTAAGTTGTTAAAGTATCGCTTTAAGTATACAGTCCACTTGCAGATTGTAGGGTATTTACTGAGAAATTAAGTAGTTAAAATTAGTAGTTTCTCTGTATTTACTTAATTTTATTAAAGAAATTAAAGCATATTTACCAGCTAAATATTGTGTAACTACCTGTTTATCTTGTAATCTGCAAATACTAATAATAGCAGACCAGAAAATAAAACATATTTACAACCTTTAAACAGGTTAAGAGACTGACAACCATGGCGGAGTACAAAGACTTCTTGGATTTGTTCAGCGATGAAAATGACATGGATTATAACTACACAGACCCCATCTATGTTGTGGATAAACTGGTGAATCTTTGTGCCACAGCTGATGTGAACAGATTTGGAGCCAAGTTCACACCAATATTGTACACCATCAATTTCCTGCTAAGCATCATTGGGAATGGGCTGGTTCTGTGCATTATTTACAAATACGAGAAGCTCACTTCCATCACCAACATCTTCCTCCTCAACCTGGTCATCTCTGACCTGCTGTTCGCCTCCAGTTTGCCCTTCTGGGCCTTGTACCACCTCTATGGGTGGATCTTTGACTCGGTCATGTGCAAGCTAGTGGGTAGCTTGTACTTCATAGGATTCTACAGCTCCATCCTCTTCCTCACTCTCATGACCTTTGACCGGTACCTGGCTGTGGTCCATGCCATCAACGCCCCCAAATGGAGGAGGAAGATCTACGCCTGTGTCTCCTCGGCAGTCGTGTGGTGTATCAGCCTGCTGGCCAGTGTCAAGAAGTTGGTTCTATACAATGTCCGGGAGGATCCTCGTGACGGATACCTTTGTGAGGAGACGGGCTTCTCCAATGCGATCATGATAAAATGGCAGCTGGTTGGTTACTATCAGCAGTTTGTGATCTTCTTCCTGTTTCCCTTGGCTATGGTCATGTACTGCTATGTTAGAATCACGGTCCGAATCATGTCAACCCAGATGAGAGGGAAGTGCAGGGCAGTCAAGCTGATTTTCGTGATTATATTCACGTTTTTTGTGTGCTGGACCCCATACAATGTTGTAATTCTGTTGAGGGCCCTCCAGATCTCCACCAGTGATGATTCTGAGCCGTGTTCTGAAGTGCTTAACCACGCTGTGTATGTCACTAGGAATATAGCATACCTCTACTGTTGTGTGAGCCCTGTCTTTTACACGTTTGTTGGGAAAAAGTTTCAGAGTCACTTCTGGCAACTACTTGCAAAGCGCATCCCATGTCTGAAGAGACATATCATGACTAGCCAAAGTGGCAACAGTAGAATAACTTCTCAGAAAAGTCCACATACCATATATGAATATGAGAAAGGAACTGGTCTTCAAACCAGAGCATAGGTTCCGGTACCCATTTAGGGTGCCGGTACTGTTTAAATTTAGGTGCAGGATCTCCACAATACTTTTGAGCTAATATTCTTTTTTTTTACCCCCTTTTTCAATTACGATCTTGTCTCATTGCTGCAACTGCCCAACGGGCTCGGTAGAGTCAGACCTCCTCCGAAACATGACCCGCCAAACCGCGCTCCTTAACCCGGCTGTACCAATATGTTCGGAGGAAACACAGCTCATCTGAAGATCCCAGCCAAACTCTCCCCTAACCCAGATGGCCAATTGTGCGTCGCACTATGTGACTCCCTGTCACGACACAGCCTGGGGTCAAACCCAGGTCTGTAGTGACACCTCAAGCACTGCGATGCAATGCCTTATATGGCTGCATCACTCAGGAGGCCCCTTGAGTTAATGTTCTACAAGAGGAACAGGAGCTCAAGCAGTAGAACATTTTGTGCTGGTACTTACAGTAGCTCTAGTGAGCTCCTGCCAGGTCAAAAACATGCCATTTAGCAGACACTTTTATCCAAATTGACTTATGTATGCATACATTCCACATATGGGTGGTCCTAGGAGTTGAACCCACAATCCTGGCATTGGAAGTGTCAGGCTCTACCAGGTTGAGCTACAGAGGACAAACTGTTGATATGATTTGTAAATGATGTACAAGATGTCTGATAAGGTACATGTTTTCCATGATGTTTAGCTCTGTTTGCATGCTTTGAGGAGGGTTTTCTGTTCATGTTCTCAGGGAATTTCAGCGCAACACAATGTGTACATGCAATTACAATTATGTGTACTTTTGCTTCTGACTTGATGTACTCAACATTTGTTGCTAAATTGTAAGTTACAATACAAATTACATTTTAAATCATTTGATTCTATAAAAGAAAGTGTACATTTGATTTGCTTCAGGAACTTGAGATGTTACTATCTTTGAATCTTTGCATTACATTTCTAATAAAATAAAATAAATATTTGTGCCTTGTAGCTCTGAATGTTGAGCAACTGAATATCGGTCTACCTGTTGAGAGAGATGCATATTATATGCTTGATCATACTCTATGTACTGTAGGCCTATCATACCATATTCTAGTTGCCATAACTGTGGTGAAAGAAAACCAACAATTTATTCAATATAGCTATTTTCAAAGCAGCCTGTTCTTGGTATTACTCAGACTTCCCCTACTCACACTTCTCTTCTCAGAAACTGGTTGGAGAGCATCCTGTTACTCATCCTATTATTTATATTTCACTTTGCTTAACATTTAGGGACGGTTTGCCCGGACAGAGATTAAGCCTACACTGTTAGAAAAGAAACGATTCAAAAGGGTTCTCCCCATAGGATAACTATTTTTGGTTCTAGGTAGAACCGTTTTGGGTTCCATATAGAACTCTCTGTGGAAAAAGTTGTACATGGAACCCAAAAGGGTTCTTCAAATGGTTCTCCTATGGGGACAGCCGAAGAACCCTTTTAGGTTACAGATAGAAAAAAAATTTCTAACAGTGTAGCCCTGGACTAAAAAGCATGTTCAATGAAGGTTCTCCATTGAACATGTTTTTAGTCTAGGACTAGGCTTAATCTGTGTCCGAGAAACCAGCCCTAACAATATTACAAAATCATTCTTCAGTGGAATTGTTTACCAGTGATTTACCAGATGATTGGGTGGCAGGTAGCCTAGTGGTTACCTGTGTGTGTTTTATTAGTAATCGAAAGGTTGCAAGGTCAAATCCTTGAGCTGACAAGATAAAAATATGTTGTCCTGAACCAGAGAATTTGTTCTTAACTGACTTGCCTAGTTAAATAAAGGTAAAAAAAAATTTTAAATGCTTATCCTGACTTACAATATGTGTGTTCAACTAAGACAGGTGAGAAAACACATATCCTTATCTTTACAAACAGAGCCTCCTTTAAAAGCCAGCACTCAGATGGCAGAGGTAAACAGGCTTCTGTGAATGTCAGAAGCACAAGTTACTTTAGGTCTCAGGGATGGTGATGCAACACTTAATGGGCACATGGTGGCACTATTCATCACAGTACAAAGGAAACATAAGCCTGGCAAGCAAGCCTTCTATAACACAGAGGAACTATAGCTTAATTCAAAAGTAACACATAAGACTACTAAAGAATTTAATTTATCAATGATTTCAGTCTCCAAGGTTTCACAATCTCTAGTAGCCCATGGTCTATAATTGATACTCAAGGTATGGAAGCCCATTCCCGCCAAGAATTTTAAAAAATTATACAAACCAAATATTTCGAGATACTATCTAAAAATGTTGAGATACGCAAGTCAAAATCTCGAGAAACTATCTAAAAATATCTACACACTAAGTTGACATTTTTAGATAAGTAAGTAAACATTTTGAAATACTGAGATACTTTTTCCTGATCTGGTAGGCTAACCCAGTGGTTCTCAAACCACTCTTTGGGGACTCCCAGCCGGTTCATGTATTTGAAATATTCCAAAACTAGCACACGAGATTCAACTTGTCAACTAACCCTTGATTAGGTGAATCAGGTGAAGTAGTTCAGGGCTAAAATGACATTTTGAAACATCTGGGGGTCCCTGAGAAGAGTTTTGAGAACCACTGGGCTAACATAACCAGGTCCAATCCAGACCCAAGTTCGAGGGTCTGACATAGTAATAAATCAGCTGTAAAACGGTTTTATATGGGTTATGATGGGACCAGAGTTTTTTTAAAATCAGGTCATATGGTTTAAAATAAAATGGGCAACAACTGCAATTGGACAATAGAACTAAAAGGGCTGAGTTTGCTTTATGCAGGGTTACATCAGGTAGGCCTTTGCATTTGTATTAAGAAGTGACTCACACAGTATGTCATGACTATTGTCTTGATTGATTAATTACAATCAATAATTGTGGATTGATAAGGTAGCCTAGCCACCCAAAGTTTGAATGTAAAACCAATTTGATCACATTCACATTTTCTCGTAATACAAATAAATAGGCCTATTTTAGGCTATAAATACACAGTTTAGGCTATAAATACATGACATTACCTCTTCATTTCCCCTGGCCAGAGAGGATCAGAGCGCTTAGTCTTCTCTAGGCTACCTGCAGCTGAAGTTGTTAGCAGTAGGCTACAGTTGATCAAATCGAATCAAATTCTATTGGCCACAAACACATGGTTAGCGAAAAGTGTAGCGAAATGCTTGTGCTTCTAGTTCCGACAGTGCAGTAATATCTAACAAGTAATCTAACAATTCCCCAACAACTACCTAATACAGACAAGTCTAAAGGGATGGAATAAGAATATGTTAATATAAACATATGGATGAGCGATGGCCAAGCGGCATAGGCTAAATGCAATAGATGGTATAAGATACAGTATATTAATATGAGATGAGTAATGTAAGATATGTAAACTTTATTAAAGTGGCATTGTTTATGTGACTAGTGAGTCTCTATGTAGGCAGCAGCCTCTCTGAGTTAGTGATTGCTGTTAAGCAGTCTGGTGACCTTGAGATAGAAGCTGTTTTTCAGTCTCTCGGTCCCAGCTTTGATGCATCTGTACTGACCTCGCATTCTGGATGTTAGCTTGGTGAACAGGCAGGGGCTCGGGTGGTTGTTGTTCTTGATGATCTTTTTGGCCTTCCTGTGACATTGGGTGCTGTAGGTGTCCTGGAGGGCAGGTAGTTTGCGTTGCGCACCACCCTCTGGAGAGCCTTGTTGTTGAGGGAGGTGCAGTTGCCATACCAGGCAATGATACAGCCCAACAGGATGCTCTAAATTGTGCGTGTGTAAAAGTTTGTCAGGGTTTTAGGTGACAAGCCAAATTTCTTCAGCCTTCTGAGGTTGAGGAGGCGTTGTTGCATAAGAGCACCATCTGTTCCGGACGACTGTGTGATCACGCTCTCCATAGCCGATGTGCTTAAGACCTTTAAACAGATGAACATTCACAGTGTCGCAGGGCCAGACTGATTACCAGGATGTGTACTCCGAGCATATGCTGACCAACTGGCAAGTGTCTTCACTGACATTTTCAACCTATCTGAGTCTGTAATAGCTACATATTTCAAGCAGACCACCATAGTCCCTGTCCCCAAGAACACTAAGGTAACCTGCCTAAATGACAACCGATCCGTAGCACTCACGTCTGTAGCAATGAAGTGCTTTGAAAGGCTGGTCATGGCTCACATCAACACCATTATCCCAGAAACCCCAGACCCACTCCAATTTGCATACCGCACCAACAGATCCACAGATGATGCTATCTCTATTGCACTCCACTCTGCCCTTTCCCACATGGACAAAAGGAACACCTATGTGAGAATGCTATTCATTGACTACAGCTCAGTGTTCAACACCATAGTGCCCTCAAAGCTCATCACTAAGCTAAGGACCCTGGGACTAAACACCTCCCTCTGCAACTGGATCCTGGACTTCCTGAGGGGCCACCCCCAGGTGGTAAGGGTAGGTAACAACACATCCGCCACTCTGATCCTCAACACTGAGGCCCCTCAGGGGTGCGTGCTCAGTCCTCTCTTGTACTCCTGTTCACCCATGACTACACGGCCAGGCACGACTCCAACACCATCAACATGTTTGCCGATGACACGATGGTGGTAGGCCTGATCACCGACAACGATGAGACAGCCTATAGAGAGGAGGTCAGAGACCTGGTCGTGTGGTGCCAGGGAAACAACCTCTCCCTCAACGTGATCAAGACAAAGGAGATGATTGTGGACTATAGGAAAAGGAGGACCAAGGAGGCCCCCTTCTCATCGACGGGGTTGTAGTGGAGCAGGTTGAGAGCTCCAAGTACCTTGGTGTACACATCACCAACAAACTATCATGGTCCAAACACACTAAGACAGTCGTGAAGAGGGCACAACAAAGCCTATTCCCCCTCCAGAGACTGAAAAGACTTGGCATGGGTCCTCAGATCCTCAAAAGGTTCTACAGCTGCACCATCGAGTGCATCCTGACTGCCTGGTATGGCAACTGCTCAGCCTCTGACCGCAAGGCACTACAGAGGATGGGGCGTACGGCCCAATACATCATTGGGGCCACACTTCCTGCCATCCAGGACCTCTATATCAGGCGGTGTCAGAGGAAGGCCCTAAAAATTGTCAAAGATCCCAGCCACCCTAGTCATAGACTGTTCTCTCTGCTACCACATGGCAAACGGTACCAGAGCGCCAAGTCTAGGTCCAAAAAGGCTCCTTAACAGCTTCTACCCCCCAAGCCTTAAGACTCCTGAACAGCTAATCAAAGGGCTTACCAGACCCCTCTTTTACGCTGCTCCTACTCTGTTTATATTATATGCATTATCACTTTAACTCTACCTACATGTACACTACCGGTCAAAAGTTTTAGAACACCTACTCAAGGGTTTTTCTTTATTTTTACTATTTTCTACATTGTAAAAAATAGTGAAGACATCAAAACTATGAAATAACACATATGGAATCATGTAGTAACCAAAAAAAGTGTTAAACAAATCAAAATATATTTTATATTTGAGATTCCTAAAGTAGCCACCCTTTGCCTTCATGACAGCTTTGCACTCGCTTGGCATTCTCTCAACCAGCTTCACCTGGAATGCTTTTCCAACAGCCTTGAAGCAGTTCCCACATATGCTGAGCACTTGGTGGCTGCTTTTCCTTCACTCTGCAGTTAGACTCGTCCCAAACCATCTCAATTTGGTATGAGGACTGCAGATGTGGCCAGGGCAATAAATTGCAATGTCCGTACTGTGAGACACCTAAGACAGCGCTACAGGGAGACAGCATGGACAGCTGATCGTCTTCGCAGTGACAGACTACTTGAAACAACACCTGCACAGGATCGGTACACCCGAACATCACTCCTGCAGGACAGGTACAGTATGGCTAAAAAAACTGCCCGGGTTACACCAGGAACGCACAATCCCTCCATCAGTGCTCAGACTGTCCGCAATAGGCTGAGAGAGGCTGGACTGAGGGCTTGTAGTCCTGTTGTAAGGCAGGTCCTCACCAGACATCACCAGCAACAACGTCGCCTATGGACACAATCCCAATGTTGGTGGACCAGACAGGACTTGCAAAAAGTGCTCTTCACTGGCGAGTCGTGGTTTTGTCTCACCAGGGGGGATGGTCAGATTCACGTTTATTGTCAAAGGAATGAGCGTTACACCGAGGCCTATACTCTGGAGCGGGATCGATTTGGAGGTGGAGGGTCCGCCATGGTCTGGGGCGGTGTGTCACAGCATCATCGGACTGAGCTTGTTGTCATTGCAGGCAATCTCAACGCTGTGCGTTACAGGGAATACATTCTCCTCCCTCATGTGGTACCCTTCTTGCAGGCTCATCCTGACATGACCCTTCAGCATGACAATGCCACCAGCCATACTGCTTGTCCTGTGTGTGATTTCCTGCAAGACAGGAATGTCAGTATTCTGCCATGACCAGCGAAGAGCTCGGATCTCAATCCCTTTGAGCACGTTTGGGACCTGTTGGATCAGAGGGTGAGGGCTAGGGTCATTCCCCCCAGAAATGTCCATGAACTTGCAGGTGCCTTGGTGGAAGAGTGGGGTGACATCTCACAGCAAGATCTGGCAAATTCTCACAGTAAGAACTGGCAAATCTGGTACAGTCCGTGAGGAGGAGATGCACTGAAGTACTTAATGCAGCTGGTGGCCACACCAGATACTGACTGTTACTTTTGATTTTGACCCCCCCTTTGTTTAGGAACAAGTTATTCAATTTCTGTTAGTCACATGTCAGTGGAACTTGTTCAGTTTATGTCTCAGTTGTTGAATCTTGTTATGTTCATACAAATATTTACGTTAATGTTTACGTTTATGTTAAGTTTGCTGAAAATAAACGCCGTTGACAGTGAGAGCACGTTTATATTTTTGCTGAGTTTATATACACTGAACAAATATATAAATGTAAAGTCTTGGTCCCATGTTTCATGAGCCGAAATAGAAAATCCCATACATTTTTCATAGCACGAAATGCTTATTTCTCTCAAATTTTATTGAGGAGTATTTCTGTCTGTCATAAAGGTCTTTCGTGGGGGAAAACTTATTCTGATTGGCTGGTCCTGGCTCCCCAGTGGGTGGGCCTGCACCCCTGCCCAGTTATGTGAAATCCATAGATTAGGGACTAATTCATGTATTTCAATTGATTGATGTCCTTATATGAACTGTAAAAGTGTTGCATGTTGCGTTTATATTTTTGTTCAGTATAAATACGTAATTGTGATATGCGTGCCTTGCAAAGCTTAGGCCTTTAATTTGTGCGTGATGCGTGCATGGGCGGGGGCAGCGAAACAGAGGCTAAATTGATGCAAAATGGTCCGCTATTGGTCGAAGCATTGTGGTACCCAAGAGAAAGACCACTGCACAGCAGCATCGCGGTACGAATGACCAGAAAATCGTCCGACAAAACCTGGAACATGGCCCAACGGAGGATATGCTGTATCTTATTCTTAAAACACCCACACATGAGAAATGCCATAAGAATGAGAAGTTTCATCTAGTATGATTCAAAGGCAGGTGACACTGACCCAGGTACGTTTAGATACATTTATTTGTCCATCTGTGAATAAGATAGTCGTGGCTAAATTGATACGTGCTCGTGTCTGAATCGAGCGCTAGTTAATTTTGATGCATGGGATCACGAGTTCTATGTGCTACAAAATAATACTGACTGAGGTTGACGCCTCGTATTTTCTCAAACAACGAGATTGTTTCCATGGGTGCTCTAAATCATGGCCAGCCACTAAAAATCACCCCTGTACTGTAGCTTACTACTATGGCTGACTATGAGAGGTCTCGCAGTGTTTGTTGATATTAGAAAGTGAGTATTGATTTAGGCATTCCATTCGTAGGGTGTGTTTTGATCGAGTCTGTATAACCAAGTCAGAGTAGGTCAATCCTATAGGGATGCCCCACCATAATATGAGAGAGAGAGAGAGAGAGAGAGAGAGAGAGCGAGAGAGAGAGAGTCTCTTGCTCTGTGTCTGTGTTTGAATCTAAAATACAACACTACATAGAATGGAGTGGTTAGATAAGGAGGAAGGCAATATTTGTAATTTACTTAATGACTACTATAGTAGTACTGCTACCATAGTACTACTGCTACCATAGGCCGCCTACAACACACAGGCTGTTCCAGCCCGTTCAACACAGCACAGGCAGATAGAGACTGTTTTCATTATAAAAGGCAGTCAGTGCTCATGAGTAGCAGTAATAGCAGTAATCCTGATCAGTAGCAGAGAGATTGACCAGATTACTATTGATTCACCTGTAACTGCCAAAGACTCAAGCTACCATGTAGAAGGGGGACCCGCAGTCTATTGATCCATGTTAAAATCACCACTGTGGAGGAGACAGCTTGTTCACAGTGAAAGGTCTATGAATACCAGAAAGGTATATGGAAAATCAAGCTAATATTCCTGTTACAGTTTCAGTGTCTGTCATATTGTCGATCAAGGAAAGTAAAATGTAATACATTTTATTTGGCATGTGTGGGTTGCCCCCATAGACAATCTTATATGAACTGGCAATGCTGCTAGGCGTTTATACAGCATTTTCTTTACTTGGTTTTACTCAGTGTAAGTCAAGTGGGATAGTTCAGTGTAAAGAAAATATAGTAAAACTGCCTGGGGCAACTTATGACAGAGACACTGACCGGAGTTGCTGATTTATTAAAACAACAAGGAGACATAACCACAGAATGCCCTGTTTTATCCTGCCCCTTGTCTCTACATATCTTTGAATTTCTGATTAAACTCTCCATGTGGATTTGTAGCAATTCACACTAATTTGAACTATTTCTTTCTTTGTTCCTCAAGCACCTTCAGGCTTTTGTCTAGTCAGGATCCACTTGTAAACTCTCTGTTCTCTGCTGCCTCCAATACTCACTTTTCTCCCAGACTCATACAAGTTGGAGAGGGATTGTATTTCCCTGCCTGCCATGTGTCTGCAGCCATTATACACTTACATTTGGAATGGATTTGAGGGCCTAATTGATCACCCCTGCCGCCTCTTATTGGCTGGTATATATTAGACCTACTATACTGTCATGTATTTGAAGGAGAATTGATCTATTTGATACACCTTACTGAGCACATTTAATCAATATGAATCTATTGTCTTCCTCACGTCTCTGGGCATGGAGTAGTAACAGTAGAGCTCCTAAATGGATGAGAGATGGGAGAGCACTTTTACAAAATCCCCCAAAATGCACCTCCCTGCTCCAGCCCTGCTTGGTTTAGCCCTGTGGATTTAAATGAGCAGAATGCTCAGCCACCGCTCAATACATAGTTTAAAAATGCATTGAGTGAGTCATCTAACCAACCAGCTAGGCAGTCCCAGTGCTGAGCTGCATTAGGAGGACTGAACATTGCTCCTTTGACTGGAAGGATATTTTTTGATGTTGCTGCTAATCTAGTGCTGTGAATAAGACACTCAGTATCAGGACCTCAGTATCTGGATGCAACAGAATGCTATATAGACTGTTTTTAGACAGGCAGCCTATTTCTGATATTTCTTCCACTAATTTGTCTTTTGACCAATCACATCAGATCTTTTCACATCAGATATTTTTCAGAGTTGGTCTGATTGGTCAAAATACCAATTATCGAAAAAAACATCCGAATTGGGCTGCCTGTCTAAATGCAGCCATATTGTCCTAGCTGCGTTCCCATGGTTGCACACTGCACGCTGTGATCAGCTATGTGGTTTGTTTAGCCTCACGCTGCTGATTCGCTGTAGTATAATTTGTGATGGCGGGATGATAGTGCACCAGGTCCTATTCTTCAGATTCGTCTCAGTGAGTAAATCCAATTAGATTAAAATCATGAGCTTTATGTAGAGGTAGTTAGCCTACAGTATGGGATTCATTACAGTGGGGCATTTCCATGCATCATGCTGGCAACTGTCCAACTTTGTAGAGGCACCTTTTCTTTTTATAGCAAGACTTCTCCACAAAATTGATTTGTATTTCACTCAACCTTTTTTACTGTTTTTAATCACAAGGGATTTACAACTCTGCTTCATTCTACTAGTATAGTGATATTGTTATAATGAGTTGGCAGCCTTTAAAGGTGATACGGAGGGTAATTTTACTGTCTGCATCCCTGCATGTATTAATTGGTTGGGAGCTTATGTGAAAGAAGAGCTATGTAGGCCTGGCCTGCTGTATTATGTAAGTGGACTAATGTCTTCAGTTGCTGCACAGTGCAGACAGTACAGGGAAACTGATGATCACTGAGCCACATTATCTCATATGGCTCCTAAAAGGAGTTAAGTAATAGGCCAACTGTTAGATAGACAGAGAATAAACCACTGTACTGTAGTATTTTCTCTGTCTGGTGTTTTAATATGAATCTTTTACTGTATACCGTAACCTTTTTTTAAAACTCGCTTATTCACCATTTCAGTATTTTATCTACTCAACTATTCTATCTACTCAATTATTCTACTTAACCTGCACACACAGCAGAGATTGACAAGTCATTTTGTCACATTCTTCCCTGCTCTTCCCTTTCTCTTTTTACTTCCGCTCAAATATTTTTAAAACAGTGTGTGTTTTGTATGGTGGCATTCCATCCATACAGAGGTTGTATCAAGGCAGACAAGTGACCTTGTTGCTGAAGAACAGTGGCATAGTTGTTGAAGAGGATGCTTGGCAGCTGCATGTACTTCCACACTGGAGGGCCAGAAAGTGGCTCTAATGAGACAGGCTATTGAGGGGTCATTGTGTTGGTGGATTGTTCTCAGCGCGGAGTGGGGGTCTGGTCTATTGTGTTGGCCAGCTGCCCGGGCAGACTAACAGACATATCTTCATCTTTCACTTGGCCAGCATTGACTGAGTAGTGACTGAGTAGAGACTATGTGTGTGTGTGTGTGTGTGTGTGTGAATGTGTGCACGCGTGTGTGTGCACTAGTGGTTTGTTCAACCGCACTTGCCTGAAATTGCTAACAACCACCTGACTATACAGTGCCTTCAGAAAGTATTCAGACCCCTAGACTTTTTCAATATTTTGTTAGGTTACAGCTTTATTCCAAAATGGATATATATATCATCAATCTACACACAATACCCCATAATGACAAAGCAAAAACAGTTTTTTAGAAAATGTTGCTAATTTATTTTAAAAACTAAAAAAAAAACTAAAATCTCACAGTTACGTAGGTATTCAGACCCTTTTATTCAGTACTTTGTTGAAGCACCTTTTTGTAGCGATTACAGCCTCAAGTCTTCTTGGGTATGATGCTGCAAGCTTGGCACACCTGTATTTGGGGAGTTTCTCCCATTCTTCTCTGCAGATCCTCTGAAGCTCTATCAGGTTGGATGGGGAGTTTTGCTGCACAGCTATTTTCAGGTCTCTCCAGAGATGTTCGATCGGGTTCAAGTCCGGGCTCTGGCTAGGCCACTCAAGGACATTCAGAGACATGTCCGGAAGACACTCCTGTGTTGTCTTGGCTGTGTGCTTAGGGTTGTTGTCCCCTTGGAAGGTGAACCGTCACCCCAGTTTGAGGTCCTGAGCGCTCTGGAGCAGGTTTTCATCAAGGATCTGTCTGTGGCCTCCCGGGTGGCGCAGTGGTTAAGGGCGCTGTACTGTAGCGCCACCAGAGACCCTGGTTTCGCGCCCAGACTCTGTCGCAACTGGCTGCGACTGGGAGGTCAGTGGGATGATGCACAATTGGCCTAGCGTCGTCCGGGTTAGGGAGGGTTTGGCCGGTAGGGATATCCTTGTCTCATTGCGCAACAGCGACTCCTGTGGCGAGCTGGGTGCCATGCACGCTAACCAAAGTTGCCAGGTGCATGGTGTTTCCTCTGACACATTGGTGCTTCCGGGTTGGATGCGCGCTGTGTTAAGAAGCAGTGCGGCTTGGTTGGGTTGTGTATCGGAGGACGCATGACTTTCAACCTTCGTCTCTCCCGAGCCCGTACGGGAGTTGTAGCGATGAGACAAGATAGTAGCTACTAAAACAATTGGATACCATGAAATTGGGGAGAAAAAGGGGTAAAAAAAAAAGATCTGTCTGTACTTTGCTCCGTTCATTTTTTCCTCAATCATGACTAGTCTCCCGGTCTGTGACGCTGAAAAACATCCCCACAGCATGATGTCGCCACCACCATGCTTCACCTTAGGGATGGTGCCAGGTTTCCTCCAGATATGTCGCTTTGGCATTCAGGCCAAAGAGTTTAATCTTGGTTTCATCAGACCAGAGTATATTTCTTTCTCATGGTCTGATAGTCTTTAAGTGCCTTTTGGAAAACTTCAAGCACACTGTCATGTGCCATTTACTGAGGAGTGGCTTCTGTCTGGCCACTCTACCACAAAGCCCTGATTGGTGAAGTGCTGCAGAGATGGTTGTCCTTCTGGAAGGTTATCCATTACCTCCCTGACCAAGGTTCTTCTCCCCCAATTGCTCAGCTCTAGGAAGAGTCTTGGTGGTTCCATACTTCTTCCATTTCAGAATGATGGAGGCCATTGTGTTCTTGGGGACCTTCAATGCTGCAGAAATGTTTTGCTTCCCTTCCCAGGGTCAGTGCGTCGACACAATCCTGTCTCAGAGCTCTACGGACAATTCCTTCGACCTCATAGCTTCGTTTTTGCTCTGACGTGCACTGTGAACTGTAGGACCTTTGTATAGACAGGTGTGTGCGTTTCCAAATCATGTCCATTCAATTGAATTTACCACAGGTGGACACCAATCAAGTTGTAGAACCATCTCAAGGATGATCAATGGAAACAGGATGCACCGGAGCTCAATTTCGAGTCTCATAGCAAAGGGTCTGAATACATGTAAATAAGGTATTTCTTTTTTTATTTTCAATATATTTCCAAAATTGTCTAAACCTGTTTTTGCTTTGTAATTAAGGCTGTAAGGTAACAAAATGTGGAAAAAGTTAAGGGGTCTGAATACTTTCTTGTATGTGATAAAGTGAAAATCTGAGGCCTGCACCCGACCCTAACGCGCCAATATAGAAAATGCGCCGTAGGCTACAGTCAGAGATGGCTGTCAACTTGTCTATAATTAGATGCTGTATATGGAGCTTCTCTTCTGTCATTATATGTTGCCCTAGAACACTAAATAAACCCTTGCTCACCAGAATAATGGCATAAATTGATAGAAGGAATGCTTCAATCTAGTTGACATTGGTAAAGTTTTGTTTGTCATCTCTGCTTCTTTCACACAGCAAAGACATTTAGGAAATGGGGAGAAAATGCAAGAACAAAAATACTGGAGTTTTTCTGTGGAACATTTCCAAATGACATCAGTTTGACCATTTGTAAGAAAGCTGTGAAAACAACCCAACATGTTTCTGATAATATTTCAGTTTGGCTTGAATGCATATTTGATGTGATTGAAATACTATCAGCTTTTATGATGCTGATAAGATAACACCTCTACAGAACCTATCTAACTGTGCATTAGCATTCTCTCAAGATGCTCTCAGATGGGGAGAAAATGCAAGAACAAAAACACTCCTGACCCTGAGTCCAAATTTAGCCTACATCAAAGAAAATTGTATTTGTCACACAAAGACAACAGGTGTAGACTTTACTGTGAAATACTTACTTACGAGCCCTTTCCCAGCAATGCAGAATTAAAAAGTAAGATAAGATTAGCACCAAAAAAAACGAACTAGTAACACAATAAAATAACAATAATAGCTTGTGTACATTAGTACTCTGTGCCGCTTGCCACTCCGGCCGCCCAGAGTGGCTCACTTGTGGGTGTGCTGGCAGCATATAGCAGCACGTTCGACTGTGCGTCAAGAATTCAGCATAGCAAGTTTGTATGAAGGTCTGGTTAGTAAATAGTTTAATCCATTCTTGATTTCATGAATTTATTCACAGGTAAATAGTAATATGCTCTAAACCGCTCTGGTGACAAACAAACTTTGCTGTCCTGTTTCCAATCGTTCACATGGCTGGGAGAACCTATTCAAGTAAGTAAATACAGTAAAAAATGTGCTTTTTAAACAATGTATTATTAGTTAACTAGCTATAGTGCAGGCTAACTCAAATGAACTGCTACCTTAGCAGTTCGCTATCTAGCCAACTTTACATACTGTGTAGCTAAGTTAATTAAATATCACCAGCTACCTAACTTAATTTTAGCTAGGTGTCTACTTACGAGCCCTTTCCCAGCAATGCAGAATTAAAAAGTAAGATAAGATTAGCACCAAAAAAAACGAACTAGTAACACAATAAAATAACAATAATAGCTTGTGTACATTAGTACTCTGTGCCGCTTGCCACTCCGGCCGCCCAGAGTGGCTCACTTGTGGGTGTGCTGGCAGCATATAGCAGCACGTTCGACTGTGCGTCAAGAATTCAGCATAGCAAGTTTGTATGAAGGTCTGGTTAGTAAATAGTTTAATCCATTCTTGATTTCATGAATTTATTCACAGGTAAATAGTAATATGCTCTAAACCGCTCTGGTGACAAACAAACTTTGCTGTCCTGTTTCCAATCGTTCACATGGCTGGGAGAACCTATTCAAGTAAGTAAATACAGTAAAAAATGTGCTTTTTAAACAATGTATTATTAGTTAACTAGCTATAGTGCAGGCTAACTCAAATGAACTGCTACCTTAGCAGTTCGCTATCTAGCCAACTTTACATACTGTGTAGCTAAGTTAATTAAATATCACCAGCTACCTAACTTAATTTTAGCTAGGTGTCTTGATGTATTTATCATTGTAAAAACAAACTCCAAATGCATTTGTAGGTAGCTAGGTAACAGCCATTGAGAAGGGTGAAAGGACAGCAGCCCCAATTGTCAAAGTGAGAGAGTAGGCTATTCTGGATAGGGCAGGTACTTTTGTGTAGTTCCAGTCCCTAGAAGTGAGAACAGAGATATAGTAACATAATATTCAGTGCTGTCTAATTTGAGTAAAATGAAGTCTGTTTATTGCAATGTTTTATGCCCTCAGATACAGAGAGCATTGAAAGCCTGTCTGCAGATGAAGAGGTCCCAATGAAGAGCAGTGGTTCTCAGTCCTGGTCCTGGGGACTCAGAGGGGTGCACATTTTAGTTTTTAGATTAGCACTACAGAGCGGATTCAAATGATCAACTCATCATCAAGCTTCAAGTGGTATTTATGTACAGTCTGCATATACTTAGGTTGGAGTCATTAAAACTCGTTTTTCAACCACCACAAATTTCTTGTTAACAAACTATAGTTTTGGCAAGTCGGTTAGGACACTTACTTTGTGCATGACACAAGTAATCTTTCCAACAATTGTTTACAGACAGATAATTTCACTTGTAATTTACTGTATCACAATACCAGTGGGTCAGAATTTTACATACACTAAATTGACTGTGTATGTTTACATACACTAAGTTTACATACACTAAATTTCCAAGCTGCCTTTAAACAGCTTGGACAATTCCATAAAATTATGTCATGGCTTTAGAAGCTTCTGATAGGCTAATTGACATCATTTGAGTCAATTGGAGGTGCACCCGTACATGTATTTCAAGGCCTACCTTCACACTCAGTGCCTCTTTGCTTGACATCATGGGGAAATCAAAATAAATCAGCCAAGACCTTGGATAAAAAATTGTAGACCTCCACAAGTCTGGTTCATCCTTGGGAACAGTTTCCAAATACCTGAAGGTACCACATTCATCTGTACAAATAATAGTACGTAAGTATAAACACCATGGGACCACACAGCCGTCATACCGCTTAGGAAAGAGACACGCTCTGTCTCCTAGAGATGAACGTACTTTGGTGCAAAAAGTGCAAATCAATCCCAGAACAACAGCAAAGGACCTTGTGAAGATGCTGGAGGAAACAGGTACAAAAGTATCTATATCCACAGTAAAACGAGCCCTGTATCAACATAACCTGAAAGGCCGCTCAGCAAGGAAGGTAGAAGCCACTGCTCCAAAACCACCATAAAAAAGCCAGACTACGGTTTGCAACTGCACATGGGGACAAAGATCGTACTTTTTGGAGAAATGTCCTCTGGTCTGATGAAACAAAAGTAGAACTGTTTAGCCATAATGGCCATCGTTATGTTTTCAGGAAAAAGGGGGAGGCTTGCAAGCCGGAGAACAACAACCCAACCGTGAAGCATGGGGGTGGCAGCATCATGTTGTGGGAGTGCTTTGCTGCAGGAGGGACTGGTGCACATCACAAAATAGATGGCATCATGAGGCAAGAAAAGTATGTGGATATATTGAAGCAACATCTCAAGACATCAGTCAGGAAGTTAAAGCTTGGTCACAAATGGGTCTTCTAAATGGACAATGACCCCAAGCATACTTCCAAAGTTGTGGCAAAATGGCTTAAGGACAACAAAGTCAAGGTATTGGATTGGCCAACACAAAGCCCTGACCTCAATCCCATAGAAAATGTGTGGGCAGAACTGAAAAAGCGTGAATGAGCAAGGAGGCCTACAAACCCGACTCCGTTACACCAGCTCTGTCAGGAGGAATGAGACAAAATTCTCCCAACTTATTATGGGAAGCTTGTGGAAGGCTGCCCAAAATGTTTGACCCAAGTTAAATAATTTCATGGCAATGCTACCAAATACTAATTGAGTGTATGTAAACTTCTGACCCACTGGGAATGTGACTGAAATAAATCTTTCTCTCTACTTTTATTTTGACATTTCACATTCTTAAAATAAAGTGGTGATCCTAACTGACCTAAGACAGGGAATTTTTACTATGATTAAATGTCAGCAATTGTGAAAAACTGAGTTTAAATGTATTTGGCTCAGGTGTATGTAAACTTCCGACTTCAACTGTAATATTATTTGTGATGCTATCCTTGATATGATCCTGCTATTGTTTGCTACACATGCCCATGTGTGTGGACATGCATCTGTCTATCCAATGTTATCATGGTTTGTTATAAGATATATTATACTTTAGAAATCCACAATGACCTGGGGATGTCAAAGTCTAATATTGACTATCTTCCATATTCCTACAGATACCTTGCAACTGGAGATTCCTTCAAAACGATTTGGTTACCAGGGCCATTTGGGACTGCCTACTTGTGTCCTGCAGAACTTCATGAGGATGTAGATGAGGACCAGGAGGGGATCTGCAGGATTTTTCAAGGATGGGCGCTAAGAACGCAGCACAGGAGGCAATCCGTGTGCAGGAGATCTTCACCTCCTACTTCTTCGAAGAGGGTGCTGTTCCTTGGCAACACCAAAGACTAGACTATGCACAACCAAAGACTCTTAAGAGCCATCCACATTGTGCAATACGTGTATTCTTCCATTTACTTCGCTATGTCAACTGCATTTATTCAATTCACAGTTTAGGTAAGGGTAATGTCTGTACAAAAACAGAACAGGCTCCTTTAAGAGTCACCCATATTGAAATAGAAGAACAATTAGACACCATATAACCCACAGCTACACACTCGTGTATCAATCTGATTGATGGATTGTGTTGTGCAGTAAGCAGGCTCAGGTGTATAACTGTGGCTCCTTCCACCTTCAAAGAACAGGCAAGAGGGTCAACCATGGAGAATAGTAAGACATGGTCATTATTTCTATTTATGTAGAAAATAATGTAGACAACGATATATTGTTTGTCATCGTGTGTCTATATGTTTTTCAGTATAAAGTACTTTTCAGCCACTTAGTGTGGACAACGGTAAGACGACACACAGATTCCTGTTGAACACTGTCTCTTCAACTACCTTATTTTCTCAATAACCGTCTCTCTCCTTCACTTCCTCCCTCTTCCCCCCTTCTGCCTAAATCCTCTAGGTTATATCAGCTGTGTCGGTGAACCCCTACCGCATCTGAACTGGCTACATAGAGGGCACAGTATGATCAGAGGTGAGAGGTCACTTGGTCGGGTCAACAGGAAGTATTATTAAATAGATGCTTTACACTGAAATGCAGCTAGAGATGTAGTAATCCTAGAGTTAATGATCCAAGGTCAGTTTTGCATTTCACCTCCTGATGATTATGATGACTGACAGTGTTAGAATAAAAAACCCACAAGGCTTAAACATGCTATATCTGTCTCTCGTCTACAGGTATGTCTTGATGTGAGAGAGGATGCCAACCCCCAGTCCCATCATCGCCACCTCACCCGCTCGGGCCAACTGGGGAGACACCACGAGAGACACTACTTTACAATTGTGATGAACTGAGAGAATATTACATTTAGTCGCACTGTAATTCATGAATCATATGCTGTCATCCCTGCTCCTCTTTTCCTTTCTGTCTTCTACACTTTTTCTCACACCTCTCTCCTCATCTCCTCATTATTCCTCTGTGTTTATCATGCACACCAGATGTGCATTCAACAACAGATTCAACTTCTATTTATAATATAAGATTACAATGATGATATTTATAATGCATGTATTATGTATTTATAACACTTGGATAACTTCTTTCAATAAAGCCTTTCACATTCTATCCTAGTTTAAATTAAGTCTCTCATTTGATTAAATACTACACCAATCCTGTGTCCTCAGATCAGTGCAGATGGAGGAAAGTAGATATTGAGATGAACCGGTTTTAGAGTATTTACATAATGCATAGGAAGTATAGTGTACTGTTTTTAAATTCTGTTTCTGTGTATATCAGTTACAAATCAGCCTTTAACTAGTTAAATCATGTTTCTAGTCTATTGCGTAGTTATAATGTGTAACCATTGCTGTCCCATGGGCAGGATTGGTAAACACTGTTGAAGTGTATAATTTAGGGGTGCAACTTTCACTTTCTGAAATGGCATTTTTGTGCCCCCCCAGTATTATCATTGGAATATTATAAAAAACAAAGCAATGATGTGCTTTAGGACCATGCGGATGCTACCAAGCAGTCGAAGGCTATTTGGAGTGTTTATATCCGACTGGATAAAAAAAAAATATATATTATGCCCCCCCACTTCTTGCGCTGCCGGTATGACTGTAATAGATACATGCAGACACAGCATCAAATACTGGAGTTTGATACTGCTGGTATTGGATATGACTGTAAAGGTAAGTCTCACAGACGTTCATACCTGAACCGCACCTTTATTTGCAAAGGTAGAGTACATGATCAGTGAATACATTCAATGTATAGGCTACAATGTGGGAATCTCATGCTTGGTATTAACTACATGTAACTACATGCATCCTTGGCGCAATAAAGTTATATTATATTCTACTCAATCCATAGGTTTCATTAAATCCATTCAGACTGTTTTGAACACTCTCCATTCCTTTGGAACTTAGTGTATAATATTTACTGTTCATTATTTTATTGTTTTGGCAATGTAAACATATGAGAGAGGCAGCACACTCAGTCACCTCTGAACAGTCTGAGCAGGACAGGACCTTGGAGTGTTCCTCACTCATAGCACTGTGCTGCTCCCTCTTCACTAACTAGGCATTGTTGTCTCTCTCCTCCCACTCAGAAGTTATTGATACATAGTGGAGAAACTTCCGAAAGATTTTAGGATTATATTTCCTGCTGGTAATATTCCCACTATAGCTCCACTTTCTCTGCAGGATGGTACAAATCACTACCTCTTGGTCTGCCAGAATAAACCAACAGAAAAACACACCTGCAATGTTCTTAAAGATGGCGATTAAAGTTTTGATTGTATCTCAAAAACGCAGAAATAGCAATGCTAACATTTGGCCTCCTAAAAATCTCTCTCCAGTACTAGCTCTCCATCCTCCCCATTCACAGTTTCTCTCCTTCTTTCCTCTCCTCTTCTCCAGAACTTGTACCAGAACAGGTTTCTCGGACTTGGACGAGCAGCAATGGCATCCCCGTCACGTTCGTCCCAGAACCGCCGGCGCTGTAAGCACCCGATCCGCCACAGCTACAATCCCGAGCAGTTCCCGAACGTCAACTTCCAGAACGGCTTTCCTGAGGTCGTGGCAACTATGCACCGCTCCACCAGCGACACAGACCTGGTGACATCACACAGCCGTTCAACGCTCACCGTCAGCACCTCGCTCTATGCCATCGGTCAGACCCAGGACATCCTCATCTGCTGGGACATCAAGGAGGAGGTGGACGCTGGGGATTGGATTGGCATGTACCTCATCGGTGAGCACTGCCATAACAGTGATTTTCATAGAAGGGACCAAAGCAATACGTAATAGTAGATGATAGTGAGGCAGCTAGAGACAGTGAGATGAAGAGCAGCTTATTTCAAATCTTGTAAGCTGTTACACATACTGCATGTGATCTTCTTTGGAGTTAGCTTTTGGGGAAGAGGAATAGGTGTGTAGGACAATAACTAGAATGTGTTCATTCAAGTCTACAGTATTTGAAAGGGACTGTATGTACACTACATAGAGAGCAATGCGATGACTATGTCATGTTAGGTCAGGTCATGTCCAGTCTGCCTTCCCTTATCATTTGAGGTTATCTGAAGGTGGTGTTGTGGTGCTCAAGACAGTTAATGTTACGTATCCACAGGGAACTGACAATGCTTGTGTGATACTGTAATGGGACTTTGTATCTCACCTTCACCTCCCTCCCTTTCGACTCTCTCAGAAGAAGTTTCGTCTGAGAACTTTCTAGACTACAAGAGCCGCGGAGTGAATGGTTCGCACAAGGGCCAGATAGTGTGGAAAATTGAGGCCAACTCGTATTTTGTGGAGCGTAAGTGCATTTCTGGAAATACATCCAAAACCAGCTACATTACAGTACACTACATCCCCCACACACTGAGAGAGCTGTTTTATAACGGATGTAGCATCTGCCACTCAGAACAGGACACTGCTTTGTCAGTGCATAATGTAAATCTTTACATACAGTGGGGCAAAAAAGTATTTAGTCAGCCACCAATTGTGCAAGTTCTCCCACTTAAAAAGATGAGAGAGGCCTGTAATTTTCATCATAGGTACACCTCAACTATGACAGACAAAATAAGAAGAAAAAATCCAGAAAATCAAATTGTAGGATTTTTTATGAATTTATTTGCAAACTATGGTGGAAAATAAGTATTTGGTCAATAACAAAAGTTTTTCTCAATACTTTGTTATATACCCTTTGTTGGCAATGACAGAGGTCAAACGTTTTCTGTAAGTCTTCACAAGGTTTTCACACACTGTTGCTGGTATTTTGGCCCATTCCTCCATGCAGATCTCCTCTAGAGCATTGATGTTTTGGGGCTGTTGCTGGGCAACATGGACTTTCAACTCCCTCCAAAGATTTTGTATGGGGTTGAGATCTGGAGACTGGCTAGGCCACTCCAGGACCTTGAAATGCTTCTTACGAAGCCACTCCTTCGTTGCCCGGGCGGTGTGTTTGGGATCATTGTCATGCTGAAAGACCCAGCCACGTTTCATCTTCAATGCCCTTGCTGATGGAAAGAGGTTTTCACTCAAAATCTCACAATACATGGCCCCATTCATTCTTTCCTTTACACGGATCAGTCGTCCTGGTCCCTTTGCAGATAAACAGCACCAAAGCATGTTTCCACACCCATGCTTCACAGTAGGTATGGTGTTCTTTGGATGCAACTCAGCATTCTTTGTCCTCCAAACACGACGAGCTGAGTTTTTACTAAAAAGTTATATTTTGGTTTGATCTGACCATATGACATTCTCCCAATCTTCTTCTGGATCCTCCAAATGCTCTCTAGCAAACTTCAGACGGGCCTGGACATGTACTGGCTTAAGCTGGGGGACACATCTGGCACTGCAGGATTTGAGTCCCTTGCAGCATAGTGTGTTATTGATGGTAGGTTTTGTTACTTTGGCCCTAGCTCTCTGCAGGTCATTCACTAGGTCCCCCCGTGTGGTTCTGGGATTTTTGCTCACCGTTCTTGTGATCATTTTGACCCCACGGGGTGAGATCTTGCGTGGAGCCCCAGATCGAGGGAGATTATCAGTGGTCTTGTATGTCTTCCATTTCCTAATAATTGCTCCCACAATTGATTTCTTCAAACCAAGCTGCTTACCTATTGCAGATTCAGTCTTCCCAGCCTGGTGCAGGTCTACAATTTTGTTTCTGGTGTCCTTTGACAGCTCTTTGGTCTTGGCCATAGTGGAGTTTGGAGTGTGACTGTTTGAGGTTGTGGACAGGTGTCTTTTATACTGATAACAAGTTCAAACAGGTGCCATTAATACAGGTAACGAGTGGAGGACAGAGGAGCCTCTTAAAGAAGAAGTTACAAGTCTGTGAGAGCCAGAAATCTTGCTTGTTTGTAGGTGACCAAATACTTATATTCCACCATAATTTGCAAATAAATTTATTAAAAATCCTACAATGTGATTTTCTAGATGTTTTTCCCTCATTTTGTCTGTCATAGTTGAAGTGTACCTATGATGAAAATTACAGGCCTCTCTCATCTTTTTAAGTGGGAGAACTTGCACAATTGGTGGCTGACTAAATACTTTTTTGCCCCACTGTAACACTGAAACTATCTCATAACTATTTTGTTTCTCATTACCATTGTGACCATTTTGTATCTTCAGACTTCCATAAGTTTCAGGATTTCCCTTTAGAATCACAAATCCTTCTTACTCTGTACAGATTAAAGCAAATCTATTTGGAAGAGATTCCCATAAATAAAATAATTGACATCATTTATACAGCCAAATGATCCCATTAGTTCCTTTAGACTAGAGAACCGACACTGACTGTATAGTACAGTAGGCCCCGGTGTGGACAGCTCTGCTTAGACACAAAGTGCAGCTATGAGTAACTACCATTGTGCTATCCTCCTCTCATCTGGTTCTGCTAAAGTAATACGTTGTCATCTGTGGGTGATTTTGTTATTTAGCTAACACTGCTTATTGTTTATTTACCTAAAGTAAGACTCATCCCTCAAAGAGCTCCTCCCACCTCATCAGTGGGTGGTAAATAAAGGTAAATAAATAAAATCAGTAGGGACAGCTCATTCGCAAGAATCAGATATCTATCAATCAATCAATCACATTTATTTATAAAGCCCTTTTTACATCAGCCGATATAAAAGAAACCCAGCCTTAAACCCCAAACAGCAAGCAATGCAGATGTAGAAGTACGGTGGCTAACAAAAACTCCCTAGAAAGGCCAGAACCTATGAAGAAACCTAGAGAGGAACCAGGCTCTGAGGGGTGGCCAGTCCTCTTCTGGCTGTGCCGGGTGGAGATTATAACAGAACATGGCCAAGATGTTAAAACGTTCATAGATGACCAGCGGGGTCAGATAAAAAATAATCACAGTGGTTGTAGAGGGTGCAACAGGTCAGCACCTCAGCAGTAAATGTCAGTTAGCTTTTCATAGCCGATCATTCATAGTTAGAGACAGCAGGTGCGGTAGAGAGAGTCCAAAACAGCAGGTCCGGGACAAGGTAGCACGTCCAGTGAACAGGTCCGGGTTCCATAGCCGCAGGCAGAACAGTTGAAACTGGAGCAGCAGCACGGCCAGGTGGACTGGGGACAGCAAGGAGTCATCATGCCAGGTAGTCCTGAGGCATGGTCCTAGGGCTCAGGTCCTCCGAGAGAAAAAGAAAGAGAGAGAGAATTAGAGAGAGTATACTTAAATTCACACAGGACATCGGAAAAAACATGAGAAATGCTCCAGATATAAAAGACTCACCCTTGCCCCCCGACACATAAACTACTGTAGCATAAATACCCGAACAGGGCCAAACAGACAGGATATAAAATCACCCACTTTGCCAAGGCACAGCCCCCACACCACCAACCAATTTTTTTAACTAGGCAAGTCAGCTAAGAACAAATCCTTATTTTCAATGACATTCTAGGAACAGTGGGTTAACTGTCTGTTCAGGGGCAGAACAACAGATTTTTACCTTGTCAGCTCAGGGGTTTGAACTTGCAACCTTTCGGTTACTAGTCCAACGCTCTAACCACTAGGCTAACCTACTACTCTGAGACAAGGCCGAGTATAGCCCACGAAACGAACCTGAGGGGGTGTGCCAACCCAGACAGGAAGATCACGTCAGTGACTCAACACACTCAAGTGACGCACCCCTCCTAGGGACGGCATGGAAGAGCACCAGTATGCCAGTGACTCAGCCCCCGTAATAGGGTTAGAGGCAGAGAATCCCAGTGGAGAGAGGGGAACCGGCCAGGCAGAGACAGCAATCAATCTTTTGGCCAATACCATTCGCTGGTGCCTGTGTGCCACCCTGTAGGCTCAATGGTGTTGATTCTCAAGCATCTCCATTTAGCTACCACAGTAGATTAACAGCTTGGAAAGCAGCCACTGAGATTCTTATCTCTGTGTAATTAAATTGATAGTATTATCTCTCTGTGTAATTAAATAGATAGTATTATCTCTCTGTGTAATTAAAGGGATAGTATTATCTCTCTGTGTCAGGCTCCGCTGCTAATAACCATGTAGCTGAGGACCGTCTGCTCTCTTTCCCCCAGTTTATTGGCATGCTGCTCACAACAGCTTTCTTAGGTCACGCTGGTGTGTCTCTGGTCTGTTTTTGAGAGCTTTCCAACTGTGAAACCTGATAAAGGTGCCAATAAACAGAGAAATAGTGTATAATGCAAACAGTAGGTCATTCTAAAAAGATAGGACAATCTCTCTCCTGTTCTTAAACTAACCTCTGTCCTCTCTTCTGTCATCTGTCTCTTCTTTCCTCTCAGTGGAGACCAAGATCTGTTTTAAATACTACCATGGTGTGAGCGGGGCCCTGCGAGCCACCACCCCCAGTTTGACTGTGAAGAACCCCTCAGTTCCGGTGAGCATGTAGGACTACTTAGTCCCAGCCTGGTATTAGTGCTACTGTACATGGGCTCTATATGTTCATATGGGCTTCTCAAGGGGCACCGAAGGAAAGAGTTTGGGAATGAACAACGGATCTACTGTATGTCTTTCCATCTAAAGGATATATTTTTCCATTGTCTGGGTTGAAGCTTATCACTAGAGCCTAGAGTGGTAAGAAAAGTAAGAAGAAAAATCCTGACTGTTCCAGAAAGGGGTTAGAATGTCATCTGTTGTCCAGTGTTACCTGGATTACTAGGGGTTATCAGATGTGATTTAAAGGGCAGATATAATGGGTTTAGCAATCCATTAGATTGGTTACCCTTCTTTTCTCATTGACTGGAAAATAAAATCCTGAAATTGAAAGTGGTGCTAAGTGTAAATTATTATATGCTTATTGGCTGGTTGCTCATTGCCTGTCTTGAGAGAGATCACACACAGACAGACAGCAGTCTGAGAGATAGACAGACAGATACGCCACAGCCAGAGGTGAACAGAGAGGGGAATCAGATAATGTCCTTGTGTTGTCCCTGTGGAGTATACTGTAGTAGAGGTCCCCTGTGGGCACTCCAGCTGTCTGCTGGAGGCCCACTGCAGCCAGGGAGTGAAATGCATTAGCCCAGGCCTATGCAGGCCCTGCCCCCACAGCCTACATACCCCCCCACTGCTATAATGACTACTCACTTGTCCGCCTAGAGATCCCACCCAGAGGAACAATCTCAGAGAAACACATCAATGCCACAGCCTGTCAAAATGCCATTGTATTGTTACTGCTGTGATGGTGTGTGTGCGTTTGCATATGACCCTTATCCTCCACCCCCATCTCTCAGTGGCCCTCCATCTCTCAGTGGCCCTCCATCTCTCAGTGGCCCTCCATCATCTCTCAGTGGCCCTCCATCATCTCTCAAGGGCCCTCCATCATCTCTCAGTGGCCCTCCATCTTCTCTCAGTGGCTATTTTCCACAAATCCACCTGCCTCCTATAAAGATCCTTAGGCATGCTTACACCTGTGGAGGAGCAACAGGGAGGAGAGGTGCTGTAAAGGCGGGCGCTGATGTGACTTGTTCTTTCTCTCTCTCTCTCTCTCTCTCTCTCTCTAACCCTCTCTCTCTCTCTCTAACCCTCTCTCTCTCTCTCTCTCTAACCCTCTCTCTCTCTCTCTCTCTAACCCTCTCTCTCTCTCTCTCTCTAACCCTCTCTCTCTCGCACTCTCTCTCTAACCCTCTCTCTCTCGCTCTCTATCTCTCTCTAACCCTCTCTTTCTTTCGCTCTCTCTTTCTCACCCTCTCTCTGTGTAGGTGTTTAAGCCCGTCACAAATGAAGAAGTCCCCCAGAGCACAGGCAGCAGAAGACTCATTAGCTTCTCCCTCTCAGGTGAGCATGCCCCTCCCCCTACCACCACGTTACCTTGGCAACGCGTCTCTACAGGGTTGGGCCAGCACACGTGCCAGCATTACTGTGGCAAAGGGCAACACACAGCTTGTGTCTCCATAGCAACTCATCCCAGGATTCAGATACAGTACTATCATCCATCTGGAGTACATCATGTGCATTACAGGAAGGAATGTTCTGTGCCAACTGGCATGATACAGAATGCTAGCAGTTAGAGAAATATCGACAAACCCACACTTACATGATGAAAAGGATTCCTTTCTCCTAACACTTCCATACTTAAATGCGGCTGTTTCATTCCCAAACGCTGCATGAAGAAATACATCACATCTGTAGAAATGTCACAAAAACATCCTAACATGCTGACTCATCATAGGAAAAGCACAGTGAGTCTATAGTGCTAAGTGTTTCCGACAGTCCTGAGTTGAGTTGGATTCCTAACTGAGGGATGCAGCAGCAGCAGCAGTAGAGGCATGATCCAGTTCCACCTGATTCACAGTGAGGTAGTGCAGATGAAAGGTGGGTGTGACAGCTTGCTCAGTCGTGTATCCGAACGATTCTCTCCCCCCACGGCTGCATGGGAGATGTCAGGGGGAGGCAGATGGGATTTCAGACAGCAGCTCTTCCCCTTTCGTCTTCAGCTTTGATCAACACAGGCTTACAAATCCTGAACAAACATACTGACTGTAGTAGTCCCTGTCTGGTCCCAGATCACTGGGAGGCTATGCTACTGTATGACATGGCTGTCACAAATATTACAGAGCAGAGTTGGAGAGAAGTTCAAGTTAAATGCAACGCTATGCAAAATAATAATTCTGTCTAGACCTATTTTTCAGGGTGAGTTATTCTGTCTCTGCTCTGCTATAGTAGAACATACTACTACTATTGTAGAAGTACAGCATACTGTGGCAACACAGGATATTGGACCAAATTGATTTGCAGAGCTAAAAGGAACATTCTCTTTCTCAAGGACATTCCTGCTGACTGCACTCTTCTCTTCTTTGTTAGAAGTATGGGATTTTCTTAGGCCGTTAAAGGTGTAATTTTAAAGCCGTTTATCCTCATCGTCTCCTCCTCTATACTCTTATCGTCTCTGGTAGATTTCCACGCAACGGGGCTGAAGAAAGGGATGTTCTTCAACCCTGACCCCTACCTGAAGATCGCCATCCATCCCGGCAGGAACAGCATCTTTCCAGCGCTGCCACACCACGGCCAGGAGAAACGCTCCAGCATCGTCTGTAACACCATCAACCCCCGCTGGCAGAGAGAGGTGAGAGGAGGGCCCTGACAAGGCTTTATATTCTATGTGTTCCAAGACAATTGTTGCTATCTGGCTCGAAGGACTATGAAAAAGCAAGCAACCTTGAGTATGCTCTCTGTAACAGGGCAATAAAGTCAGGCAGAGTGACAGTCTTAGGGTGCTTTATACAATATGTTATACAGGTACTGTTGACCTGGAACCATATGGAAACACTAACTGGGATGTACAGAATTTACACAGGTGTAACCAAAGTAGTTTTTATTGTTTTTGCTCAAGAGAACAAGTGCTGAAAATGGGTTACAACAGTTGTGGTTTGGTTGTGATGAGTTGATAGCACTATCCCTGCAACATACAGTGCATTCAGGAAGTATTCAGACCCTAGTATATTTTATTTCTTCCTCATCAATCTACACACAGTACCCAATAATGACAAAGCAAAAACAGGTTTTTAGACTTTTTTTTGCTGTAACTATCACATTCACATTTACTCAATACTTTGTTGAAGCACATTAGGCAGCGATTACAGCCTCCAGTCTTCTTCGGTATGACACTACAAGCTTGGCACACCTGTATTTGGGGAGTTTCTCCCATTCTTCTCTGCAGATCCTCTCAAGCTCAGGTCTCTCAGGTTTCAGGTCTCTCTAGAGATGTTCAAATCCGGGCTCTGGCTGAGCCACTCAAGGACATTCAGAGACATGTCCCGCAGCCACTCCTGCGTTGTCTTGGCTGTGTGTGCTTAGGGCCCCAGTCTGAGGTCCTGAGCACTCTGGAGCAGGTTTTCATCAAGGACCTCTCTGTACTTTGCTCCGTTCATCTTTGCTGACGAGACTCCTAGTCCCTGCAGCTGAAAAATGGTGGTGCCAGGTTTCCTCCAGACGTGACGCTTGGCATTCAGGCCAAAGAGTTCAATCTTGATTTCATCAGACCAGAGAATCTTGTTTCTCATGGTCTGAGAGTATTTAGGTGCCTTTTGACAAACTTCAAGTGGGCTGTCATGTGCCTTTTACTGAGGAGTGTCTTACATCTGGCCACTCTACCATAAAGGTCTGATTGGTGGAGTGCTGCAGAGATGGTTGTCCTTCTGGAAGGTTTACCCATCTCCACAGAGGAACTCTAGAGCTCTGTCAGAGGGACCATCGGGTTCTTGGTCACCTACCTGACCAAGGTCCTTTCCCCCTGATTGTGTGGTCGAGCGGCCAGCTCTAGGAAGAGTCTTGGTGGTTCCAAACTTCTTCCATTTAAGAATGATGTAGGCCACTATGTTCTGGGGACCTTCAATGCTGCAGACATTTTTTCATACCCTTTCCCAGATCTGTACCTTGACACAATCCTTTCTCGGGGGTCTACGGACAATTCCTTCGACCTCATGGCTTTGTTTTTGCTCTGACATTCACTGTCAAATGTGGGATCTTATATAGACGTGTGTGCCTTTCCAAATTAATGTCCAATCAATTGAATTTCCCACTCCAATCAAGTTGTAGAAATATCTCAAA
Organism: Oncorhynchus kisutch; assembly: GCF_002021735.2. NCBI lineage: Eukaryota > Metazoa > Chordata > Actinopteri > Salmoniformes > Salmonidae > Oncorhynchus > Oncorhynchus kisutch. The sequence goes on from NC_034203.2 coordinate 23,248,574, forward strand.
GATGATCAATGGAAACAGGATGTACCTGAGCTCAATTTCGATTCTCATAGCAAAGGGTCTGAATACATTAGCAAAAATGTCTAAAAACCTGTTTTTGCTTTGTAATTATGGGGTATTGTTTGTAGATTGCTGAGGAAATGTTTTACTTAATCCATTTTCGAAAATGTCAAGGGATGTGAATCCTTTCCGAAGGCACTGTATACTTAAAAAAAAAATACAATGAGTGCACAAAACATTAGGAACACCCACTCTTTCCATGACGTAGACTGACCAGGTGAATCCAGGGCTGTGTTCGAATACCCATACTGTATACTACATACTTAATGAGTATATACATACTACATACTATTAGTTAATTTTAGTATACAGTAAGCGAACGGTATTGTTTCAGTTGATCGTACTAGAGCTTCGCCTGTCTACTGGAAGTTGATGCTGTTGCTATGCAACCTCTTGCTAGCTTGTTAGCATATCAAATGACTAGCTAAATATTTTATGATTTTCGGTGTGTTTGTAAATTCAATCTGGTGTGGCAGAGTGCACTCTGGGTGTTCGTAAATCCAGAACATTGTCAGATTGTCCGTTCGTAAATTTAGAGCGTTTCGCTCTCGGAGCGTTCAATTGTAGTCAAGCAGCCAAGTTAACTGGCTAACGTTGACTATATACTTCCAAAAACAAATGAGAAAACACCTCACTCTAACCATTTTACTTGCCCTAGCAGAGCTGGTTAGGCTGTTTTCGTGTTATCCAGAGCGTTGGTGACTGTAACTGTGCCGCTGGCAAAAATGTAATTGCTATTTTTTTTGCCGAAGTTTACAGACACCGGCCATATTCAATGGGTGTTAAGCGTTTGTAAATGTATCAGTTATTCTGCGGGAGAGTCCTCTGAAATCTGAGTAGATATCCAGAATTAACCACGTCCATTTAAACGCAAAATGACTATACCACTTAGCTAAGAATTGTGTGAATAATCAATTCAATAAACGTAGGGTAGTTAGTTAGATAGCATATAGTTAATATACTGCCTGGCAAGTTCGATGTATTAGTAGCCAACTAATGTTAGGTAACTAGCTAACATACCGGTAGATGCTGCTGTAATGCTATGCGGTTCATAAGGATAGCATAGCTAACAAATTGTCAACCAACATAACATGCAATGTAACTTATTTGAAAGTCATTACTTTATTACATTGCCCAACATTTTCTTAACATTTGACATAATTAGTTAAAGCAATGAGTTTGTATCCGCTCGTTGGACTTCTTTGATTCGGCTGCATATTTTCCGCCATTTTCTACAAATCTGAAAATGTTGTGAAGCCTTGTCCATTTTCTGAAGAATTGCATTATGGTCCCTAAAAGCACTGAAATAATGTCCACTGCTTGTATACTTCATATTTTGGTGAATTTAGTTCGACATCCGTGAACTTTTGGCATACTAACTTTATCCATGCTATGACCAATAACTATATACTCAATTCACTATATACTCAATTCTCAAGTCACATATAGTACGGTTAGTGCAGTTAGTATGAGTATTTGAACACAGCTCAGGTGAAAGCTATTATCTCTTATTGGCTTGTCTAGTTAAATAAAGGTTAAATATGATAAATAAAAATGTAAATGATTGATGTCACCTGTTAAATCCACTTCAATCAGTGTAGATGACGGGGAGGAGACAGTTTAAAGTACGATTTTTAAGCCTTGAGACAATTGAGACATGAACTGTGTATGATTGCCATTCAGAGGGTGAATGGGCAAGACAAAAGATGTAAGTGCCTTTGAACAGGGTATGTTAGTAGGTGCCAGGCGCACTGGTTTGAGTATGTTAAGAACTGCAACGCTGCTGGGTTTTTCACGCTCAACAGTTTCCTGTGTGTATCAAGAATAGTCCACCACCCAAAGGACATCCAGCCAACTTGACACAACTGTGGAAGCATTGGAGTCAACATGGGCAGGAAGCATTTGAGTCAACATGGGCGGGAATCGTTGGAGTTAACATGGGCCAGCATCCCTGTGGAACGCGTTCACACCTTGTAGAGTCCATGCCTGACGAATTGAGGCTGTTCTGATGGCAAAAAGGGGTGGAACGTAATATTAGAAAGGTGTTCCTAATATTTTGTACATTCAGTGAGTGTGTATGAATGTCACAGTGTTGTTTGGTGAGCGATATTAATTTGAGGAACAATGTGTATTGTAAGGGATGCTGAGATCTCATTAAATCCATCCGCTGTGTTCCTCCTCCTCATCATGGGGGGATTTACATTTACACTGCTAATGAGGAGAGTGCTTTGGAGGGCAGACAGGCAGGCACGCAGGCAGGCAGAGATAGACAGAGAGGGAGCGAGAGAGAGAGATTTGAGGAAGGTAGAGGGGGTAGGAGGATAAGTGGGAAAGAGGAGGAATTTTATTTTACATGTCTCTTGGAGAGAGGGAAGGGAAAAGACGTTTGAGGGACTGGCAGGCAGTAGGCCTATTAACATTTGACTTGTTTAGGGAGGGATATTCCCCTCCCTCGCTGTATCTCCTTTTCCTGAACACAGCAGTACTCCCTCCCTCCCTGGCTGTATCTCCTCCTCCTGAACACAGCAGTACTCCCTCCCTCCCTGCCTGTATCTCCTCCTCCTGAACACAGCAGTACTCCCTCCCTCCCTGGCTGTATCTCCTCCTCCTGAACACAGCAGTACTCCCTCCCTCCCTGGCTGTATCTCCTCCTCCTGAACACAGCAGTACTCCCTCCCTCCCTGGCTGTATCTCCTCCTCCTGAACACAGCAGTACTCCCTCCCTCCCTGGCTGTATCTCCTCCTCCTGAACACAGCAGTACTCCCTCCCTCCCTGGCTGTATCTCCTCCTCCTGAACACAGCAGTACTCCCTCCCTCCCTGGCTGTATCTCCTCCTCCTGAACACAGCAGTACTCCCTCCCTCCCTGGCTGTATCTCCTCCTCCTGAACACAGCAGTACTCCCTCTCTCCCTGGCTGTATCTCCTCCTCCTGAACACAGCAGTACTCCCTCCCGCCCTGGCTGTATCTCCTCCTCCTGAACACAGCAGTACTCACTCCCTCCCTGCCTGTATCTCCTCCTCCTGAACACAGCAGTACTCCCTCCCTCCCTGCCTGTATCTCCTCCTCCTGAACACAGCAGTACCCCCCTCCCTCCCTGCCTGTATCTCCTTCCCTCCTTCCCTCCTTCCCTGCCTCTTTATATTCTTCATCATTACCCTTCTTCCACTTCCTTTACTCAGCAGACAGTGTCTCCTTCTGATTCAGGGGCTTCGGTTTCGAAAGCTATTTCAAGGACAAGAACAGTCAAAATGCATTATAATTTATAATGTATGAATTATACATTTACACCGTGACTCAGAGTTTCCTCATGTGATAATCCTCTTTTATTACCATGCTGGTAAAAATCACCTCTCTCTCCCTATAATAGGCTATTACTGGGTTACCGGTACTCATTTAGCTAATAGTTCAATTATGTGGTGTCGCCCTGAAAGGGCAGGAAATGTGTCACGGACCCAGCTCTGCTTTGGTACAGTATCAACACCCCTTCAGTATATTGAGGGGAAGGATATAGCAGTGCCACTCTGTATTCTTGGAAATTATCAGTATTGATAAGGGGAGGTATGACACCTGCGGTGATGGTTTCTGGTGGCTTCATGCTGGATCTGACTGTATAATGAAGAGTTTAGCTAATAGAGTAGGTCCCTCCCTCTTCGTGTCTCCCTCTTGTACCTTGAAATTATCCAGGGCTTCTGTGAGGAAGGCTGAAAGCAGCGGAAAAGTGCACCCTACTCCCTCACCCTCCCCTGTTTGATATTCAGATCAGCCGCAGCCTTCCTTCGCTCCCTCAAGACTCCCTGACAGAGAGAGTCATGGGAGTACAGGTAAGGGCACACATCAGTACAGGCCAGGGTTATATATAAACCACAGCACCCCACCACCACCAGCTTTCTGCCTCTCAGGCACACTGTGCATCCCAAATGGCACCCTATTTTCTAGTGCACTACTTTTGACCAGCGCCCATCTACTATATAAGGAATAGGGTGCCATTTGGAATGCAAACAGCCTCACACCATCGTCATGTTCTATTCTCAGCAGCTGAAACACTTTTCAATAATAGATCTCCCCCTCTGTCTCCCAAATAGCACCCTATTCCCTTTACAGTGCACTTATCTTTACCACAACCCACTCTGGTCAAAAGTAGTGCACTATATAGGGACTAGGGTACTATTTGGGATGTAGACACTCCATCTTCCTATAGGGCTCCAGAATCACATCACATGACTGTATGCTGCAATCACAAATTAATATTTATTTCTCATACCATTCTTCGTTCTTGCATAAACATAATGCTGAAGCTGAATTTTATTTCTGGGTGTTGTTCATGGGGCAGCAGCACAAGGCAACCTTCGTTTCCAAAGGTTAACGATGGGTACCGGCTGTGGCGCTTCGATTAATTGATCCATTATTAAGGCCTCTTTATAACATGTGCTGTTCCATCCAGACACATACAGTGCCTTCGGGAAGTATTCAGACCCCTTGATGTTTTCCACATTTTGATGCGTTACAGCCTTATTCTAAAATGGATTGGAAAAAATAGTAATCCTCAGCAATCTACACTCAATAGCCCATAATGACAAAGCGAAAACGGGTATTTAGATATTTTTAGCACATTTTTGCTAAAATATTTACCGTTGAAGTTGGAAGATTACCTACACCTAGGCTGGAGTCATTAAAACTCCTTTTTCAACCACTTCCCAAATTTCAAACGATAGTTTTGGCAAATCGGTTACGGCATCTTCTTTGTGCATGACACAACTAATTTTTCCAACAAGTGTTTACAGACAGATTATTTCACTGTATCACAATTCCAGTGTGTCAGAAGTTTACATACACTACGTTGACTGTGCCTTTAAACAGCTTGGAAAATTCCATAAAGGCATGTCATGGCTTTAGAAGCTTCTGATAGGCTAATTTACATCATTTGAGTCATTTGGAGGTGTACCTGTGGATGTATTTCAAGGCCTACCTTCAAACTCAGTGCCTCTTTGCTTGACATCATGGAAAAATCAAAAGAAATCTCCAAGACCTCAGGAAAAAAAAATTGTGGACCTCCACAAGTCTGGTTCATCCTTGGGAGCAGTTTCCAAATGCCTGAAGGTACCACGTTCATCTGTACAAACAATAGTAAGCAAGTATCAACACCATGGGACCACGCAGCCGTCATACTGCTCAGGAAGGAGACGCGTTCTGTCTCCTAGAGATGAACATACTTTGGTGCAAAAAGTGCAAATCAATCCCAGAACAACAGCAAAGGACCTTGTGAAGATGCTGGAGGAAACAGGTACAAAAGTATCTATATCCACAGTAAAACGAGTCCTATATCGACATAACCTGAAAAGCCGCTCAGCAAGGAAGAAGCCACTGCTCCAAAACCGCCATAAAAAAAAACAGACTACAGTTTGCAACTGCACATGGGGACAAAGGTCGTACTTTTTGGAGAAATGTCCTCTGGTCTGATGAAACAAAAATAATGACCATCATTATGTTTGGAGGAAAAAGGGGGAGGCTTGCAAGCCGAAGAATACCATCCCATCCGTGAAGTACGGGGGTGGCAGCATCATCATGTGGGGGTGCTTTTGGCAAGAGGGACTGGTGCACTTCACAAAATGTATGACATCATAAGGACGGAAAATTATGTGGATACATTGAAGCAACATCTCAAAAAAGCTTGGTCGCAAATGGGTCTTCCAAATGGACAATGACGCCAAGCATACTTCCAAAGTTGTGGTAAAATGGCTTAAGGACAACAAAGTCAAGGTATTGGAGTGGCCATCACAAAGCCCTGACCTCAATCCCATTGAAAATGTGTGGTCAGAAATGAAAAAGAGTGTGCGAGCAAGGAGGCCTACAAACTTGATCCAGTTACACCAGCTCTGTTCGGAGGAATGGGCCAAAATTCACCCAACTTATTGTGGGAAGCTTGTGGAAGGCTACCCAAAACGTTTGACCCAAGTTGAACAATTTAAAGGCAATGCTACCAAATACTAATTGAGTGTATGTAAACTTCTGACCCACTGAGAATGTGATGAAAGAAATAAAAGCTGAAATAAATCACTCTATTATTCTGACATTTCACATTCTTAAAATAAAGTGGTGATCCTAACTGACCTAAAACAGGGATTTTTTACTAGGATTAACGTCAGGAATTGTGAAAACTGAGTTTAAATGTTTTTGGCTAAGGTGTATGTAAACGTCCGACTTCCACTCTACATACTGTAAATATTCTGACCCTTTGCTATGAGACTCGAAATTGACTCGAAATTCATCATCCTTGAGATGTTTCTACAACTTAATCCACCTGTGGTAAATTCAATTGATTGGACATGATTTGGAAAGGCACACACCTCTCTATATAAGGTCTCGCAGTTGACAGTGCATGTCAGAGCAAAAACCAAGCCATGAAGTCAAATACATTTTCCGTAGAACTCAGAGACAGGATTGTGTCGAGGCACTGATCTGGGGTAGGTTAGAAAAAAATGTCTGCAGCATTGAAGGTCCTCAAGAACACAATGGCCTCCATCATTCTTAAATGGAAGAAGTTGGGAACCACCAAGACTCTTCCTAGAACTGGCCACCCAGCGAAACTGAGCAATCGGAGGAAAGGGTCCTTGGTCAGGTAGGTGCCCAAGATCCCGATGGTCACTCTGACAGAGCTCTAGAGTTCCTCTGTGGAGATGGGTAAACCTTCCAGAATGACAACCATCTCTGCAGCACTCCACCAATCAGGGCTTTATGGTAGAGTGCCAGACGGAAGCCCCTCCTTAGTAAAAAGGCACATGACAGCCCACTTGGAGTTTGTCAAAAGGCACCAAAAGACTCTCAGACCATGAGAAACAAGATTCTCTTGTAAGATGAAATCAAGCTTGAACTCTTTTCCCTGAATGCCAAGCGTCACGTTTGGAGGAATCCTGGCACCATCCCTACGGTGAAGCATGGTGGTGGCAACATCATGCTGTGGGGATGTTGTTCAGTGGCAGGGATTGCGAAACTAGTCAGGATCGAGGCAACGATGAACAGAGCAAAGTACAGAGAGATCTTTGATGAAAACCTGCTCCAGAGCACTCAGGACCTCAGACAGGTTGCGAAGGTTAACCCTCCAACAGGACAACGACTCTTAAGCACACAGCCAAGATAACGCAGGAGTGGCTTCGGAAAACAAGTCTCTGAATGTCCTTAAGTGGCCCAGCCAGACCCCGGACTTGAACCTGATCGAACATCTCTGGAGAGACCTGAAAATAGCTGTGCAACAATGCTCCCCATCCAACCTGACAGAGCTTGTGAGGATCTTTGGAGAAGAATGGGAGAAACTCCCCAAATACAGGTGTGCCAAGCGTGTAGCGCCATACCCAAGAAGACTCAAGGGTGTAATAGCTGCCAAAGGTACCTCAATAAAGTACTGAGTAAAGGGTCGGAATACTTATGAAAATATATTATATTTTTATAAATCAGCAACAACAACAAAAAATGGTTTTGCATTGTCATTATGGGGTATTGTGTGTAGATTGATGAGGGAAAAAAACAATTTCATAAATTTTAGATTAAGGTTGTAACAAAATGTGGAAAAGGTCAAGTGGCCTAATACTTTCCGAAGGCACTGTATGCATGTACATGCTATCTGCAGAACATGGACATCAATTTATGTTAGCTAGCACATAAAGTCACTGAGACAAACCTCTCTTGTCCCAATATGCTTTATGACCAAGATTTGCCTGATTGGTCTACTATCGGTTGGTTTACTTGAACATTTTACTATTAGCCTTTCATGTTTTTGACACTTTGCCCAGGTTATTTGTGTGTTTGTGAGAGCCAGAAATCTCTAGTTTAAAACAGACGTTTATTGTGAGTTTTTTATTATGCTGATTTGATATCCGCGGGGGTGCGGACACCAACTCTAGGGGTTAAATTAAGGAATCTCTCTTCACTTGTGAATCTTGGTTTGGGTTGAACAATTAGTCTAGACTCACCCAGCCATTACATTACAGCCTGTGGCCTACAGTAAAAGTGAAAGTCAATCATCCTGATAATAACTAACACAGGCCCATTCCCCTACAGTCATTGGCCCATGCAGCTAGGCCTGTCTGCTTGCTTGTGATGATGCTGCAGGTTCAGAATACACTGACCTTGAATCATCACACTAACACACTAGTAACTAGGAGAGTGGTGGTATAATCCATGATTAGTATGACTACCGCCCAATGGCGGTCTGTGCCGTTTAAGATGAGGCGTATGATACATTTTTTATGAGCATGATCTTATTTCTATTGCAGCATATTAGATGACTCGTTCATATTCCATTTACCCAGCTAAATGTAACATGGATAGGTTTAGGCTACTTACTACATGATACTTACATTTTCCCTATCATTCCCCATCATGAGGTTGCTACAACCTAGCCTATGAATCAAAGTTTACAATGTAGGTGCAAAGAAATTTGAGTAATCAAGGTGACAGACATGGACATATTCAATACAGCCTTGCACAATATTGCCTGCATCTAGCTGATTTAGGGTGTAATCATTAGTCCAACAGTTGCAAACAAATTTCTATTGGACAAATTCAGGTATGTTAATCTCCGTTTCTTTCCGTTGGCTTCCTTTTAAGAAACGTTTTTCAACAGAATCGGTGGAATGAATACACCCCTGATCACATGCAAACACAGTTCACTTTCATAGCAGCCAGATTGTTGTAAAATTCCTTCTCGCATCTACTCTCTCTCCTCCTCTCACCTTTTCGCTTCGCTTGTAGACTTCAGTGCACAACACGTCAGTTGTCTGTGTCCAGGCATTAAAACTTTTTCAAGCCAAACCTTCATATCATAACCACCACACACAGCCTACATCATTGTCACCATTAGCTGGCGTCAAGTCAACATAGCTACTAGAACTAACGCGTTAGTAAACCCGCTACAATCATGCAGTACAGTGTACAGTTTGCAAGCAGTTTAGCAATTTTACCGGCGGACCCTGGTGGCAATAAATGAATTAAAGGTAAAGCTTACCTTGACTTGGAAGAGCTCCAGTGTTGGATAGCCATATTGAGCTAGGTAACATACTGTAGCATCCCTCTCTGTTTGAGTAGGCTAAACTAGCTAGCTAGCTACATTTGCTAGCTAGGTGAAAGTTTTAAAAATCTCTCTTTCTCTTGCTTCTGCAATTATATTGGTTAAAAACTATTTTCTCTCTCTCTCTCTCTCTCTCTCTCTCTCTCTCTCTCTCTCTCTCTCTCTCTCTCTCTCTCTCTCTCTCTCTCTCTCTCTCTTTGAGTCAACTACACACCACATTTTATGCACTGCAGTGCCATCTAGTTGTAGCTTATGCTTTCAGTACTAAAATTCATTCTCTGATCCTTTGATTGGGTGGACAACATGTCAGTTCATGCTGCAATAGCTCTGATAGGTTGGAGGACGTCCTCCGGAAGTTGTAATAATTACTTTGAAGTCTATGGAAGGAGGTGAGAACCACGAGCCTCCTAGGTTTTGTATTGAAGTCAATGTACCCAGAGGAGGATGGGAACTAGTTGTCCTCCGGCTACACCATGGAGCTACCCTACAGAGTGCTTTTGAGGCTACTGTAGACCTTAATTCAAAAGTGTGTTTTAATCAATTATTTGGTGACGTGAATATATTTAGTGTAGTTTTATCTCAAATTAAAATCATAGCAAATTTTATTTGTCACATACACATGGTTAGCAGATGTTAATGCAAGTGTAGCGAAATGCTTGTGCTTCTAGTTCCGACAATGCAGTAATAACCAACGAGTAATCTAACCTAACAATTTCACAACAGCTACCTTATACACACACAAGTGTAAAGGGATGAAGAATATGTACATAAAGATATATGAATGAGTGATGGTACAGAACGGCATAGGCAAGATGCAGTAGATGGTATCGAGTACAGTATATACATATGAGATGAGTAATGTAGGGTATGTAAACATATAAAAGTGAAATTGTTTAAAGTGGCTAGTGAAAAATGTATTACATAAAGATGGCAAGATGCAGTAGATGGTATAGAGTACAGTATATACATATGAGATGAGTAATGTAGGGTATGTAAACATATAAAAGTGGCATTGTTTAAAGTGGCTAGTGATACATGTATTACATAAAGATGGCAAGATGCAGTAGATGGTATAGAGTACAGTATATACATATGAGATTAGTAATGTAGGGTATGTAAACATTATATTAAGTGGCATTGTTTAAAGTGGCTAGTGATACATTTTTTACATCAATTTTTCCATTATTAAAGTGGCTGGAATTGAGTCAGTATGTTGGCAGCAGCCACTCAATGTTAGTGGTGGCTGTTTAAGAGTCTGATGGCCTTGAGATAGAAGCTGTTTTTCAGTCTCTTGGTCCCTGCTTTGATGCACCTGTACTGACCTCGTCTTCTGGATGATAGCAGGGTGTACAGGCAGTGGCTCGTGTGGTTGTTGTCCTTGATGATCTTTATGGCCTTCCTGTGACATCGGGTGGTGTAGGTGTCCTGGACGGCAGGTAGTTTTCTCACGGTGATGCATTGTGCAGACCTCTCTACCCTCTGGAGAGCCTTACGGTTGTGGGCGGAGCAGTTGCTCTCGACAGGATGCTCTCGATTGTGCATCTGTAAAAGTTTGTGAGTGCTTTTGATGACAAGCCAAATTTCTTAAGCCTCCTGTGGTTGAAGAAACGCTGCTGCGCCTTCTTCACCACGCTGTCTGTGTGGGAGGACAAATTCAGTTTGTCTGTGATGTGTACGCAGAGGAACTTAAAACTTTCTACCCTCTCCACTACTGTCCCGTTGATGTGGAAAGGGGGGTGCTCCCTCTGCTGTTTCCTGAAGTCCACGATCATCTCCTTTGTTTTGTTGACGTTGAGTGTGAGGTTATTTTCCTGACACCACACTCCGAGGGCCCTCACCTCCTCTCTGTAGGCAGTTTCGTAGTTGTTGTTAATCAAGCCTACCACTGTCGTCTGCAAACTTGATGATTGAGTTGGAGGCGTGCATGGCCACGCAGTCGTGGGTGAACAGGGAGTACAGGAGAGGGCTCAGAACGCACCCTTGTGGGGCCCCAGTGTTGAGGATCAGAGGGGTGGAGATGTTGTTACCTACCCTCACCACCTGGGGGCGGCCCGTCAGGAAGTCCAGTACCCAGTTGCGCAGGGCGGGGTCGAGACCCAGGGTCTCGAGCTTGATGACGAGTTCGGAGGGTACTATGGTGTTAAATGCTGAGTTGTAGTCAATTAACAGCATTCTCACATAGGAATTCCTCTTGTCCAGATGGGTTAGGACAGTGTGCATTGTGGTTGCGATTGCGTCGTCTGTGGACCTTTTGGGGCGGTAAGCAAATTGGAGTGGGTCTAGGGTGTCAGGTAGGGTGGAGGTGATATGGTCCTTGACTAGTCTCTCAAAGGACTTCATGATTACGGAAGTGAGTGCTACGGGGCGGTAGTTGTTTAGCTCAGTTACCTTAGCTTTTTTGGGAACAGGAACAATGGTGGCCCTCTTGAAGCATGTGGGAACAGCAGACTGGGATAAGGATTGATTGAATATGTCCGGAAACACACCAGCCAGCTGGTCTGCACATGCTCTGAGGACGTGGCTGGGGATGCCGTCTGGGCCTGCAGCCTTGCGAGGGTTAACACATTTAAATGTTTTACTCACGTCGGCTGCAGTTAAGGGGAGGTTTTGGTAGCGGGCCGTGTCAGTGGCACTGTATTGACCTCAAAGCGAGCAAAGAAGTTGTTTAGTCTGTCTGGGAGCAAGACATCCTGGACCGCAACGGGGCTGGTTTTCTTTTTGTAATCCTTGATTGACTGTAGACCCTGCCACATATCTCTTGTGTCTGAGCCGTTGAATTGCGACTCTACTTTGTCTCTATACTGACGCTTGGCTTGTTTGATTGCCTTGCGGAGGGAATAGCTACACTGTTTTTATTCGGTCATGTTTCCGGTCACATTGCCCTGGTTAAAAGCAGTGGTTCGCACTTTGTTTTGTGCGAATGCTGTCATCAATCCACGGTTTCTGGTTTGGGAATGTTTTAATAGGTGCTGTGGGTACGACATCGCAGATGCACTTGCTAATAAACTCGCTCATCGAATCAGCGTATTCGTCACTGTTGTTGTTTGACGCAATGCGGAACATATCCCAATCCACGTGATCGAAGCAATCTTGAAGCGTGGAATCAGATTGGTCGGACCAGCATTGAACAGACCTGAGCGCGGGAGCTTCCTGTTTTAGTTTCTGTCTGTAGGCTGGAAGCAACAAAATGGAGTCGTGGTCAGCTTTTCCGAAAGGAGGGCGGGGGAGGGCCTTATATGCTTCGTGGAAATTAGAATAACAATAATCCAGGGTTTTACCAGCCCTAGTAGCACAATCGATATGCTGATAGAATTTAGGGAGTCTTGTTTTCAGATTAGCCTTGTTAAAATCCCCAGCTACAATGATTGCAGCCTCGGGATATGTGGTTTCCAGTTTACATAGAGTCAAATAAAGTCCGTTCAGGGCCATCGATGCTTGGGGGGGAATATATGCGGCTGTGATTATAATCAAAGAGAATTCTCTTGGTAGATAATGCGGTCGACATTTGATTGTGAGGAATTCTAAGTCAGGTGAACAGAAGGACTTGAGTTCCTGTATGTTGTTATGATCACACCACGTCTCGTTAATCATAAGGCATACCCCCCTGCTAGTTTCTCTCGGTGCGATGCGTGAAGAAACCAGCTGGCTGTACCGACTCCGATAGCGTGTCTCGAGTGAGCCATGTTTCCGTGAAGCAAAGAACGTTACAGTCTCTGATGTCTCTCTGGAATGCTACCCTTGCTCGGATTTCATCAAACTTGTAGTAAGAGACTGTACATTGGCGAGTAGTATGCTCGGGAGTGGTGCGCGATGTGCCCGTCTCCGGAGCCTGACCAGAAGACCGTTTCTTCTGCCCCTTTTACGGCATCGTTGTTTTGGTTCGCCGGCTGGGATCCGATCCATTGTCCTGGGTGTTGGGCAAAACACAGGATCCGCTTCGGGAAAGTCGTATTCCTGGTCGTTATGATGGTTGACGTTGCTTTTATATCCAGTAGTTCCTCCCGACTGTATGTAATAAAACCTCAAATTTCCTGGGGTACCAATGTAAGGGAACCTTTTAATTGTTTCACTATTTTTATTTTTATGAAATTCACTGAGGATGGGCTTCCCTTTCATCCTCTGAGGAGCCTCCACTGCTACTGCCTCGTCTACTATTGCTACTACCACTACCATAGATCCTATATCTATTGTATGTATACATTATGGACTACTTTTACATCCCTTTACTATATGACCTGCAATTTAGGACAATGATTTAAAAAATGCATGCAAACATGCTAGCTGTATGCTTTAGGCAGGCAGGGGGTTAACTGCATACATATGTTGTATCTACTGTAATACTGAGCCAGTGATATCTGATCCATTCATGTTCTGTTACAAGTACAGAACAGCACAGTACACTACAGAACAGTACAGTAACCTACAACCATAGAGGTCAGTTCATGTAGAGATATAGAGATATCTAGAGGGATGCCAGTTCATAGCTCATCTGTTATAGAGATCACAGGGTGAATTTTTTAAATGATTTAAATTAAAATGTCCAATTTAAAGAGGTTTCATTTTTTCTTTACCTTTACATTTTGGCATCACTGTCATTTGAGGTTACACATGGTTGGGTAATGCATTGTGTCATATGTATTATTCCCTCCATTCCAAAGTTATACTTAGTCTTACTTTGAGTTCAGCACCATGGATAGCTCCCTCTTTGTTTCCTGTAGCTGCAAGTGTTTTCAATACTACTAACAACTACACAAGCATCTCACAGTGACACGCATCTCTAACACTACACGCATACTTACACACAGCCCCTATACAGGCATTTAAAAATGGATTCTATGTCTTTCTCGCTCTCCTCAGCGCTTCAACTTTGTGTCTCTGCCCACGGACGTTCTGGAGATCGAGGTGAAAGATAAGTTTGCCAAGAGTCGTCCCATCATCAAACGTTTCCTGGGCAAGCTGTCCATGCCTGTGCAGCGGCTACTGGAGAAGCATGCTATTGGGTATGGCTCAGGAATAAACAGGACGCTCATAGGATTATCAGGATAATCAAATGCTTATGAGTTGATATTTTGGAAACCCTTTACAAGAGCCCTCTAATTCAGGGCAAACACCAAAATGTGGGGGGGTTGAATCATAAAGTAACACGTCTCCCTCTTGAATCCCCCCCCTTCTCTCTCATCACTCACCCTATGTTCACCTCCCGTTCTTTCTCTTCCTTTCTCCCTCTCTCAACTCCCTCTCTTTATCTCTCACCTCTCCTCTCTCCCTCCCCTCTTTCTTTCCTCCTCCATAGTGACCGTGTGGTCAGCTACACACTGGGCCGAAGGCTGCCGACGGAACATGTCAGTGGACAGCTGCAGTTCAGATTTGAGATCACTTCCTCCATTCATCCAGGTTCCTTTTTCTCTCACACACATCATCTCACACACGTCCAGACCTGGGTTCAAATAGTACTAGTTTTCCTTCAAACACTTTATCTGCACTTGATCAAACTTGCCTGGCGTAATGGAGCTCAGGGAATAGTCCCACAGTTACAAAACCCACCCATCTGGTTCTCTCAGTAGGCTCAATCAAAACTCAAAGTTATTTAACAGAAACACATAGTATTTGAACCCAGGTTTGTTCACATCCTGTTTGTCTTCTTCCTCTCATTTAGGTTAAATTAGTCTGTTTCTTAATACAGAGGTAGGACAATTAGAATATATAATATCTACTGTATGTCTGGAAATATCAACTGTCATATCTAGGTTTGGACAGGCAGATATTAAGCATTGATTATTCTGGTATTGTCATGTGCCATATTGTCATGCTGCTTCGGTCTATACAATATTTTATATTTATTGACATACCATAGCAGAAACAGAATAGTCTATTAAGAGTTAAAAGAGTGTGAGTTAATGTGGATATGCCCCACTGTGTCGTAGCCAGGCCCCTGACTGTGAGGTAATGAGCTCTGTTCTCCCCCTGCAGATGATGAGGACATGTCTCTCAGCACGGAGCCTGAGTGTGCCGCTGTGCAGGAGAACCAAGGGGAAGGCCAGTCTTCCCAGGCCCAAGGCCAGGCAGAGGACACCATGAGCCTGGATCCGGGGGCTCCTGAACTCCCCATGGATGAGGAGGAATATACTGGAGCTCCAGAACTCCCTATTGGAGGGGATACAGATACTGACACTCCTATGGAGGGGGATACAGCAAGGCCTTCGAGTTCAAAGCAGCCCACAGATGGAGATGGAGACTCAGGGCCTGGCTGTTCCAGAGCCGAGGCCCTAAAAACAGAACCAAGCGAACCAGAAGTCCATGGTGCCCACGGGGAGGCGGTTGTGGCTGTAGCTGTTTCTGCAGAGAAGCTACCCACGGTAGAGGAGAACAGTGAGGAAGGGGACCAGCAGACCCCCACTAGTCCTCAGCCTGCTGTCCCAGAGGAGCAGAGGGCTATTGGGCAGGAGGCTGAGTGGGCAGAGGGGGTGGAAAGTGCCCCAGTAGAGGGTCAGTTCAGCTCTGCAGTACACTCTGTTGTAGTGCAGGACATGGAGAGTGCAGCGTTTGGAGCCTCTCGAGGGCCAGCAGAACAGCAGGCAGTGGGGCAGGAAGAGGGAGACGAGGACTGCTGCTCCCTGCGCGTCAGGACCACACCTAGACGTAAGAACCGGCCCTGCTCCCTGCCTGTGTCCGAGCTGGAGACAGTCATCGCCTCGGCTTGCGGGGAGCCTGAAACCCCTCGCTCACACTACATCCGCATCCACCACCTCCTCCACAGCTTGCCCTCTTCCCAGCCAGAAACCCAGGAGGACGGGGAGGGAGAGCAGGCTGAGGCTGAGATGGAGTCCGACTTGGACCCAGATCCAGACCCAGACCCAGGCCCTGACCAGCTAAGCCCCAGGGACCAGGATGGCTCAGAAGAGGATGAGAAGGCTGAGCCCCTGACCCCTGGCCCAAGGAGGACCCTGCCCCGCAGCCTGTCCATTGAGCGTCTGTCCGACCTGGCCCTGCTGCTGGACAGCAAGGGCCGCCACCCCCAGGGCCAGGTCAGGGGTCACCAGAGAGTGTCCAACGAGGATGACATGGAGCCCTGCTGTAGTAGCTCATGCTACGAGGGCCGAGTAGGCCACACCCGGGCACCTCTACTGGCTGCAAGCAGGACATCTGAGGGGAGCAGTGCTTTCTCCTCCCAAGAGGATGAGGACATGGAGGTGAGCGGGGCAGAGAGCAGGGAGCCAGGGGATGGCATGCCCCAATGGCAAGAGGCCCCATCCACGCAGGTCCAGAGCCCCCAGAGCTTCATGGGAAATGGAGAGTCACCCGTGGCTGGGCCCAGTGGGAGGATAGGACGTGAGTTGAGTTCCTCACTGAATACTAACTTGAGATATGGAGATGTAGTTTGGATAACTTAGGGTAGACTGACCTGTTTTTGTCATCCCATAGGAGATTGTCCCTTACCTTCCAGTCATCCTCCAGTTAGCCAGCTTCCTGCTCTGCGTCCTGATTCTCATCACTACCCCACCATCGATGAACCACTGCCACCAAGTAAGCATTTGGTATAAATGTTGTCTGAGTCAAATCATGCATATTCCTTGTTGATAAACAAGGAATATGCATGAGGAATGGGAGAAGGTCTCTAGAGATCTGAGATCCAGAGGTCTGGAGAAGGGAGGAGGGGATTGGGTCAAGTGCGCAGGTTGTTGGGCGGCCAGATCTCACTAGTTGCATGATGCAGAGAGAGAAGGGAGAAAGAGTTCAAGGTGTAGGGTAGGGTAGGTGTAGGGTAGTTCTGTGTGACCAGTGGACTCAATAGGGTAGCAGATGTTGTCAACCTTTTTTTCAAAGTGGAGACAAAGTCGTCCACAGAGAGGGCGGAGGGAGGGGGAGGGATGGAGGATTAAGAAGGGAGGAGAAGGTGGAAAAGAGTTCCCTAGGGTTAGAGGTAGAAGCTTGAAATGTTGAGTGGTAGAAAGTGGCTTTAGCAGTGGATACAGAGGAAGAGAAGGTAGAGAGGATGGAGTGAAAGGATGATAGGTCCTGCGACAGCGCATGACCATCTAGGTAGCGGCTGAGTGTTTAGGGTTGGAGGAAAGGGAGAAAAGGAAACAAAGTAGTGATCAGAGAATGTGTGTGTATGGGGGGGGGTGGGGGGGGGTTGGAGTGAGATTAGAAGACGAGCAGCCTCTATTAAAGATGAGGTCAAGTGTATTGCCTGCCTGGTGAGTTGGAGAGGATTGGGAAATGGTGAGGTCAAAAGAGGCAAAGAGGAAGGAGAGAGTTGGAAAGAAATTAATCGAAGGCAGACGCCATCGTCAGGAAATTAGCTTATCAAGCTGACAAGCTCATTGAGGAACTTTCCAAGGGCACCTGTTGGGCGACAGATGACAATAATGTTACGTTTGAGTGGACAAGTTTAAGTGAAGCACGGGATTCAAATGAGGAGATGGACAGGTGAGAGAGGGAGGAAAGAGAAAAGAGAAAATTCCCACTTAGGAGAAATGGGAAAACGTGTGCCAGGAACCAGACTCTGAGGGTTGTCCAGTCCTCTTCTGGCTGTCCCGATGGAGATTATAAGAGTACAAAGCTAGATTGTTTTTCAAGATGTTAAAACATTCATAAATGACCAGCAGGGTCAAATAATAATCATAGTGGTTATAGAAGGGATTTAGCTCATCTGATAGGCTTGTGTCACTGGGCAGCTCACAGCGGGGTTTCCCTTTGTAATCAGTGATGGTTTGCAAGCCTTGCCACATCTAATGAGTGTCAGAGCCATTGTAGTAGGATTCAATCTTAGTCCTGTACTGATATTTGAGGGTTTAATGGCTTGTCAAATATTGTAGCAGGATTTCTTATAAGTGTCTGGATCAGGGTTTTTCTTTATTTTTACTATTTTCTACATTGCAGAATAATAGTGAAGACATCAAAACTATTACATAACACATATGGAATCATGTATCATGTATTAACCAAATCAAAATATATTTTATATTTGAGGTTCTTCAAAGTAGCCACCCTTTGCCTTGATGACAGCTTTGCACACTGTTGGCATTCTCTCAACCAGCTTTGAGGTAGTCACCTGGAATGCATGTCAATTAACAAGTGCACCTTAAAAAGAAAGGAGGACAAAGGCACTCTTCATATAATTAATTAAAATGCCTTTATTTGTATGGCATGTTCAATAGAAACAAAGTTGTAATAATCTGACGCGTTTCAGCTGCATGGCCTTCGTCAGTGGGTACAAGGAAATAATACAATGTCCTCTTTTGAACAGCTTTTCCAATTAGCCCTAATTTGAAGAGGGACTGGTTGCAAAATTGATTGGACACACCTAGTAAGCAATATTATACACATTAAAAAGTTAAATGCTCTAGCTATGTTATCAAAAAATTCAACTCCAAGCTAGAAGTATCAGAACGCCTAGAAAGGTAGTTCTAACCTTAAATATGACCAGGAGAAGTGTCAAGAATAAGAGTGCAATATATTCCATAGTACACTCGAACACATCAAACATGAACAACAACAGTCTAACCATAGCTGAGGGAAATTGAGCAAAATGTCCACTAGATGACAGCAAATGGACCTATCACGACCCTACAGGAAGGGTGAGAAATCCATATCTTCATTTAAACCAGGGTACTTAGTGGCCTGTAGCTTGTAAATCCATATCTTCATTTAAACCATGGTACTTAGTGGCCTGTAGTTTGTAAATCCATATCTTCATTTAAACCAGGGTACTTAGTGGCCTGTAGTTTGTAAATCCATATCTTCATTTAAACCAGTGTACTTAGTGGCCTGTAATTTGTAAATCCATATCTTCATTTAAACCAGGGTACTTAGTGGCCTGTAGCTTGTAAATCCATATCTTCATTTAAACCATGGTACTTAGTGGCCTGTAGTTTGTAAATCCATATCTTCATTTAAACCAGGGTACTTAGTGGCCTGTAGTTTGTAAATCCATATCTTCATTTAAACCAGGGTACTTAGTGGCCTGTAGTTTGTAAATTCCAAAAACTTTCCCTTTGGTTTAACTGTTTAAGACGGTCCCCTTTTTTAATTGAGGCCGGAACATGATCAATACCCATAGCTTGTAGGGAGGCAGGGTTGCCATGGTGTAAGGACTTGTAGTGCCTTGCCATGGGGTAGTCTTCATTACCTACCTGTATGGCATACTTGTCTTCCGCTAAGCAGTCTTGAAGGCGTCTCTTTGTCCGTCCAATGTAGAACACCTTGCACTGTGGACATTCCAATCTATAGATGACATGAGTGGTTTTACAGTTAATGAAATGCTTGACGTAATACACCATTTCAGAAGTTGTGTCAACAGAATACTTTTTCTGTGCAATATTTCTGCAATGGTTGCACTGGTTACATCTGGGTTTGTGGTCAAGCCAAGTTTTTTGAGAGTCCCCAGGAAGATAACTGTGGACTAATTTGTCATTTAGGGTCGGACATCTCTTAAAACTTATGACTGGTGGCTCAGGGAAGACTTTGCGTAGTAGCATATCACTTTGGATGATTCCCTAATTATTTTCAATGATTCTTTTAATGTTCTCTGCTTCAGTGTTGTATTTTGTAACAAAATACACTCTCTCTGATGTATCACGAGGCACTCACCTTCGCAACAAGTTCTCTCTGTCAAGTATTCCAGCCCTTATACCTGCATCTTTCGGGACCTGAACGCTGTAGCCCCGATTCAAGAGGCGATTCTCCAATTCAGCAGATTTGACACTGTAGTCTGTTTCCTGATCTTCTGTATACAGTCGTGGCCAAAGGGTTTTGAGAATGACACAAATATTAATTTTCACAAAGTTTGCTGCCTCAGTGTCTTTAGATTTCTTTGTCAGATGTTACTATGGAATACTGAAGTATAATTAGAAGCATTTAAGTGTCAAAGGATTTTATTGACAATTACATGAAGTTGATGCAGAGTCAAAATTTGCAGTGTTGACCCTTCTTTTTCAAGACCTCTGCAATCTGCCCTGGCATGCTGTCAATTAACTTCTGGGCCACATACTGACTGATGGCAGCCCATTCTTGCATAATCAATGCTTGGAGTTTGTCAGAATTTGTGGGTTTTTGTTTGTCCACCCGCCTCTTGAGGATTGACCACAAGTTCTCAATGGGACTAAGGTCTGGGGAGTTTCCTGGCCATGGACCCGAAATAAATAAAATCAAATTCATTTATATAGCCCTTCGTACATCAGCTGATATCTCAAAGTGCTGTACAGAAACCCAGCCTAAAACCCCAAACAGCAAGCAATGCAGGTGTAGAAGCACGGTGGCTAGGAAAAACTCCCTAGAAAAGGCCAAAACCTAGGAAGAAACCTAAAGAGGAACCAGGCAATGAGAGGTGACCAGTCCTCTTCTGGCTGTGCCGGGTGGAGATTATAACAGAACATGGCCAAGATGTTCAAATGTTCATAAATAAACAGGAAGATCACGTCAGTGACTCAACCACTCAAGTGACGCACCCCTCCTAGGGATGGCATGACCTCAAATATCGATATTTTGTTCCCCGAGCCACTTAGTTATCACGTTTGCCTTATGGCATGGTGCTCCATCATGCTGGAAAAGGCATTGTTCGTCACCAAACTGTTCCTGGATGGTTGGGAGAAGTTGATCTCGGAGGATGTGTTGGTACCATTCTTTATTCATGGCTGTGTTCTTAGGCAAAAATGTGAGTGAGCCCACTCCCTTGGCTGAGAAGCAACCCCACACATGAATGGTCTCAGGATGCTTTACTGTTGGCATGACACAGGACTGATGGTAGCGCTCACCTTTTCTTCTCCGGACAAGCTTTTTTCCGGATGCCCCAAACAATCGCAAAGGGGATTCATCAGAGAAAATGACTTTATCCCAGTCCTCAGCAGTCCAATCCCTGTACCTTTTGTAGAATATCAGTCTGTCCCTGATGTTTTTCCTGGAGAGAAGTGGCTTCTTTGGTGCCCTTCTTGACACCAGGCCATCCTCCAAAAGTCTATGCCTCACTGTGCATGCAGATGCACTCACACCTGTCTGCTGCCTTTCCTGAGTAAGTTCTGTACTAGTGGAGCCCGTATCTGATCCCGTATCTGAATCAACTTTTGCATGGTGCTTGGTGGACTTTCTTGGGCGCCTTGAAGCCTTCTTCACAACAATTGAACCGCTCTCCTTGAAGTTATTGATGATCCGATAAATGGTTAATTTAGGTGCAATCTTACTGGCAGCAATATCCTTGCCTGTGAAGCCCTTTTTGTGCAAAGCAATGATGACGTCATGTGTTTCCTTGCAGGTGACCATATTTTACAGAGGAAGAACAATGATTCCAAGCACCACCCTCCTTTTTAAGCTTCCAGTCTGTTATTCGAACTCAATCAACATGACAGAGTGATCTCCAGCCTTGTCCTCGTCAACACTCACACCTGTGTTAACGAGAGAATCACTGACATGATGTCAGCTGGTCCTTTTGTGGCAGGGCTGAAATGCAGGGGAATTTTGGGGGGGGGATTCAGTTCATTTGCGTGGCAAAGAGGGACTTTGGAATTAATTGCAAATCATCTTATCATTCTTCATAACATTCTGGGGTATATGCAAATTGCCATCATACAAACTGAGGCAGCAATCTTTGTGAAAATGTATATTTGTGTCATTCTCAAAACTTTTGGCCACGACTGTACTACCCCTACCTTGTCAGAACAGAACTGATTGGCTCAAACACATTAAGAAGGAAAGAAATTGCACAAATGAACTTAACAAGGCACACCTGTCAATTGAAATGCATTCCAATCTCATTCCAATCTCATTAAGCTGGTTAAGAGAATGCCAAGAGTGTGCAAAGGCAAAACTTGTGAGGCAAAGCTTGGCTATTTTGAAGAATCTCAAATATAAAATATATATTTTGGTTACTACATGATTCCATATGTGTTATTTCATAGTTTTGATGTATTCACTATTCTAAAATGTAGAAAATAGTAAAAATAAAGACAAACTTTTGACTGGTACTGTACACATCCCAACCAGAAGCCATGGATTACAGGCAACATCCCCACTGAGCTAAAGTCTAGAGCTGCCGCTTTCAAGGAGCGGGACACGAATCCAGACACTTATAAGAAATCCCGCTACGATCAAAATAAAGAAAAACCCTTAAATGATTAGGTGTGTACAAACTTTTGACTAATATTGTACATACAATCACTGTGGGGATGATGTTGTCGATGCACTTATTAACGAAGCCGGTGACTGATGTGGTAAACTCCTCAATGTTATTGGATGAATCCCTGAACATATTCCCATCTGTGCTAGCGAAACAGTCCTGTAGCTAAGCATCTGCTTCATTGGACCACTTCTCTATTGAGCACATCACTGGTACTTCCTGTTTGAGTTGTTGCTTGTAAGCAGGAATCAGAAGGATAGAGTTATGGTCAGATTTCAGATTTGTGTGGAGTAAAGGTGATCTAGAGTTATTTCACCTCTAGGTGACATGCTGGTAAAAATGAGGTAAGACCAATTTTAGTTTCCTTGCATTTAAATCCCTGGCCACTAGGAGTGCCACCTCTGAATGTGCATTTTCTTGTTTGCTTATGTGTGTGTGTGTGTGTGTGTGTGTGTGTGTGTGTGTGTGTGTGTGTGTGTGTGTGTGTGTGTGTGTGTGTGTGTGTGTGTGTGTGTGTGTGTGTGTGTGTGTGTGTGTGTGTGTGTGTGTGTGTGTGTGCGTGTGTGTGTGTGTAGACTGGGAGGCACGTGTGGACAGCCATGGTCGTGTGTTCTATGTGGACCACATCAACAGGACCACCACGTGGCAGAGACCCACTTCAGCAGCCACGCCCGACGGCATGAGGAGGTCCGGATCCGTTCAGCAGATGGAACAGCTCAATAGAAGGTGAGTGAAGGGGTAGAGGGTAAGAAAGAGAAGAGAGCTAGGGAGACAGTGTCCAAAACACAGTTCTGTAGTCATATTGTAGTCACTACACTTTTTTTTGAAGTTACTACGATACTTTTGGAATTGTTTCTTTATTTTATTTTCAAAAAGCACAACTGAAAACATCCATTATATAGGGCCATTTGGTGGTTGTAGGAAGAATGTAAAGCCTCTTTGTTTTTTGGATGATTTTAATAGAAATGTCAGTTCTTTATGAGTATTGGGAAGTTTTGTATTAAGATCAAATTATTGAATCTCTTTGATACCAATATATGTTGTGTGCTGAACATTTGGTATGTGCTGTGGCTGCTTGCTATGTAAGGTGTGATTTTTGGGGGGGCTAATATTAGAGCCATTACTAGAAGAACTCTCTGTCAAATGCCTGAGATATTTTGGATGGAGAAAGAATTACTTGACAGTAAAAATCAAATGAGAAATGTGCAGAACAGGCTGTGAATAAGTGTTATTGCTTAAGTGTTATTATACAACTGCAGTGCATGAAATCTCTTAACGGGATTGGGGAGACAGAAAGCCGAGGGAGAATAAATTCATTTAAATGGTTATTGCTGCGCTGGTGGAATTCGCTGTGTGTGTCTGGAATGAGAAGCGTGTCCAATTGGAAGCATGAGCAGTGGACAGTGTCGGGGCTGTGTCAGAGATCTTTTTCATTGTCAGACTTTACATGTGTAGAAGACTATTATGGTGGTATAATCCATTGATCACTGGTCTCAAATTCAATTCCTCTCTCTGGTGCTTTGTGAGTATAAGCTTGAGTTCTGCCCCTCTTCTCTGGATGAATTAACATTGAATTCAATAACAAAAGTCCATATTCAATGGAATACAACTGTATTTTATCCCTACGGGCAGTTAAGAATCTGCACTAAATATTACTGGCAGACAAATTGTGACCTTTCAAGCTGGATTTAACTGCATAGACTCAATGAGTACGGTTACATGCACACAATAATGCAATTATTGTTGATAGTCAGATTACTATAATAGTTTGATTAAAACGTTGACATGCTTTGTAAGAAGAACCATTCATAATTCCATGTTAAACCAACACCCCAATACCCTCATAATCCTGTTTCCATGGACAGATCTGAAATCAGTCTGATAAATGCAGAAAATCACCAATCAAAATAAACGTTTTACCACAGCATCCATGTTATTTTTGGGAAGCATATTTGATTTTGAGTTCGGACATATAAAGTTTGTATGTGAAAACTACTTCTAAGACGCACACATTCAGTTGTTTCCGAACTCACTTCATTCGGTCTAAAGAGGGAGGCTCTCGGCTGGTGTTAGCACATACACAGATCAAATACACTGCTGGAACACCGATTAAGATGTTTACATGTTCTAATAATTTGAAAGATTGCTCAGAAAACAAGTTGTTTTAATCTGCCTATGTTTACTTCGATGTTGACCTTACGCCAATTAAGATAAGCAAGGTCATGTGTTTCCATGATTACTGCATAATCTGCCTACTGCCATAGTCAGTTTAGAATCAAATTATTACTATGCATGTAAACGTACTCAGATAAGTCATGTTCACTAGTTTCTTGCACTCTTAAAGAATTGGTCTATATGCAGGCAGCGGTGCTCTGATTTCTGGATGTTTGGTAAATGTGTGCTGGTGTGTTTGTCAGGTACCAGAGCATCCAGAGGACCATGGCCACAGACAGGAGTGAGAATGAAGAAAGCAGAAGCAGGAGTGAGAGAACAAGCCTCAACAACAACAGCAGTGAGACTGACTCTCCTCCAATGGCTAATGGTGAGTAGGACCACACCACAATGTCACAATTACAGAATGCAATAAGCTGATGTGCTATTTAAGTGTAGTCTTGCTTTGTAAAACTAATGGGTCTACACAGATCCTGTTTAGTGAGAGACTTATCAAAGTACTACATACATAGAAATTGTACATAAGTCACCATTCAGTGAATTGTTCCTTTATTTCTCCTGGTGTGTGTGTGTAGAGCTGAGAAGAGACAGCTCCTCCTCATCATCATCATCTCCAGTCAACAGTCAGAAAATCACAGCTCTGCTACAGAGCCCAGCGGTGAAGTTCATCACACACCCAGAGTTCTTCACTGTCCTCCACGCCAACTATGTGAGTACCTGTCTCCCAGTGGACATTTATAACTCTAAACAGTCAGCATAGCTCATCTGACAAATAAGCATAATTTCCCTTTGAACAGCAATATCAATGCTTAGTAACATATTGTCTTCAGTAACAGATGCTGAATATTCTTCCATTTTGGTTCAGATTGGTTGCATATGGGGTTTCTAGTTTCCATGGTCATGCCGAGCTCTTCTTCTCTTCTCAGGGGGCCTATCGCATGTTCACCAGCAGTACGTGCCTGAAGCACATGATCCTGAAGATTCGTAGAGATGCTCGTAACCTTGAGAGGTACCAGCACAACAGAGACCTGGTCACCTTCCTCAACCGCTTCGCTGACGCCCAGCTGGAACTTCCCCGGGGCTGGGAGATCAAGACTGACCCTCAGGGCAAGGTGCAGAGACAAAGATCCTCAGTTCATCCACAGATAACTCGCCCACCTATTCACATAAGGGCTGATTGTACCTTGGTTGAAAGATGGAAAATATGTGGGAAAATTGAGGGGGTGGGGTGGGCTGAATAAGTATACTAATTATACTATTGATTTGGTATTTGCCTTCAGATCTAGCAGTGTTTAGATTTGTGTTTCTAACTTTGATAAGTTTTTACCTGTAACATCTTCTCTTTGGTCCAGAACTTCTTTGTGGACCACAACAGCCGGGCGACCACGTTCATCGACCCCAGAATCCCCCTGCAGAACGGTTGCCTGCCCAACCACCTGACCCACAGGCAGCACCTGCAGAGACTACGCAGCTACAGCGCAGGAGAGGTCAGGAGAGTCAAACAGCACACAGAAGACATTTCCTGGTTTTTAAGTGTAGTAACTGTTTAATAAGGGCCAATCATGTATTAGAATGATGGAAATATGGAATTGAATTGATGTATTTGTTTGTTTATAACTGATCCTTTTTTCAAATGTATTTTTTCAGGCCTCTGAGGTCTCCCGTAGTCGAGGTGTGGCCTTGTTGTCACGGCCAGGGAACAGTGTGGTGGCAGCAATACGGAGTCAGCATCCCCCAGACCCAGTGCCACAAGGTGTGTACTGTACATACGCAAAGAACACAGTCATAATTCACATTTACCATATAGTTTCTGTTGTGTAAGTCTGTTTTCTGAACTCAATTCCACTCACAGCTTATAATGAGAAGATAGTGGTCTTCCTGCGTCAGCCTGGAATACTAGAAGTTCTAACGGAGCGCCAGCCAGCCCTGTCCAGGAACCATTCCCTGAGGTAGATAAAAAAAGGGGGATAAATTGGATTTGTTTTTCAAATAAGGACCTTGTAGATTCAGAGAATCTGAATATTTCTCACTCACTACTGTATTGGTTCCTTTGGGAGAAATAAAGGGTAACGCCTTACATTAGTGCCTTTATTACTGTGTAACTACTCATGTAATTACAGTGTAACAAGTCTTGTAATTACTCATTATTACTTATAGCAGTAACCATAACCTTACCCCTAGCATTATATCCACATCCTGGTTCAACCCTAACCCAAGCCTCAACCCTAACCCTAACCCTAGCTTCATGTCCACATCCCGGTACAACCCTAACCCAAGCCTCAAACCTAACCCTAACCCTAGCTTCATGTCCACATCCCGGTACAACCCTAACCCAAGCCTCAACCCTAACCTTAACCCTAGCTTCATGTCCACATCCCGGTACAACCCTAACCCAAGCCTCAACCCTAACCTTAAACCTAGCTTCATGTCCACATCCCGGTACAACCCTAACCCAAGCTTCAACCCTAAACCTAACCTTAACCCTAGCTTCATGTCCACATCCCAGGACAACCCTAATCCCAGCCTCAACCCTAAACCGAGCTTCATGTCCACATCTCAGTTCAACCCTAACCCTAACCTTAACCCTAGCTTCATATCCACATCTCGGTTCAACCCTAACCCTAACCTTAACCCTAGCTTCATGTCCACATCTCGGTATAACCCTAACCCTGAAGTAACCCTAAGTACGGTGTAATAATGAGTACTTGTTACACTGTAATTATAGGAATAGTTACACAGTAATAAAGATGATAAAGTTATTCTATTCTATGTCAGGTTTGATAAAACACACCTATCCAGTCTAGTCCAGATTATAGTGTCATGTGTGCTTGCAGGGAAAAGATCCACTACATCAGAACAGAGGGCACCCAAAGACTGGAGAAACTGGCATGTGATGCAGACCTGGTGATACTATTGAGGTAGGATGCAACTGTTCATATTACCCCTGAAAAAAAAATCTGTTGTAGTATTGTAATTATTTTCATTTTTGTGACTTTTTGTTCTCTATGCAGCTTGTTTGAAGAGGAAATCATGTCATATGTTCCACCCTCCTTCCATCCTGGCTTCAGCTTCTCTCCTCGTTGTTCACCTGGGTCTTCACCACAGAGTTCTCCAGGTGGGTTTGCACTAATGACAAATGGAGAGATAGTGGGTTGAAAATGTACACACAATTGGTTAATTCACAAGAATTGGTCAAATGAAAACGTCACAGATGGTTATCCTGGTGTGGTCTGTGTCTCATGTCATGGAGTTGAATGCGCTTGTCAACAGGAATGTCAAGAGCGAGAGCACCTGCCCCGTACCGGAGAGACTTTGAGGCCAAACTACGCAACTTCTACAGGAAACTGGAGGCTAAAGGCTATGGCCAGGGCCCAGGAAAAATCAAGTAAGGAAAACTGTCCAGCTCTATACAACCCTACTGTTTCTTTTATTTTAAATTTTACCCCGTTTTTCTCCCCAATTTCATAGTATCCAATTATTAGTTACTATCTTGTCTCATCGCTACAACTCCCGTACGGGCTCAGCAGAGACGGAGGTAAAAAGTCATTCGTCCTCCGAAACACAATCCAACCAAGCCGCACAGCTTCTTAACACAGCTCGCATCCAACCCGGAAGCCAGCCGCACCAATGTGTTGGAGGAAACACCGCGCACCTGGCGACCTTGGTTAGCGCGCACTGCGCCCGGCCCGCCACAGGAGTCGCTGGTGCGCGATGAGACAAGGATATCCCTACCGTCCAAACCCTCCCTAACCCAGACAACACTAGGCCAATTATACGTCGCCCCACGGACCTCCCAGTCGCAACCGGCTGCGACAGAGCTTGGGAGCGAACCCAGAGTTTCTGGTGGCACAGCTAGCGCTGCGATGCAGTACCCTAGACCACTGCGCCACCTGGGAGGCCACAACCCTACTGTTTCTAAGACACTTTAGGGGTGTGTGTGCAAATTAGCACCATGTTGTATATCCATGTCTGTGTTGCTCAGCATCCTATGATGTTGTTGTGTTCCAGGCTTATTGTCCGGAGAGACCACCTGTTGGAGGGTACCTTTAACCAGGTCATGGCCTACTCACGCAAGGAACTACAGAGGAATAAGCTCTACATCACATTCATAGGAGAGGAGGGGTAAGCCAAAGCTGCTTCTATTGACCTGAACACAGACATTATAACAAAGAGGGACTTTGATCTGTGGAGTTCAACCATTGCATGAAAGTGCATGTCTTTACAATTACGGAATTCAATTAAGTTACTTGAAAAAGTAATGCATGTGTCAAGAAAGAACCCCCTCTCGTCTTTTAAAGAATGAACTGCTAGTTTTTAGGCTATATAGAGGATAGTGCATGTCTGTTTGATTCTTCTAGCATCACTGACTGTTACTGACAGATAACTGGTCTCTTCTCTTCCCACGCCGTCAGACTGGACTACAGTGGGCCGTCCAGAGAGTTTTTCTTCCTGCTCTCTCAGGAGCTGTTCAACCCCTACTATGGCCTGTTTGAGTACTCAGCCAACGACACGTACACCGTCCAGATCAGCCCCATGTCTGCCTTCGTAGAGAACCATCTGGAATGGTGAGGAGGACATCTGTTCGTCCTGGGTTTAAACTCGTCCTGGGTTGTGTTCATTAGGCACCAAAGGGAAGAAAACTGACTAACTGTGAGGGACGACCTTGACTTTTCAAATGAGAAACACTCTTTTTTGTGTTCTGTTGCAAAGCGTTTTCAAGTGTTTTCCATTGTCCTAATGAACATGACCGTGGGCTTGTTCTTCATTTACTTATTGGAGACAGAAAATGAATGGGTTTCATGGAAGTCTCATGTGATGAGACCTAAACACTTTCATTGCATTGGATTTGTAATTGTGTGTGAGACCTGTCTCTGTGTGTTTTTGTGCAGGTTCCGGTTTAGTGGGCGTATTTTGGGACTGGTGTTGATCCACCAGTATCTCCTGGATGCCTTCTTCACGCGGCCCTTTTACAAGGCTCTCCTCAGACTGTGAGTTTATGTCTGTCTGCCCACACACCTGCCTGTCTCTGTTTCTGTCTCTGTCTGTCTGAATTGGCCTTTACAATTATTCTATATGGAAAAATGTCTCTGCCACATACACAAGAAAGAAACATTATCCAGAATTGATTAGTGCGCAATCAGGCATAAATGTTGCCAGTAGTTTTAGACTTAACACAGTCAACCCAGATTGACTTTCTAGCGTGATAACTAAAGACAAGTCTCTCCAGATTGGATGATGATGATGATAGGCTACTGACAGAACAACTGACAGAATCAGCATCCTTTACATTTACACACAAAGCAAGTTAATCACTCCCCTTAATTGACTTTAAGACAATGGATTGCTTTGTGCAGTAATAGCTAGTGAACCCCACAGAAGTTCATCTGTGAGATAAATATGTTTACCTGTGCAGAGCCACTGACCTGAGTGATCTGGAGTATCTAGATGAGGAGTTCCATCAGAGTCTACAGTGGATGAAAGACAATGACATCACTGATGTGCTGGACCTTACCTTCACTGTGAATGAGGAAGTCTTCGGACAGGTATGTGAGAAGTACTAATACGTACAATGTCTAAACACATACACCCATAGCAAGCTGAAGTACTGTATAACATGTTCTTTTTTTACAGTGTATATCTTTCAGTATACTGTACACTATCATAGGGACTTTTCCTTTGTAAGATTTGTCTGTATTGTTATATGGATATTACTCTCTTTGTGGGCAGGTAACAGAGAGAGAGCTGAAGTCTGGAGGGGCCCACATTAATGTGACAGAAAAGAATAAGAAGGAGTACATTGACCGCATGGTGAAGTGGAGGGTGGAGAGAGGAGTGGTCCAGCAGACAGAGGCACTGGTCAGAGGCTTCTATGAGGTAGAGCAAACACTCTCAGGGCAACAACCATTGGCCATGGCATGATTTCCCCCTAATATTTCCAATTTGGTTTATTGTTTTTCCAGCCTTGCTATGATTTAAGAGGGTTTTCACTTTGCACTTCAAATATGATTTCTTAAAGTTTCTTAGAATGCAATAGAACATGACTATCAAATGAAATCAACAAATCAATGATGGGAGCAATGTGTCTAAATATGTGACCCGACCGGCCTGGGTTACATATTTGAAACAATTATTTGAAATTGTGTTATTTATATTGGATAAAAGTAGAAAATGGTATATCATACACTGCAGTAGAGGAACAATGGGAAAGTAGTTCTGCTTTGAAAGTTGATAAACTTGTAACCACACTTTTGAGAAAACGGCCCTTGAATGTTTTGGTACACCAACTGTAGAGCTCCTCTTCACACCCACTTAAGCCTTAGCCCCACCCATATCTTTAAGGATTCACATTTGAGACGATGTGCTAAACAGAGTGAGTAAGGTAGTGGAGTAAACTACCAAAGATTTCAAGAATAGAAATGGTGAAAGAAGTAGCAAAAATACACTATCTATTCCTTGCCCAATATCCTAATCTGACCAGTGGCGTGCCGTGGGTCTGGGGCCTGGGCCTTCAGTGAGGTCCTACACAGTCCCACCCGAATTAATCCACCTCTTATTACCATCATTATGATGCCATGGCTCTAGACACTATACATTTAGACAGAAACGCAGTATAACCAGGCATTGCGTCACCTTGAAATTGACATTTTTATTCAGAGAATTGCAGGGGAAGAGTACAATACAGTACAGTTCAACTAATAGACAAGAACATGGTCGATTGCAACAGAGTTATATTAATATTCTTCTTCTATACATTTCTGGTCCACAAACTTTGAACTTTAAGTCCCAAAAAAATCGTGTCCCCTAAATGAAAGTTCCTGTTTACCCAAAAACATGACACAATCAATGAGTCTTTTCAATATTTCCCTATTTTTCTTCACCTTTTCATTGGTTGCAGCTCCGGAGCAGCTCACTTGCAGCTCCGTTGCCCTGCACGCTTGTTCATTGAGCTGTAGATCCACTCGGGTGTCCCCAAAAGTTTTCAAAAGCACCATTGCTTGTAAGTGCCCAGGCGTACTTTGGTGTCCTGTTGCTGCCTTTGTTAGACAACTCAAGTTTGCAAAGCCAGTATGGCTCCAAACACCAAATCGATCACTTGCAAATAATAGGCATTCCCAGCAGTACAGTTTGCAGTGCTTCTCGGAGCCTGTGAGCCATTGATAGCGCTCGTAGTTGGAACTTTGAAAGTGGCGAACGAACCCCTTTCCCGCCTGTGACAGGCTTTATAGCGTCGGCGTCGGGCGACCTCTCCTTACAATGTCTAACTTTTTTTGAAAAGTTTGTCTTGAGAATGGCTTTATAATTATATCCTCGACCAAATCGATATCTTCTCCTTCCACCATTGTGGGTTGAAAAAACAGCTTAGTAGTACGCAAATTAATTTGTTTATCAAATTCAGTTTCCTAGTTCTGAGGTTCTGCATAGACCTGCCCATAGGACCTGCCTCTCAATATTGGTAATCCAATCAAAAGACGTGCACACACTACGTCTGCTAGCTGGCTCCTGTGTAACACTGGAGCCAGCCAGCAGGCGTACAATAGCCAACTCTAAAGCTGATTGGTTGACACTAAATTTTAATTTCCATTCACTTTAAGCTACAAGCGCCCGCACTGTTGATTCTGAAGGCCTGAGGGCAGATTTTAGACCCCTGGCAACACATGATGGCTGAATATGATTGGATAAAAGATCTAACATAAAGACCAGCCCTCCAAATCTCAACCTGGGGCTGGAAGCAGTGCAATCAAGAGGAAAGTTATGAAATGAAGAGTATAACTCTTACTCTGGGGAATAATTTAATACATATTTGTGGGAAAATATATATATATATATAGGCCAGCAGAGAAGGCCTTGCTGGCCCACCACTGAATCTGACTATGGTGGAGGTCATGTGGTTCTTCACATTCACACATCTGGCAAACACAGACTATATCAAATAAAACCAAAGTTTATTTGTCATATGCACAGGATACAGAAGGTGTAAATGGTACAGTGAAATAGTTACTTGCATATTTGTATAGTAGCAATATCAAAAATAGAAAGTGCCCAGATAAATATTTTATAAATATTAAATGATTCTTACCCAGACACACTTGTCTAAAGTGATGGGTCGTGTGAAAGAAATGCTATAACCAACCCCCAGCCACATCTATCTAAGTAGATGGGTCACTATTGTCTAGACCAGTGGTTCCCAAACTTTTTGTTGTTGTCCCGTACCCCTTCAAACTTTCAACCTCCAGCTGCGTACCCCCTCTAGCACCAGGGTCAGCGCACTCTCAAATGTTGTTTTTTGCCATCATTGTAAACCTGCTACACACACACACACTATACAATACATTTATTAAACATAAGAATGAGGGTGAGTTTTTGTCACAACCTGGCTCGTGGTAAGTGACAAAGAGCTCTTATAGGACCAGGGCACAAATAATAATAATCAATAATTTTGCTCTTTATTTAACCATCTTACATATAAAACCTTATTTGTTCATCACATTTTTATTTGATTTGAAAATTCTGAATAACTCACCACAGGTTAATGAGAAGGGTGTGCTTGAAAGGATGCACATGACTCTGCAATGTTGGGTTGTATTGGACAGAGTCTTAAATTATTTTCCACACACAGTCTGGGCCTGTATTTCATTTTCATGCTAGTGAGGACCGAGAATCCACTCTCACATAGTTATGTGGTTGCAAAGGGCATCAGTGTCTTAACAGCTCGATTTGCCAAGGCAGGATACTCTGAGCGCAGCCCAATCCAGAAATCGGGTAGGCGCTTCTGATTCAATTTAATTTTCACAGAACCGCTTGTTGTAATTTCGATGAGGCTCTCTTGTTCAGATATCGGCAAGTGGGCTGGAGGCAGGGTATGAAAGGGATAACGAATCCAGTTGTTTATGTCATCCGTTTCAGGAAAGTACCTGCGTAATTGCGCACCCAACTCACTCAGGTGCTTCGCTATATCATATTTTACATTGTCCATAAGCTTGGACACTAAAATCATGCAATGATGGAAAGACCTGTGTCCTTGTTAATGCAGACAGAGAAGAGCTCTGCCTTCTTAATCATAGCTTCAGTTTTGTCCATAACATTGAATATATTTTAGGAGAGTCCCTGTAATCCTAGATTCAGATCATTCAGGCGAGAAAAAACATCACCCAGATAGGCCAGTCGTGTGAGAAACTCGTCATCATGCAAACGGTCAGACAAGTGAAAATGATGGTCATTAAAGAAAACTTTGAGCTCATCTCTCAATTGAAAAAAACGTGTCAATACTTTGCCCCTTGATAACCAGTGCACTTCTGTATGTTGTAAAAGCCTTACATGGTCGCTGCACGTATCATTGCATAGTGCAGAAAATACATGAGAGTTCAGGGGCCTTGCTTTAACAAAGTTAACCATTTTCACTGTAGCATCGAAAACGTCTCTCAAGCTGTCAGGCATTCCCTTCGCAGAAAGAGCCTCTCGGTGGATGCTGCAGTGTACCCAAGTGGCGTCGAGAGCAACTGCTTGCACGCGCGTTACCACTCCACTATGTCTCCATGTTATGGCTTTTGCGCCATCAGTACAGATACCAACAGGAGCAGCAGCTACATCTGGACCGGACCGTTAGTGGAATTCCCACGAGAGAGTAACGGTTAATGTGATTGGATGTTAATTATTTGACTAGGCTACCTGTATATGACATTGTGTTGTTATTTCGCTGAACACTAGATGGTAAAATGTTTATTTTAGCAGTAAAACGAGGCTACTCAGGCGGGAAAAAAACTCACCTAAATGTATAGCCCCGTTGGAAAATATAAATGGACTGTTTGAAAATGTGAAGGAAAAAAATGTAAAAATCACATTTTTATTTGATGTACCCCCAACGGCATTGCGCGTACCCCTGGGGAAATGAATACCTGGTCTAGACATATACACATGTTCATTAAATAAAATAGATTACGGTAATCACCCCTAGACACAACTGGCTAACTTGATGGGTCATGTAATCATCTGGCAAAGGGGAGTCTTTTGTTTAGACATGTAGCTTAAAAAATCAAATCAAATGTATTGGTCTCATGTGCTGAATAAAACAGGTACCTTACAGTGAAATGCTTACTTTTGAGCCCCTAACCAACAATACAGTTAAAAAAAATATGGATAAGAATAAGAGATAAAAGTAACAAGTAATTAAAGAGCAGCAGTAAAATAACAATAGCGAGACTATATACGGGGGGGTGGGGGGGGGGGGGTACATGTAGGTAGAGTTATTATAGTGACTATGCATAGATGGCAACAGATTAGCAGTTGTGTAAAGAGGGGTAAGGCACTGCAAATAGCCTGGGTATCCATTTGACTGGATGTTCAGGAGTCTTATGGCTTGGGGTAGAAGCTGTTGACTAGACTTGGCGCTCAGGTACCACTTGCCGTGCGGTAGCAGAGAGATCAGTCTATGACAAGGGTGGCTGGAGTCATTGACAGTTTTTAGGGCCTTCCTCTGACACCGCCTGGTATAGAGGTCCTGGAAGGCAGGAAGCTTGGCCCCAGTGATGTACTGTACCATTCGCAATACCCTCTGTAGTGCCTTGCGGTCGGAGGCCGAGCAGTTGCCATACCAGGCAGTATGCTCTCGATGGTGCAGCTTTAGAACCTTCTGAGGACCCATGCCAAATCTTTTTCAGTTTCCTGAGGAGAATACGTTTTGTCGTGCCCTCTTCAAGATTGTCTTTGTGTGCTTGGACCATGTTAGTTTGTTGGTGATGTGGACAACAAGGAACTTGAAGCTCTCAACCTGCTCTACTGCTGCCCTGGCAATGAGAATGGGGGCGCGCTCAGTCCTCTTTTTCCTGTAGTCCACAATCATCTCCTTTGTCTTGATCACGTGAGAGAGAGGTTGTTAACCTGACACCACACGACCAAGTCTCTGACCTCCTCCCTATAGGCTGTCTCGTTGTTGTCAGTGATCAGGCCTATCACTGTTGTGTCATCTGTAAATGTAATGATGGTGTTGGAGTCATGCCTGGCCGTGCAGTCATGAGTGAACAGGGAGTACAAGAGGGGACTGAGCACGCACCCCTGAGGGGCTTCTGTGTTGAGGATCAGCGTGGCAGGTGTTGTTATCTACCCTTACCACCTGGGGGCGGCCCGTCAGGAAGTCCAGGATCCAGTTGCAGAGGGAGGTATTTAGTCCCAGGATCCTTAGCTTATTGATGAGCTTTGAGGGCATTATGGTGTTGAATGCTGAGCTGTAGTCAATGAATAGCATTCTCACAGATGTTCCCTTTATCCAGGTGGGAAAGGGCCGTGTGTGGTGCAATAGAGATTGCATCATCTGTGGATCTGTTGGGGCGGTATGCAAATTGGAGTGGGTCTAGGGTTTCTGGGATGATGGTGTTGATGTGAGCCATGACCAGCCTTTCAAAGCACTTCATGGCTACAGACGTGAGTGCTACGGGTCAGTAGTCATTTAGGCAGGTTACCTTAGAGTTCTTGAACACAAAGACTATGGTGGTCTACAGACTCAGACAGGGAGAGGTTGAAAATGTCAGTGAAGACACCAGTTGGTCAGCGCATGCTCACAGTACGCGTCCTGGTAATCCGTCTGGCCCTGCGCCATTGTGAATGTTGACCTGTTTAAAGGTCTTACTCACATCGGCTGCGGAGTTCTTTATCACACAGGCTTCCGGAACAGCTGGTGCTCTCATGCAGGTTTCAGTGTTGTTTGCCTCGAAGCGAGCATAGAAGTAGCTCATCTGGTAGGCTTGTGTCACTGGCCAGCTCTCGGCTGTGCTTCCCTTTGTAGTCTGTAATGGTTTGCAAGCACTGCCACCTCCGATGAGCATCAGAGCCGGCATAGTACGATTCGATCTTAGTCCTGTATTGACGCTTTGCATGTTTGATGGTTTATCGGAGGGCATAGCGGTGATTTCTTATAAACGTCCGGAGAGATCCGCTCCTTGAAAGCTGCAGCTCTAGCCTTTAGCTCAGTGCAGATGCTGCCTGTAATCCATGGCTTTTGGTTGGGGTATGTACTTATGGTCACTGTGGGGACGATGTCATCAATGTACTTATTGATTAAACCAATGACTGATGTGGTGTACTCCTCAATGCCATTGGAGGAATCCTGGAACATATTACAGTCTGTGCTAGCAAAACAGTCCTGTAGCTTAACATCTGCTTCCTCTGACCACTTTTTTATTGATCTAGTCACTGGTGCTTCCTGCTTAAATTGTTGCTTGTAAGCAGGAATCAGGAGGACAGAATTATGGTCAGATTTTCCAAATGGAGAGCGAGGGAGAGCTTTGTATGCGTCTCTGTGTGTGGCGTATAGGTGGTCCAGAGTTATTTTTCCTCTGGTTGCACATTTAACATGCTGATAGAAATTTGGTAAAACAGATTTAAGTTTCCCTGCATTAAAGCCCCTGGCTACTAGGAGTGCCACCGCCTCTGGGTGAGCGTTCTCTTGTTTGCTTATTGCGGAATACAGCTCATTCAATGCTATCTTAGTGCCAGCCTCTGACTGTGGTGGTATGTAAACAGCTACGAAAAATATAGATGAAAACTTTCTCGGTAGGTAGTGTGGTCTACAGCTTATCATGAGATACTCTACCTCAGGCAAGCAATAGCTCAAGACTTCCTTAGTTATCGTGCACCAGCTGTTGTTTACAGATATACATAGTCTGCCTCCCCTTGTCTTACAAGACGCTGCTGTATTATCCTGCCGGTACATTGCATAACCAGCCAGCGGTATGTTGATATTGTCGTTGTTCAGCCACGTCCATGAGGCATAAGATGTTACAGTTTTAATGTCCCGTTGGTAGTTTAATCTTCCACGTAGATCATCGATTTTATTCTCCAAAGATTGCATGTTTGCAGGCAGAATGGAGGGAAGTGGGGGTTTATTCGATCGCCTATGAATTCTCAGAAGGCAGCCTGACCTTCGGCCCCTCTTTCTCCGCCTCCTCTTCACGCAGATCCCGGGGATCGGGGCCTGTTCCCGAGGAAGCAGTATGTCATTCGCGTCGGGCTCGACAGAGTCATGAAAGGGAAAAAAAGGATTCTGCTAGTTCGTGGTGAGTAATCGCAGTCCTGATGTCTAGAAGTTATTTTCGGTCATAAGAGATGGTAGCAGCAACATTATGTACAAAATAAGTACAAAAATAAGTTACAATCAACGCGAATAAACAAACAAGAAAACAATCGGCTGGGGGCACGCAAAACGTTAGCCTTCATCTCCGGCGCCATCTTATCAGGTAGCTAACATTAGCTACCTGATAGCTTGCTAGCTAAACAATGAACCTAATGGTGCTTTCAAGACAACAGGGAACTTGGAAAAATACAAGGTCAAATCATGACATCAGTGATCTTCAGGTTGGAAAGTCTGGGCTCTAGAAAGAGGCCCGGGTTCACGGACTTGGCATTCCGTGTTGGATGACTGTTCAAAATTATTTTTCCCAGTTGGAGCTTGTTTTGTCTGAGTTCCTAGTTGTCTTGTACGCACTGAAGTTGTAAGTCTGAGATTTCCCGAGTTCCTAGTTTCGAGTTCCCAGTTGTTTTGAATGTGGCAATAATATCAACCCACACTGATTGTCATAGCTAGCCACCATGCATAGCTAGCTAACATTAGGCTATAACTAGCAATGCAAGTAGATTTCTGAGATGTGAATAATATTTATTCTCGAGCCAGCCAGCTAACGTTAGCTACCTAGCTAACAGTAAGCTTTAACTTGCAGTGAAAATGACTTGCTGACAAAATTAGAAACATATAATATCTGAAAATGTAGCTAGCTAGACTCTCACTTGTATACATGGATGAACGCTTCGCCCTCTCTGTCAGATGCCATGGTTGCCCTAAGTTTGTAGATGAAATTCAGAGACAGTTGTTTCATACAACAGCCTTCTGTGTTCTCTTTTCAACTCCCTCCGCATATTTGCAATCGAACAGCAGAACTTTTAACATCTCCTTAGCCATCATACTCTGTTTCCATCGGGGATTCCACTGATTTTCTTCCCCATCACTGTCATCAGAAGACTCTACAATATCTGATTCAATGAAAATGTTTTTACCTACATCAGGGATTTCCTCATCATCTGATTCATTTTCAGAGTCAGAGAGTGCCAGCATGGCACTAGCTTCTTCCAGAAAGTGGAGAGCATTAGCATCGCTTTTGTACTTCTTCATGATATCTTTCAAAAAAGCTGCGGTAGAAAGGATTATCTGCACGAGTGGCGGTCAGTGCCAAGGGAGTATGGTTATTTATTTTATTAGCATGACCTTATTTCTATTACAGCATATTGGATATTCGCCCAGCTCAATGCAACATCGATAGGTTTAGGCTACTACATGATACTCACATTTTTCTTGTACCCATCATGACGCTGCTAAAACCTACAGAAGTCTAAGAATTAAAGGTTACAAGCTTACAAAGTTTAGTCAACATAGCTACTAGAACTAACACATTAGTAAACCCGCTAAAATCATGCGGTACAGTGTACAGTCAGAAAGCAGTTTCGCAGTTTCACCAGCAGGCCCGGGTGGCAATCTTTCTCTCTGTCTTTCTCTCTCTCGTTCAAATGCCTCTCCTGTGAAGTAGTGATGTGCGACATACACCTAGTTACCTGAAACGAGTCACATACAGTATGTACACTCCTACATCGTTTTTAATGTTCTATGTTCCTGCAATATTTCTCCAGGTGGTGGACTCACGGCTGGTGTCAGTGTTCGATGCCAGAGAGTTGGAGCTGGTCATTGCTGGGACAGCTGAGATAGACCTCAATGACTGGAGGAACAACACAGAGTATAGAGGAGGTGAGCAGACTGCAGTGAAGCACATCACTGGACATTAGCTAATGGAGAATCTTCAATGAACATGCCTAGTTAATTAAAGGTTAAATAAATTAATTAATTAATGTAGGACTATGGTGAATGTAGTGGGTACAGGAATCTAGCCCAACATGTTTTTATGGGTAATATGTGTTTGTGAAGTTGACATACACCTTAGCCAAATACATTTAAAC
Organism: Oncorhynchus kisutch; assembly: GCF_002021735.2. Taxonomy (NCBI): domain Eukaryota; kingdom Metazoa; phylum Chordata; class Actinopteri; order Salmoniformes; family Salmonidae; genus Oncorhynchus; species Oncorhynchus kisutch. The sequence goes on from NC_034203.2 coordinate 23,287,968, forward strand.
TCAGTTTTCACAATTCCTGACAGTTAATCCTAGTAAAAATTCCCTGTCTTAGGTCAGTTTGAGTCACCACTTTATTTGAAGAATGTGAAATGTCAGAATAATAGTAGAGAGAATGATTTATTTCAGCTTTTATTTCTTTCATCACATTCCCAGTGGGTCAGAAGTTTACATACACTCAATTACTATTTGGTAGCATTGCCTTCAAATTGTTTAACTTGGGTCAAATGTTTCAGGTAGCCTTCCACAAGCTTCCCACAATAAGTTGCGTGAATTTTGGTCCATTCCTCCTTACAGAGCTGGTGTAACTGAGTCAGGTTTGTAGGCCTCCTTGCTCGCACATGCTTTTTCAGTTCTGCCCACAAATTTTCCATGGTATTGAGGTCTGTACTTTGTGATGGCCACTCCCATGCCTTCACTCTGTTGTCCTTAAGCCATTTTGCCACAACTTTGGAAGTATGCTTGGGGTCATTGTCCATTTGGAAGACCCATTTGCAATCAAGCTTCAACTTCCTGACTGATGTCTCGAGATGTTGCTTCAATATATCCACATAATTTTCCTGCCTCATGCCATCTATTTTGTGAAGCACCAGTCCCTCCTGCAGCAAAGCACCCCCACAACATGATGCTGCCACTCCCGTGCTTCACGGTTGGGACTGTGTTTTTCGGCATGCAAGGCTCCCCCTTTTTCCTCCAAACATAACGATGGTCATTATGGCCAAAAAGTTATATTTTTGATTAATCAGACCAGAGGACATTTCTCCAAAAAGTACGATCTTTGTCCCCATGTGCAGTTGCAAACTGTAGTCTGGCTTTTTTATGGCGGTTTTCGAGCAGTGGCTTCTTCCTTGCTGATCGGCCTTTCAGGTTATGTCGATATTGGACTCGTTTTACTGTGGATATATATACTTTTGTACCTGTTTCCTCCAGCATCTTCACAAGGTCCTTTGCTGTTGTTCTGGGATTGATTTGCATTTTTCACACCAAAGAACGTTCATCTATAGGAGACAGAATACGTCTCCTTCCTGAGCGGTATGATAGCTACGTGGTCCGATGGTGTTTATACTTGCGTGCTATTGCTTGTACAGATGAACGTGGTACCTTCAGGCATTTGGAATTGCTCCCAATGATGAACCAGACTTGTGGAGGTCTACAATTCTTTTTCTGAGGTCTTGGCTGAATTCTTTTGATTTTCCCATGATGTCAATCAAAGAGGCACTGAGTTTGAAGGTGGCCTTGAAATACATCCACAGGTACGACATAATTGTCTGGAATTTTCCAAGCTGTTTAAAGGCACAGTCAACTTAGTGTATGTAAACTTCTGACCCACTGGAATTGTGATACAGTGAAAGTGAAATAGTGAAATAGTCTGTCTGTAAACAATTGTTGGAAAAATTACTTGTGTCATGCACAAAGTAGATGTCCTAACCGACTTGCCAAAACTATAGTTTGTTTACAAGAAATTTGTGGAGTGGTTGAAAAACTGGTTTTAATGACTCCAACCTAAGTGTATGTAAATTTCAGACTTCAACTGCATGTTGTATGTTGATTGACATTTAATTGTCAATCTTGTTAGATGGACTGAACACACAGGCCACATTCCCTTGTTGAACCAGCCGCCCTGTAGCCCCTGGTCCTAAACTGTATATGCTCTAGCCAACTTTTCTATGGCATTGCAACAATAAAGTAGTTGGCTACTGCACATCCGGTATGTGACCAGCTACCACCTCCGTTGGCCTTCTCCATTGCAGGCTACCATGACAGCCACATAGTGATCCGGTGGTTCTGGGGGGCAGTGGAGCGCTTCAACAATGAGCAGAGGTTGCGTCTGCTGCAGTTTGTGACGGGCACCTCCAGTGTTCCCTACGAGGGCTTCACCGCACTACGGGGCAGCAACGGCCTGCGACGCTTCTGTATCGAGAAGTGGGGCAAGATCACCGCTCTACCCAGGTAATATACAGTAAACTCTTTACCCAAGACTATAATTGTATGATTAAATTATAGGCTATTATAGGTCTGTACATGCTTTGGATTCAAACTTTCCTAATTATGTTATCCTTCAAACCCCTGCATAACTTTCACATACAACGCATTTGGCAAAAAACTATTCAGTTGATGTGGTTGTCTAATGCTGATGATCTACAGTATATCTATCTTCCAGGGCACACACATGCTTCAACCGGCTGGATCTCCCTCCGTACCTTTCCTACACCATGCTCTATGATAAACTGCTTATCGCTGTGGAGGAGACCAGCACCTTTGGCCTTGAGTGAAGGAGAAAGACATTGTGTATCCCAAATGGGACCCTATTACCTGTATAGTGCCCTTAGTATTGCACTAGGGCAGGGATCATCAACTAGATTTAGCCGCGGGACAATTTTTTCTTGAGGGGATGGTCAGGGGGCTGCAACATACTGTAATTATAAATAATTTGTAGACTGCAAATTGACCACAAGAATCCCAAACAGATATAATATTTCACTAAAACAATCACTTCAAACGTTGCTTACATTTGTATATGATCACAATATCTCGCTATTATGCGTGGGAATACTTTGGAAGATTTCCAAAATTAAAATCACTTGGAGCTGATTTGCTGGTGTTTTTACAGTCTTTTATGTCCATGTAAATAACATCATGTGCGGAACCCTGCATTAGGGAATAGGGTTCCATTTGGAAAGCAGTCAAGATCTTACTGTCGAATCCTGTGCCTCAGGACCGGGGATTCTACTGTTTGCAACACTCCCTTTTTACTGTACATTTCAATACAACAGCCAGAGGACTGTACATTTCTCTTTTTGAACTATCTATGTACAGTGTACAAGAAAAAGGAAAAGCCAACCACCACCGCATGCATTACTCACCTATTACAATGTACCTTTGTTAAGGGGATATTGCATAAAGTAACCAAGCTGTATGCAATAGCTCTTATTTGGCCTCAGCCTATAACAGTACTCAGGGCCATGACTCAACAAATCACACCAACGAATCGGCTAGTCCATCTCTGCACCAACAGCCTCAGCTAGCATCGTCACAATCTATTACCAATCACAACCACAATGATCACTAAAGAAATGCCTCAATTCACATAATAAGAGGGAGAAAAATGCCTCAAAAACTGTCACGTGAAGAACCACTACAACCAACATTATATCAAAACGTTGTGTTCCAACTTCAGCAATTCCACTTCAAATACTGCTGTGACTGGGATTATCCCAGGATAGGACATCAGCAAAGGACTGGCTCATCATCAGCGCTCAAGGACAAAATGGCTGCTGAAGGGTATTACTACTAAAATAATAACCAAAGCATATTGTCCATAAAGAACTTCAAGTAAATATAATTTTTACCAAGATTTTGTGAACATTGTGATATATCAAGAGAGATTCCAAAATATAGCAAGACCCTCCCACAATTGCAAAATGACTGTTGGAGGATTCTAAGGATATTAGTTGTTATTGTATATTGATATTAGTTTCACTGTAAGTGATTAGAGTGAAGGGAGGTGAAGAAACCCACTTTATTACCAATGTCTGATCAGAAGAATAACTGTTTTGATGTGCTCCATGTGTAAACTTATTCTTTCCCCTCTTGATTTTGAGAACCATTTGATGTTTACATGAGATGCGTTTTCTCTTATTTCAACACAATTCAGTCAGGATATTATGAATGTTTCATTATCACAAAATGTATTTGTTTCATCTGTATATGGTAGACTGTGAATAACACCACACATTATTTTGGAAATGTAAAAATATATATTTTAATGTGTTTTTTACAAGATCTTTTCAAGCATGGAAAACACAAAAGGACATATTGAAGTTTTTTTGTTATCATTTTCAAACACCAAGAGAGAGATGATTTGAAGTAAATTTGCAGGTCTTGTGTTTAGATTGTACTGGATCTTATTCTTCCTGAATAATTGTTGCACTTGTAAGGAGTTAACACTTAGTAAACTCACCTGAAATAGGTATACCACTATTCAAACAAAAATCGATTATATTTTTAAATGTAACTTCACTTGCAAATATAGTTTTTGCTGAAATAAATACAGTAGCATACAATGCTGTTGACCTGTTACCGCTTGTGTTTTAGCAGAGTTAACATGTTTGATTTCGTTTCAGTTTATGCCTGTATACCCTTGCCCACAGCCATATGTGCTATGACATGATGAAAATGTAATTGACTCAAAATGGACGTCATGTTGGAGTATCTTTTGTCAGTTCCAGGTTGCCATGCCACATCCTTTAGGACAGACCCCACAGGGTTGCTTTATTAATTTACCCTCATGTTGACATTTAATGCACATATGCTATCGCGACTTTATCATAATAGGATATGACAGCTGTTATAGTCTGCAAATGCCATGCCTTAACATGAAAACACTGTATATGACAACATGCCACTGTCACACAGACATAAGCCTATAACTGAGTTGATTGCAGACCAATTCAATAATTGTATATGTCCCATCTTTTCATGTGCATCGTTATAGTAGTTTGATATTAGAAGAGAGACACCAGAAACTTACATTAAACACTACTGTACTTACATGACCTATGTTTCTGATCCAATCTGTTCACTTTATCTCGTGTTCCTTTCCTTGGACAACTAAGATTCTGGAATGTATAGTGAGTGCATTTACAGTTGCTATTATAAAATTGAAAGGCTGTAAGATATACAGGAAATGTATAACAATTTCTAATATACTCAGTAAGATGTTCCTGAAATCATTTTGAAATGACAAACTGTCAGATATACAGTACAAGATTGAAGGGAGTTATTCATGTATTTTTATTTATTTATTTTCTACACTATGTTTTTATGCAGTATGTTTAAGTTACTGTTGAAAATGTGTCTCATGCTATGCACATTTTGTGTGGCGAAGATCAAGCAATGCAATTTTCAAACATCAATCTGTTGCCTATTTTGAAAATATCTCACATGATATTTCCTCTTTAAGAGATGGCAGCTAGTGAACGTTTTACAACCATTATTTTGTTCTCAGAAACCCTCTGAGGTATATATGTTTCACTGTCTGTCCCTACTATGTCCTCCTAGATTTTCTTGGCCCGACAGTATTCTTTGGTTATCTGTTGGGCTCAGTAATTCTCAGGCTGCGCTTTCAATTCAAGCAAATATACTGTTAACGAATGTCAATAAAAAAATCACTTCGTTAAGCACCTACTTTCTTCCACTAGTTTTATGAGTGTCAAAGAATAGTGATATGTTCCCAGGATATGTTAACTTGTCACGACTCCCGTTCAGAAAGGGTCCTGTCAGTTCCACCTCCTAGCCCTCCCGCTCCCATTCCTATGGAGTTAGGGGGGGCCGCTTCGAGGGGTACCGGAGGAGGAGGCTCCTCCTGCACCAGCTGTGGTCGGAGAGGACACACGGCCGACCGGTGCTGGGGGAGCCCGTCTGGGAGTTGAGAGGGCAGGCAGAACACTTCTCGGTCACCCCAGGTGAGTCAGCATCAAACTCACCCAGAGCCCCCTGTTGGTCACATGTTTGTATGAAATGTTTTCCTTGATTTTTCACCCTCTTCCCAGCATAAGGCGCTAGTCGATTCAGGCGCAGCTGGGAACTTTATGGATCGTGGACTCGCCCTCAAGCTGGGAATTCCGCTGGTGCCGATAGATCCCCCCTTCCCTGTGCACACCTTAGATAGCTGGCCATTAGGGTCCGGGCTGGTCAGGGAGGCCACGGTTCCACTGGACAAGGTAACGCAGGGGGATCATAGGGAGCGGATTAGTCTCTTCCTTATCAATTCACCTGCGTTTCCAGTGATGCTGGGGGTTCCCTGGCTGGCCAGTCACAATCTTAGGATTTCGTGGAGACAGGGGGTTCTCCAGGGGTGGTCAGAGGAGTGTTCAGGTAGGTGTATGGGAGTTTCCATCGGTGCCACGTCGGTGGAGAGTCCAGACCAGGTTTCCACTGTGCGCATTCCCTCTGAGCATGCCGATTTGGCTATCGCCTTCTGTAAGAAGAGGGCGACTAAATTACCACCTCATCGACAGGGGGATTGTGCGATAAACCTCCAGGTAAACGCTGTGCTTCCCAGGAGTCACGTGTACCCATTGTTACAGGAGGAGACGTTGGCTATGGAGACATGTCACGGAATCTTTGGGACAGGGGTACATTCAGCCCTCCATCTCACCCGTCTCCTCGAGTTTCTTTTCCGTGAAGAAAAAGGAGGGAGGTCTGAGTCCGTGCATTGATTATAGAGGTCTCAATACCATCACAGTGGTGTTTAGTTACCTGCTACCTCTCATCGCTATGGCGGCGGAATCATTTCATGGAGCGCGTTTTTTTTCATGAAACTGGACCTCAGGAGTGCGTATAATCTGGTGCGTAATCGGGAGGGAGACGAGTGAAAAAACGTGTTTAGTACCACATCGGGCCATTGTGAGTACCTCCTCATGCCATTATGGGTTAAAGAATGCTCCAGTCGTCTTTCAATCCTTTGTAGATGAGATTCTCAGGGACCTGCATGGGCAGGGTGCGGTTGTATATATCGATGATATCCTGATCTATTCCGCCACACGCGCTGCGCATGTGTCTCTGGTGCGCAAGGTGCTTGGTAGACTGCCGGAGCATGACCTATAGGTCAAGGCTGAGAAGTGTGTGTTCTCCAAACGAGCCGTCTCCTTCCTGGGTTATCGCATTTCCACCTCGGGGGTGGTGATGGGGTGTAACCACGTTAAGACTGTGCGTAATTGGCCGACGGTGAAGGAGGTGCAGCGGTTTTTATGGTTTACTACCGGAGGTTTATCCGGGGTTTTGGCCAGGTAGCGGCCCCCATTACCTCACTGCTGAAGGGGGTGCCGGTGCGTTTACGGTGGTCGGCAGAGGCTGACAGAGCCTTCAATCGGTTGAAGGCGCAGTTCACTGATGCGCACGTGTTTGCGCATCCGGACCCCTCTTTAGCGTTCATAGTGGAGATGGATGCATCCGAGGCTGGGGTGGGTGCTGTGCTATCACAGCGCTCGGGTACGCCACCGAAACTCTGCCCCTGTGCTTTCTTTTCAAAGAAGCTCGGTCCGGCAGAGCGTAACTATGATGTGGGGGACCGGGAGTTGTTAGCTGTGGTAAAGGCCCTGAAGGTGTGGAGACACTGGCTTGAGGGGGCTAAGCACCCTTTTCTCATCTGGACTGAACACCGGAATCTGGAGTATATCCGGGCAGCTAGGAGACTGAATCCACGTCAGGCAAGGTGGGCCATGTTCTTCACCCGATTTAGGTTCACCATCTCGTATAGACCAGGTTCCCTGAACACGAAGGCTGACGCTCTGTCCCGTCTCTATGACACGGAGGATCGGCCCATCAGTCCTACTCCCATCCTTCCAGCCTCTAGGCTGGTGGCACCGGTGGTATGGGAGGTGGACGTGGACATTGAGCGGGTGTTACGGGTGGAACCTGCGCCTCCACAATGTCCTACGGGTCACAAGTACGTGCCCCTTGGTATTCGTGATCAATTGATTCGGTGGGCTCACACACTACCCTCTTCGGGTCATCCTGGTGTGGCGAGGACAGTGCGGGGTCTTAGGGGGAAGTACTGGTGGCCCACCTTGGCTAGGGACGTGCATTTCTATGTCTCTTCCTGTTCGGTGTGCGCCCAGAGTAAGGCTCCTAGGCACCTTCCTAGAGGGAACACCACGGTCCTGGTTGTTGTGGATCAGTTTTCTAAGTCCTGCCGTCTCCTCCCATTGCCTGGTCTCCCTACGGCCCTACAGACTGCGGAGGCTCTATTTACCCACATCTTCCGGCACTACGGGGTGCCGGAGGACATCGTCTCTGTTTGGGGTCCCCAGTTCACATCCCGATTATGGAGGGCGTCTGGTGGTCTCGGTCAGTTTTTTGACCTCTGGTTATCACCCCAAGAGTAATGGGCAGGTGGAGAGAGTGAACCAGGAGCTGGGTAGGTTTCTGCGGTCGTATTGCCAGGACCGGCCAGGGGAGTGGTCAAGGTACGTCCCATGGGCGGAGTTGGCCCAGAACTCACTCCGCCACTCCTCCACGAACATGTCACCATTTCAATGCATGTTGGGCTACCCGCCGGTCCTGGCGCCGTGGCATCAGAGTCAGACCGAGGCTCCTGCGGTGGAGGAGTTGGTGCAGCGCTCCAAGGAGACCTGGAGGGCCGTCCAGGAATCCCTCAAGCAAGCCGGTAGACGGCAGAAGAGGAGCGCTGACCGCCACCGCAGTGAGGCCCCTGTGTTTGTACCGGGGGACAGGGTCTGGCTCTCGACCCGAAACCTACCCCTCCGATTGCCATGCACCGGAAGCTGGGGCCGTCTACCGGAGTTCTATGAGACTGAACCGGGGTAAACTGGGATATGGCTCCTCACCTCACTGTGCAAAAAATGGGAGGGAGGAGGACTGGGTCAAATCGACCATCACCGGGCCATAATGTCAACAAAACAGCATGATGCATCGTTCAGAAACATAAAACATACATTTTCTATCAAATAGGTTATACATTAGGCTACCATTTTTGTAGTTTTCCTTGGGAAGGCAGGTAAAGCGATATACGTTTTAAGACTGGCGGCTCATGACAGACGGGAGACTCTAGCAGCTCTGGACAGACGGGAGACTAGCAGCTCTGGATGGGCGGGAGACTCTAGCAGCTCTGGACAGGCGGGAGACTCTAGCAGCTCTGGATAGGCGGGAGACTCTAGCAGCTCTGGACAGGCGGGAGACTCTAGCAGCTCTGGACAGGCGGGAAATTCTAGCAGCTCTGGACAGGCGGAAGACTCTAGCAGCTCTGGACAGACAGGAGACTCTGGCAGCGCTGGAGAGGAGGAAGGCTCTGGCAGCGCTGGACAGGCGGGAGCACTTGTAGGGCTAAGACGGAGAGACAGCCTGGTGCGGGGGGCTGCCACCGGAGGGCTGGTGCGTGGAGGTGGCACTGGATAGCCCGGACCGTGCAGGCGCACTGGAGGTCTTGAGCACCGAGCCTGCCCAACCTTACCTGGTTGAATGCTCCCAGTCACCCTGCCAGTGCGGCGAGGTGGAATAGCCCGCACTGGGCTGTGCAGGTGAACCGGGGACACCATGCGTAAGGCAGGTGCCATGGCTTCATGGCACCTGGCTCGATGTCCACTCTAGCCCGGCCGATACGAGGAGCTGGTATGTACCACACCGGGCTATGCACCCGCACTGGGGACACCGTGCGCTTCACAGCATAACACGGTGCCTGCCCGGTCTCTCTCGCCCTCCGGTAAGCACAGGAAGTTGGCGCAGGTCTCCTACCTGGATTCGCCACACTTCCTGTGTGCCACCCCCAATAATTTTTTGGGGCTGACTCTCGGGCTACCATCCGCCCCGCCCTGCTGCCTCCTCATACCAGCGCCTCTCTGCCTTCACTACCTCCAGCTCTTCTTTGGGGCGGCGATATTCTCCTGGCCTGGCTGTGCCCAGGGTCCTTTCCCGTCTAGGATCTCTTCCCAAGTCCATGTCTCTAAATAGTGCTGCCTCTCCTGCTGCCTCTCCTGCTGCTGCCTGTTACCACGGCGCTTGGTCCTTGGTTGGTGGGTGTTTCTGTAACGATTTTCTTCTGTTGAAGGAGAGGAGGACCAAGATGCGGCGTGGTAAGTGTTCATTAACATTTTTAATAACAAAAACACTGAACACTATGAAATACAAAAGCAATAAACGTAATGTGAATAACCGAAACCGAAAACAGTACCGTGTGGTGAACAAACACAGACACGGAAACAAACACCCACAAACCAACAGTGAAACCCAGGCTACCTAAGTATGATTCTCAATCAGAGACAACTAATGACACCTGCCTCTGATTGAGAACAATACTAGGCCAAAACATAGAAATCCCAAAATCATAGAAAAACAAACATAGACTGCCTACCCCAACTCACGCCCTGACCATACTAAATAACGACAAAACAAAGGAAATAAAGGCCAGAACGTGACACTTAAACACAGGGTAATTGGCTAGAATTACATTTGTAAATTTGGTCAGAAATGCCCTAACTGGAAAACTTCTCCGAAACGCAGTAAAAGAAAGGACACTTTGTTACGCTTACAACAGCGCGCATTTCTGTATACAGAGTATTCATCAACGAGAGAGTGGATCATCAATGAGAGAAGCCACCCTCAGGTCGAGACGAAGCCACTGCGCTTCTTCTGAACAGCATCAAAACCCCAATCAGGAAAGAGCCATTTCAGGATGTGTATAACGTTATACCTGGCAAAGAGGTTGGGGGTTATTAAAAAAGCTACAGGCTATTTTCTGCCTGGTGTATAATATTCTGATCATGTTCCTAACTTGGGATGCTTTCAATCATAGTGCATGGTTGTCCTTTTCAATCAATGATCAATGTGGTAACAACTACAGGCACCATCCATTGGATGTATGTCCATCTAATAATTTACTATAGCTCAAGGACTATTTTGTTTTTAACATAGATTCAGGTATTTGACATTGCACCAGAAAGCAAACCAAATTCTCAGGATAACAAAGAAATACAATTACAGATCCCCATTGACTAGTAATTTTCCCCAGCTGTGGGTGAAAGACTGGCAAGTGAATCTGGCCATTGACATACCGAAAATAAAGAGAACTGAATTCACAGGAGATTTGTCATGCCAAAGCATGGACAAAAGCATGTCATCTATTCCAAAACCATGGACACTCTTTGATTAGCACTCTTATCGATTTATCTTTTTTCATGGTTTATCTGGACAGCTGAGACAAGTTACAGTATTACAATCTTTTCCTGTGCATAACTTGTTGAGTTGTAAACTACAGTTGGCCAGGTTCAGTACTAGTGTGAGTTCATTCCCTTAAATAATGTAATTAGTCAACATAGTATCACTAACAGAGAGCCAGCACTAACACAGAGAGGCTGCTGCCTCTACAGACTCAAATCATTGGCCACTTTAATAAATGGATCACTAGTCACTTTAAATAAAGCCACTTTAACAATGTTTATATATCTTACATTACTCAACTCATATGCATATACTGTATTTTATACCATCTATAGCATCTTGCATATGCCGCTCGGTCATCGCTCATCCATATATTTCTATGTACATATTCTCATCCACCCCTTTAGATTTGTGTGTATTAGGTAGTTGTTGTGGAATTGTTAGATTACTTGTTAGATATTACTGCACTGTCAGAACTAGAAGCACAAGCATTTTGCTACCCTTGTATTAACATCTGCTAACCATGTGTATGTGACCAATAACATTTGATTTGGTCAATGCAACAGAGGAGTAGGCTAAGCCATGCTAATTGGGCTGCCAAGCTGTCTGCGATTCAGAGGTAATATGTTGTAATCCAGTTTGAGCCAGACCTCTCGTAGCTGCATACCATACCTTTAACCTGGAGATGTTGGGGAAACACACTAGTGACTTATCATTAGCACTCTTCTGTGCTAGTTTATCAAAGTGTGTGTGTCAAATCAAATCAAATTTTATTGGTCACATACACATATTTAGCAGATCTTCTTGCAGGTGTAGTGAAATGCTTGTGTTCCTAGCTCCAACAGTGCAGTAGTATCTAAGTGTGTGTTTGTGTGTGTGTGTAGGAGTGATCATGTGTGTAGGAGTGACCATGTGTGTATGAGTGGCCATGTGTAAAATAGCTTGTGGGAGTTTCATTTTTATAAGTTACAAGTCACACAGGCTTTATAACATGAGTTTGAGTGCTGTAATCAGGCCTCTTGGGAATGAGCTGAATTTAGTCCCTCATGGACGTTTTGCCACCGCCAATTTTGTCCAGGTAGTCGTGTAAACACTTAGTCAGGTAAATATATATATTAAGTTATTGTTTTTTTTCAAGATCACTAATTGGTTGTGAGAGTGATCCTGCTTGGGCTGAGTGTCTTCTCACCTTAACCCACCTACCCTGTGCTTTATAATCACTTTCTCATATGCACACAGCTGAGAGCCCATGCACCTGGTCCTCAGTGTGACTCTCACTGAGGACATCAATGGGTTTATCAGCGTCAGGGTTTACAACGTCAGGCAGGGCTAAAGGCTAGAGACATACCTCTGTGAATAACTGGATCGAGGCATGGGATGGCACTACTCGGAACCTACTACTACTAACACACTTATTTGCAACAGTTGGAAAACATATTGTAATTATGTTAAAGTTGGGTATGGCCTTATGCTAGATAGTTTAGATAAATGTTATAGTCCTTACTTGTGTATGTATGAAGACTTGATTTGCTGACTCCTGAATCTCACTGCACGTGATAAACTGAGGGTAGAGACAGTCTTTGGAGCCTTAAGCCGGGAGCCACAATGTGACAGCTAGCCAGCCAATAATACTGCATGTGGTCATTGATGAACCCAGGCTCTCTTTCTGGGCATTAAAGTGGGTAATTAAAATGAATGGTTAGGTGAGCTTGAAGATCGCATTGGTTTAATAATGATTTAATCAAGAAGGAATGCAGGGAGACAAAGACCTATTCAGTGACCATGACAACATTCGATGGTCTGTGCCACCTTATTGCCCATTTCCCAATCATTCAATTTCACTATACATTTCTAATCAAGGGAAGACAGACCAGTTGGATGTAAATTACAATCTTGATTATCCACTAAAATGCATAATCAACATCAACAATCACTATCATCACTATAGTTAGCATTCTCTAAGACCTATTAAGAAATGGTTCATCACGTTGTAGTCCAATGTGTTTTGATCCTGTTGTAAGGGGCAGTGTGCTCATTATTAAGGCTTGTCCTTCAACGTTAAGTCCCCTATCTTTCTCCAGGGGGAGGTTTGCCATAGTGAAGAGGTGTGTGGAGAAGAGCACAGGGATGGAGCACACAGCCATGTTCCTGAGGAAGAGGAGGAAAGGTCAGGACTGCAGAGCAAGGTCCCTCCTCCAGCTTTGCTCTGCTGAGAACAGTACGCAGAAAAGAAAAGTTATGAAAATGTATGCACTCACTTTTGTAAGTCTCTCTGGATAAGAGCATATGCTAAATTACTAAAATGTAAGAGCTGAGGAGTCAGCAACTTACAGAAAGAAAGTTGCCACTCACATTCCTAACGGTGAATACCCCAAGCCCCACTGCAGGGAATGGGGGATTTATTGTGCAGTGAGTTGGAAAAAACACCTGTCTCCCTCTGCCTGAGTAGGAGGGTAATCCAGCTAAACCTAAACCCTGCTCTAGCATCTGAAATGCCTCGCTGACTAGAGTAGAGCAGGCTAGAGGGATGGCAGAAACCTGCAGCTTCTTACTACCATTAGGACCAGCCTCTCATCTGCTAACTATATACACTAAAGTGACTAGTTTCATTATTAGTCCAATGACTTCAATATAAAGCTCAAGGCATTCCAGACATTGAATAGTTTGACGGTCACCATCTTAACATTGGTGAACTTTGCCTTGAACTTTCTTATTCATTTGAAACTGCATGTGCAATGATGCAATATGTTTGTTCACTGGCCCATTTTGGCTCTCACATGACTGTAGTCTAATTCCTGACATGTCTAATCAATGACTGCACAAGTCTAAGAGAGGATATTTGAAATGCTTATTGAAAATGGAATACCATCAGATGTGGGATTGTGGGTGAATATTTGTGTTAATAATTGTGTTGGGGCTGCTGTATGTCAACGGCAGTACTCATTCTGAGATATTTATAGTTCTGACCATATTACATTTAGTTTGTGTTACATTGTATTCATGTTTTCATCTCGATTTTGAAAGTGCCCAGTAAGTGATATCTTGGCTAGCTTGGCTAGTAGCTCTAATCTAGACAAATTGGAATGTGAGGGAACGTGACTTTGAAGCATCACTCTCTGCATTATTGAGTGGTCCGTCAGTGCACGGGAGAGAAAAACCAAACAGAAATGCTCTGAAAAATGGTCATCATTGTGAATTGAATTTATCTCATGGTTAGAGACATCTACAATACAATAGATAATGAGCATTTTCTCACTTCGGTAGTAAATAGCGCGGAACTACCTTTTGTCACATGTGCCAAATACAACAGTTGTATACTTTTACTGTGAAATGCTTACTTACGAGCCCTTTCCCAACAATGCAGCGTTAAAAGTAAGAAAATAACATTCAAAAATAATAACACAATTGACATCAATAACAAGGCTATATACAAGCAGTACCAGTACCGAGTCAATGTGCAGTGTAAAAGTGTGTGTGTGTGTGTTTTTGTTTCATTATCCTTGTGGGTACCAGAAGTCCTCAAAGGAAAATTCTGAGAAGTAGGGTCATTTCGCCAGTCCCCATGAGGAAAAATAATATTTTAGGCTCGGGTTCATTAAAACAAATGTGACCAATAAATTTGATTTGATTTAGGGTTACAATTAGGGTTAAGGTTGGGGGTTAGGTTTAGAAGTTAGGGTTAGGTATAGTGTTAGGCTTAGGGAAAATAGGATTTTGAAAGGGAACACATTTTTTGGTCGACACAAGGATAGAAAAACAAAACTGTGTGTGAGTGGCGTCAATATGCATGTGTGTGTGTTGGAGAGTTAGTGTAAGTATCTGTGAGTGTGTGGGTTGCAATAATAATTTAGACAGGTTACCTTGGCGTCCTTGGGCACAGGGACTATGGTGGTCTGCTTGAAACATGTAGGTATTACAGGCTGGGTCAGGGAGAGGTTGAAAATGTCAGTGAAGACACTTGCCAGTTGGTCGGCGCATGCTCCGAGTACATGTCCTGGTAATCCGTTTGGCCCACGGCCTTGTGAAGGTTAACCTGTTTGAAGGTCTTGGTGCTCTCATGCATGGTTCATATTTGCATGCCTCAAAATGGGAATAGAAGGTATTTATCTCGTCTGGGCAGTTTTGTAATCCGTGATAGTTTGCAGCGCTGCCAAATCCGACGAGCGTCAGAGCCGGCGTAGTTGGATCCAATCTTAGTCTTATATTGACGCTTTGCCCGTTCGATGGCTCGTCGGAGTTCGTAGCGGGACTTCTAATAAGCATCCAAATTAGTGTCCCGCTCCTTGAAAGCTGCAGCTCTAGCCTTTAGATCAGTGCAGATATTGCCTGTAATCCATGGCTTCTGATTGGGATACAGTGCATTCAGAAAGTATTCAGACCCCTTCCCCTTTTCCACATTTTGTTACATTACAGCCGTATTCTAAAATTGATTAAATAAATGTTTCCCTCAATCTACACACAATACCCCATAACGACAAAGCGAAAACAGGTGTTTGCAAATGTAGTAAAAAATAAATAAATTGAAATGCATGCTTATTTACATAAGTATTCAGACCCTTTGCTATGGGACTCGAAATTGAGCTCAGGTGCATCCTGTTTCCATTGATCATCCTTGAGTTGTTTCTACAACTTGATTGGAGTCCACCCGTGGTAAATTCAATTGATTAGACATTATTTGGAAAGGCACACACTTTTCTACATAAGGTCCTACAGTGACACCGTGCATGTCAGAGCAAAAACCAAGCAATGAGGGAGGTTGAAGGAATTGTCCAGAGTTCTGAGACAGGATTGTGTTGAGGCACAGATCTGTGGAAGGGTACCAAAACATTTCTGCAGAATTGAAGGTCCCCAAGAACACAGTGGCCTCCATTATTCTTAAATGGAAGATGTTTGGAACCACCAAGACTCTTCCTAGAGCTGGCCACCTGGCCAAACTGAGCAATCGGGGGAGAAGGCCCTTGGTCAGGGAGATGGCCACTCTGACAGTGCTCCAGAGTTCCTCTGTGGAGATGGGAGAACCTTCCAGAAGGACAACCATCTCTGTAGCACTCCACCAATCAGGCCTTTATGGTAGAGTGTCCAGACGGAAGCCACTCCTCAGTAAAAGGTACATGAAAGGTCGCTTAGAATTTGACAAAAGGTACCTAAAGGACTCTCAGACCATGAGAAAAAATATTCTATGGTCTGATGAAACCAAGATTGAGCTCTTTGGCCTGAATGCCAAGCATCACACCTGGAGGAGACCTGGCACCATCCATACGGTGAAGCATGGTGGTGGCAGCATCCTGCTATGGAGATTTTTTTCAGCGGCAGGGACTGGGAGATTAGTCAGGATTGAGAGAAAAATGAACAGAGCAAAGTACAGAGAGATCCTTGATGAAAACCTGCTCCAGAGCACTCAGGACCTCAGACTGGGGTGAAGGTTCACCTTCCAACAGGACAACGACCCTAAACACACAGCCAAGACAACGCAGGAGTGGCTTCAGGAGAAGTCTCTGAATGTCCTTGAGTAGCCCAGCCAGAGCCCGGACTTGAACCCGATTGAACAGCTCTGGAGACCTGAAAATGGCTGTGCAGAGACGCTCCCCATCCAACCTGACAGAACTTGAGAGAATCTGCAGTGAAGAATGGGAGAAACTCCCCAAATACAGGCGTGCCAAGCTTGTAGCATCATACCCAAGAAGACTCAAGGCTGTAATCGCTGCTTCAACAAAGTATTGAGTAAATGGTCTGAATACTTATGTAAATGTGATGATCCATTTACTTTTATACACTTGCAAAAATGTCTAAACTGTTTTTGCTTTGTCAATATGGGGTATTGTGGGTAGATTCAGGCTGTAACGTAACAAAATTTGGAAAAAGTCAACGGGTCTGAATACTTTCCGAATGCACTGTATATGTACGTTCACTGTGGGGATGACATCGTTGATGCAGTTATTAATGAAGCCGGTGACTAATGTGGTAAAGAGCTCAATGTTATCGGATGAATTTGGAACATATTCCAGTCTTTGCTAGCAAAACAGTCTGGTGGCTTAGCATCTGCTTTGTTGGACCACTTCTGTACCACACTGGTACTTCCTGCTTGTTTGAGTTTTTGCTTGTAAGCAGAAATCAGGAGGATAGAGTTATGGTCAGATTTGCTGAAGGGATGGCAGGGGAGAGCTTTGTATGCATTTCTGTGGCTGGAGTAAAAGTGGTCTAGAGTTTTGTCAACTCTGGTTGCACAGGTGACATGCTGGTAGAAATGGTGTAAAACTGATTTCAGTTTCCCTTCATTAAAATCACTGGCCACACAGCCTCAGGATGTGCATTTTCTTGTTTGTTTATGAGTTGATAGTAGTGGCTGCCTACACCATAGGATAATGCAAAACGATGATGCCCGACCCAGAGACTGTCTCAGGATGCGAAGGCCGTCTCCAAGCGATTCAGGTTTGAGGAGTCATTCAGCTCCCTACAGAAGATAATCTTCTGATAGATGGGTATGAGCACTTCTACTGTAGATGGACTCTTTACTGATTGTATATTGTTTACCACACCACACTGTCTGTACTCCACAAGCCAAACTATATCTCTGTTTGCCTGCATTGCATTTGAATGAATTAAACTCCTGACGTTGTTTGTTTGGTTCCATTCTTTCACTTTCTGTTTAATATTGTGGTTCATGTTTAGCTTGTTTGCCATTCTTTTCCTAATGTTCATACAGTATGTTCAGAATTCACAAGTACAATTTATTTTGCTATCATAACTTGTATAAAGCCATTTGACTGTTTATTTCCATGTTTATTTTCCACGATCTCATTTTCACTGTAAAATGTCACATCTGAATAAATCAATCTGAAAACATAAAACAATACCTCTTTGGGAGACAACATTTCTGGTTGTTCAGATACTGTACTGTACAACTGGAACCATTGCCTAAATGTTTCTCAAGTGCTGGATATTAAGATATGGCTTTGGACTAAGCAATTACCAGTGTTGGGGTGTACTGAACTAAATGTGGTTCAGTTAGTAATTAAACTACATTTTGCACATTGTGGTAGTGCAACTAAATTAAAAATATTTGTAGTGTTTTCAATAGTTAATTACTTTATTGCCATCTAGTGGTGTAGGTAACTAATGGAATGAAACACTACTTTTTTTGCAAAAATTAAATATGGGTGAAGTAGGCAAGAATTTCCTTAATTTTCAGACCTGGCTAATTCTCACCTGAAACAACATTTTTTTGTGTTTAATAGGATAAATTACACGTTCTGTTAACATCTTATTACAGAGTTATCTGTTCTTGCTATTTATATTCTATGACATTGCAGATTGAGTAATATAGTTTACTTAATGTAATTGGTGGCTGGTAAACTCTTTTCAGAGTAGCTTCCCCAACACTGCCAATTTACATTGTTAATCTGGAGAAATGTTCATCAGATGTATTGTATTATACTAGGAATATGTTGTTGTTTTTTACCACTGCATATGACACAATTGCTGCTCTGTTATTGTCCTTTCATTCTCACCAGTAGGATGAACATTTTGCTCAGGACTGCGCTGAGCAAAATGAATATGCATGACATTTTATGGACGTAGCACTTTTTTCATTTTCCCTGTATGTAAATGTTATGTACACAGTAGCTTGTGTATGCCCTTTTGTCTAAATAAGTGTCCAGCACTGCACTCTGGTGCTTTTTTCAAATATGACTATGACACTTCAATTCATAAAGCTATGGCGACACCATGCCTGATGACATGGGGACAATTGTAGCAGTTCTACCTTCATCACACTGTAGTTTTGGTGACTGGTGAGCAGATCAGGAGGACCAGTTGCCTGTCTCAAGTCCTTCTGTCTTATTCGGCGGTGGTGTGAATGTGAGAAGGTCAATACGCTGACCCTCTCTAAGCTGCAGCACTGCCTGCGTTAAATTCCACCTAGTGGCGCCAGGGAAAGAGAGAAGGGTACTTACCTTATGATGAACAACAGCATTCAATTGCATTATATGGATCAATCAATTTCCTCTAATTTCCTCTGTATTTATATAGAATAATATTGATGAAGAGTACCTACCCAAGTGTTTGGGGGTCTCTTACTGAGGATGTGTAGAGGTAGCCACCATCTTTAGATCCTGTCACTGGGATTTTGATCTGAAACATAAAAAGTCATATTAATATCTTGCACACAGTGATGGATAATGGTAATGCTGGTGATGCTCCTAGTTGGTTCCCATACAGGAGGAATGACCCCCAGAGAGCTACCTCAGCCGTGTAAGGTTCCACCCGGTTGTGTCGGTCAGACAGGTGGATGTTGTGGACCTTCAGGGGTGGTGCTCCCAGACTGTCCATGGCTGTCTGGTTAGCTTTCAGCTGCTCCAGGGCTAGACGGTGGTAGTCCGACCGTGAGAAGTTCTCTAGCAAAGAAAACAAAGAGTGGCAGGCAGAAATACTTACATGAGCACATTTAGCTTTCATTCACTTTCTTACGTACATTCACTCTCTAACATTAAAGAACCATGAATTATCCATGGCAACACTTACACTGAGTGATACGTACTTTGCAGAAGGTAATACATTGTGCCGCATCCAGCACCAGTCAACAAGGTGGTGTAGATGGCCATCTGCTGGAGTTTGCTTGTGGAGACCCTCATGATTGTTGCTTAGAGTAGCAAACTCACAGTACCAGTGACAAGAATATCCTGGGGAGTGGACTGTTTGATGACAGACATACAAGTTATAAAGACGTTCTCCAAAATGTACAAATTCCACAAAACCATCCAACATTTCATCAGAATCTTTGAGTCAAAAGGAGCATACATTCAGATAATTTGCACAATTGATCATCCAACTCATGAAATTATCATATTTCTATTGGATCTGTTACTCTTTATTGTCGTCTTTATCAAATCTGTTTTGTTAAAGGGATAGTTCACCCAAATTACATTGGTTTCCTTACCTTGTAAGCAGTCTATGGACAGCAGTCCATGCTTTGGTTTTGTTTACTTGGCCACTGTTTTAAATGCTAGCTTTTTAGCATGTTTGGCACAAATCCAATGCAAATCAATGGTATCTATATTAACATTTCTGTGCTTCATGTCCACATCATCTGTAAGTAACTTCATTGAGTTACACAATACATTTTTGTTGATACTTTAGTATGATTTTGACATGAAGCACAGATTAAATCAAAGCATGGATTTGTGTCCTACCTTGTCCATAGACTGCTTACAGGGCAAGGAAACCAATATATATCTTTCTAATTAGGGTGAACTATCCCTTTAAAGCTAAGATCTTTAGTTGAAACAATAACAAAGGGTCGCCCCGCCTGTGTTTTAGTAAAAAGCTGAGTGATGTGCCTGTAGAAATGTAACTACTCTCAAATGTATAGACATAGCTATGGATGCAAGGACTAACCATCCATGATAAACATAATTATAGATTTAACAATGTTTTGAGGCTATACAGTGTTGACATTTACATTGCTTGCAATCATTAGGCCTAAAACAAGCTTATATTTTAAGTTCTGATGGGGTACGACCATTAAGTAAGCTCATGAGGCATTTATTAGTCATATTCCTCAATAATCAATAGCCTTATTATTAAGTACAAAAATGGATGTATCAACTAAGGATTCTAATTTTAAGGGTAGGTCAGACATTAAAATGACAATTTCCTCTTTTACTGACCACATTCTGTGTGACTGGGTGCAGTAGGCCTATAATTGTACAATGAAAGAACGAGGTTTGGGTAGGGCATTATTTATATATATTTAAAAAAGTAGACAGGGAGAGAGTAACAGTCCAGTGTCTTGGAGCAGAGAAAGCCAAGACAAGACTACTTAAAACACAAGACTACCCTGAGAACCCACTTAAGACCTGTACACAGGTACAAATTTGCACACAATACAGTGCCTATAGAAAGTCTACACCCCCTTGAGCTGTTTTCACATTTTTCTGCCTTTAATGAAATCTAAAAAGGGATTACATTCGATCTTTTTCCTACAGGTCTACACAACCTGCTCCACATTTTCAAAGTAAAAGAAAGTTATGAAAAATGTTCCCCAGTTCCTGCCTGTGACAAGCTTATCCACAACAATACTTAAAAATACATAGGGATCAACAACTTTGCATTAACTCCATATTACTGGCCTGTATGACAAAGTGAAAAGAAAGACGCCTGTGCATCTTACATTACAAAGATATTCATGCCAAAGACACACCAGAATGGCTTTCCAATAGGTGTTGTGTGTTCCTGGGTGGTCTAGTCTCAATACTGACTTAAATTTTCTTGAAAATAAAGAACAAGGTTTGAATATTGCCGTCCATCAATGATTCCCAACCAAATTGAATGAGCTTGAGCAATTTTGACAAAAACAATGGATATATGTCACCCTATGAGTTGTGCAAAGTTGGTGGAATTTTTATAAAAAATATTCACAGCTGTGACAGCTGCCAAAGGTGCTTCCACCAAGTACTAACTTAGGGGGGGTAGAGACTTATCCAATTTGGAAAATGTTCTATGACTTTCTATCACTTTGAAAATGTAGAGTAGAGTAGGTTGTGTAGATCTGTATGAAAACAAATGTAACGTAATCCTTTTTAGATTTAATTTTCTGACAGCAAAACGTAAACAGTTCAAGAGTGTAGACTTTCTATAGGCACTGTATTTCTTAAAATGATCCCCTACAGTATATTCATATTAGTGTCAATCTATACTGATCAAAAATAGAAATGCAACTTATAAAGAGTTGGTTCCAGGTTTCATGAGTTTACATCCTGTTAGTAAGCATTTCTCCTTTTCCAAGATACTCCATCCACCTGACAGGTGTGGCATATCAATAAGCTTAATGAAACATGATTATTATCCTTATATGAACTGTAACTCGGTAAAATCTTTGAAATTGTTGCGTTACAATTTTTGTTCAGTAACGTTATAGGTTAGGCTATAGGTATTCAAAGGGTATTCTAGGGTATTCAAAGTGTAATTAGTATTTTGGGGGTAAGCGCAACCAAGGATAGCACTGTAGCGCAGCCTTGGAAATTCATTCAAGCAAAACGTTCTTGTAGTCTGGTGTCGGCATTTCGTACGAATACTTTTACGACCAAATTAAATTAAGAGGAAAATGCAATACTCTAAAAATATAATTCAGAATGTCATCTACAACAACAGTTCAATTAGAGACTGAACTGAGGACATTCATGCTGTATTTATGGGAGTCGCCATATTGCTGCCTAAATCTAACCTAAAGCTGGCTTGAGCTGAAACCAGTCATTGGCTGAAACACATCCATACATTTTAAAATACATGTAAACGTTATGTAGTAAATGAACGAAAAGATAATAATTACCTAATGTCGTAATTTGTTTTTATAACAAAAAGTACAACCACATAAGAGGCGAGACGTCCATATCACGTGATGAGACTCACGTTCTATGCACACGTCACACGCAAGCTGTCTTGAAAAAAAAATGTGTTATGAAAGTTGTTACACAGTTATATCACAGCGACAAGAGCTCGACAGTAGCATTTTATTCACATAAGCGAGTCATCTGCGTCAACTTACTGTCGTCGAGGGCAATACAGAAAGTAGGTAAGGACATCATGCTTGTATGTAAACCAGTTTTAATTAGTGCTGAATGCGGAACTCATTCAACAAGGACAGCATTGCAGCATTGTTTCCAGGAAATTCGTGAAGTTGTACGTGTGTTACTGTATTTGTTCTTGATGTCATGCAGAACATAGGCTTACCATTTTCATGTCAATTATGAAATTCCTTGTCTAATTTTTAAGTTACTTGTGTAAATCAATGGAGACTTCGAATGTTCCTATTATTTGTAATGATTTGCATTTGTAATTTGTAATGATCAGCACCCCACCCTAGTTCTAGTTTATATATCTGTAATATGGATACCTTGAGATGTATATAGCTATCGCGGGGTCGCGGGGCATCCCACCATGATAGCTAACGTTAGTGTACTCATTATTACACTGCACCATTTTAGGTCTGATAGGAAGGAAGCCTTTATTAACTGTGCACATTGCACAAAGACCCAAGATAAGTCCTGGACATACAGTACATTCGGAAAGTTTTCGGGCCCCTCGACTTTTTCTACATTTTGTTAAGTTGCATCCTTATCCTAAAATGGATTAAATACATTTCCCCTCATCGATCTACACACAATACCCCATAATGACCAAGTGAAAACAGGTTTCTAGAAATGTTTGCAAATGTATTCACACACACACACAAAAAAACGTATTTACATAGGTATTTAGACCCTTTGCTATGAGACTCAATTGAACTCAGGTGCATCCCTTTTACATTGATCATCCTTGAGATGTTTCTACAACTTGATTAGAGTCCACCTGTGGTAAATTCATTTGAATGGACATGATTTCAAAAGGCACACACCTGTCTATATAAGGTCCCACAGTTGACCGTGCATGCCAGAGAAAAACCCAAGCCATGAGGTTGAATGAAGGAATTGTCCGTAGAGCTCCGAGACAGGATTGTGTCGAGATACAGATCTAGGGAAGGGTACCAAAACATTTCTTCCGCATTGAAGGTCCCCAAGAACACAGTGGTCTCCATCATTCTTAAAGGGAAGAAGTTTGGAACCACCAAGACTTCCTAGAGCTGACCAGAAGGGCCTTGGTCAGGGAGGTGACCAAGACCCCGATGGTCACTCTGACAGAGCTCCAGAGTACCTTTGTGGCGATGGGAGAACCTTCCAGAAGGACAACCATCTCTGCTGCACTCTACCAATCAGGCCTTTATGGTAGAGTGTCCAGACGGAAGCCACTCCTCAGTAAAAGGCACATGACAGCGCACTTGGAGTTTGCCAAAAGGCACCTAAAGGTGATTCTCTGGTCTCATGAAACCAATAACTATTTGGCCTGAATGCCATAACGCTTGAATGCCAAGGGTTATGTCTGGAGGACACCTGGCACCATCCCTATGGTGAAGCATGGTGGTGGCAGCGTCATGCTCTGGGAATGTTTTTCAGCGACAGGGACTGGGAGACTAGTCTGGATCAAGGGAAAGATGAACGGTGCAAAGTACAGAGAGATCCTTGATCCCTGCTCCAGAGCGCTCAGGACCTCAGACTGGGATGAAGGTTCATCTTCCAACAGGACAACGACCCTAAGCACACAGCCAAGACAACGCAGGAGTGTATTCGGGACAAGTCCCTGAACAGGTCCCTGACTTGAACCAGATTGAACATCTCTGGAGAACCTGAAAATAGCTGTGCAGCGACGCTCCCCATCCAACCTGACAGAGCTTGAGCGATGGGAACAAATTCCCCAAATACAGGTGTGCCATACCCAAGAAGACTCAGGCTGTACTCGCTGCCAAAGGTGCTTTAACAAAGTACTGCGTAAAGGGTCTGAATACTTATGTAAATGTGATATTTCAGTTCTGTATTTAATACATTTGCTAACATTTCTAAACCTGTTTTCACTTTATCATTATGGGGCCACTGTGTTCTTGGGGACCTTCAATGCTGCAGAAATGTTCTGACATTACACAATCCTACCTCGGGGCTCTACGGACAATTCCTTCGACCTCATGGCTTGGTTTTTGCACATATGTGCACTGTCAACTGTGGGACCTTATATAGACAGGTGTGTGCCTTTCCAAATGATTTCCAATCAATCGAATTTACCACAGGTGGACTCCAAGTTCTAGAAACATCTCAACAATGATCAATGGAAACAGGAAGCACTTGAGCTCAATTTCGAGTCTCATAGCAAAGGGTCTGAATACTTATGTAAATAAGGTTTTTTATTTTTAATACATTTGCAAACATTTCTAAACACCTATAATGTAACAAAATTAGGAAAAGTAAAATGGTCTGAATACTTTCCGAATGCACTGTAGGTTGGCTTTGACAGAATTGAAAGGAGCAAGACACTGGTTTCTTTCCAACCATTTCCTTCCCAACTCCCTGTTCATCTCTGCTGTCAGACATGTTTGGTTCAGTAGTGGTGGGCATCGGGACAGCAGGCTTTGTGAGGATCAGGGACATGCTAGCCCCTCTGCCTTCCAGTGCAGCAGAGAAGCTCAGTGTCAAAGGCTTCATTTCCAGGTGAGGCACCAAGACATCTCATTGTTTGCTGACAGTAAAAAAGCACGAGAAAAACAATGGTTGCAATATACGAAATAAATAGAAACCTTGTGCACAGCAGTGTATCCAGGTGCTGGTTTTGGCAGGAATAACTATTATTAACTTCTTGGCGCACCCATCCCTTTAGCGGGATCATTTTCGTCAACATCCGCTGAATTGCAGCTCAGCTTAGCTTGTTTTTTTAAATTTTATTTTATTTAAAAATATTAATATTTTACCCCTTTTTCTCCCCAATTTCGTGGTATCCAATTGTTGTAGTAGCTACTATCTTGTCTCATCGCTACAACTCCCGTACGGGCTCGGGAGAGACGAAGCTTGAAAGTCATGCGTCCTCCGATACACAACCCAACCAAGCCGCACTGCTTCTTAACACAGCGCGCATCCAACCCGGAAGCCAGCCGCACCAATGTGTCGGAGGAAACACCGTGCACCTGGCCACCTTGGTTAGCGCGCACTGTGCCCGGCCCGCCACAGGAGTCGCTGGTGCACGATGAGACAAGGACACCCCTACCGACCAAGCCCTCCCTAACCCGGACGATGCTAGGTCAATTGTGCGTCGCCCCATGGACCTCCTGGTCGCGGCCGGTTACGACAGAGCCTGGGCGCGAACCCAGGGACTCTGATGGCACAGCTGGCGCTGCAGTACCAGCTTAGCTTGTTGTTAATCCACCTGGCGTGTCAGATTTCTAAAAAGCTTTACAGCAAATGCTATCCAAGCGTTTATGTTAGGACCTCTCTCTCAGCAGACAAAACATTACAAACAGCTAGCAGCAAAGTAGAATGGTCACGAAAGTCAGAAAAGCAATAAAATGAATCGCTTACCTTTGATGATCTTCGGATGTTTGCACTCATGAGACTCCCAGTTACACAATAAATGTTCCTTTTGTTCGATAAAGATTATTTTTATATCCAAAAACCTCCATTTGGTTGGCGTGTTTTGTTTAGAAATCTACAGGCTCGTGCATGTCATGACCGGCAGATGAAAATTCCAAATACTATCCGTAAAGTTCGTAGAAACATTTTAAATGTTTTTTTATAATCAATCCTCAGGTTGTTTTTACAATAAATAATCAATAATATTTCAACCGGACCGTAGCTTTTTCAATAGGAGAGAGAGAGAAAATGTCTGCTCCAAGCTGTCCATGTCTCAAGGCTTAAAAATCCTTATTTAACGTGTCTTCCCCCACTTTCATCTACACTGATTGAAGTGTATTTAACAAGTGATATGAATAAGGGATCAAAGCTAGCTTTCACCTTCATTCACCTGGTCAGTCTGTCATGGAAAGAGCAGGGGTTCTTAATGTTTTGTACACTCAGTGTATATTTGCAGTGCAATGACCTTTGTTGCACTGAAAATATGAAATAAATAAGCACTGAAGTCAAGGTCAGTCACCTGTCATTTTTCACTGTGCGCTTTTTAACTTTTGTAATACTTCAATATTGTAGAGTGAAGCGATTAAAATCATATTACGTGATCTTGTTTAATGGTGATATATAATCACTGACCTGTCCTGTACTCGATCATAGAGGCAGCAGCTGGGATGTGTGGATGACCATGTTGCCTGGGTCGTGCACACTAGCAAACCTTTACACAACGGAACAATTCAACTGGGCTCTTGACAAGTTCATGTTTTTTCAAATCACTTTCCCCCTACTGAATACAACTCTAGTGCTGTCTTTCCATAGGAGGACCCTAGAGGAGCAGCAGGGAGTGAAACAGATCACTATCGAGGATGCCCTGAGGAGAGATGACATAAAGGTGGCCTTCGTCTGCACTGAAAACGCTGTGCATGAGGAAAACATCAGGTAAAACTCTCTCACTGACCCCATGTCTCTGACGGTCCTCTGTGGTAGTTGTTTAGTTATCCCGTCATCAGTTTTGTTTCTGTCTGAAGTGCTCTTACACAACAGAGCTATAGTTTCACCATGTTACAAATCACCACTAGGAGTCAGCACTGGAACACGTGTCAAGCTTCAGTACACTGTTGCTTTTCTTTCTCAGTCCACTGAGGCTCAGTCTGTAGGTTAATTAACCATTCATTGAGCCTGGTCCATTTACCAGGCCCTCAGACAAACTGTCTAACAGTTGTAGTTTATAAGCTATATATTATACAACGTTGGGACACACAGTAACACGACAGTTTAGCAAGTTGTTCAAGATATCGTCCTTGACCCTCATAGGTGCTTCATTGTAAATCGATCAGGTAACATCTGAGGAGGTTCCGGAGCTGTATCAACAAATGTCGCCCGGGGGGCTCCTCTGGCATTCACATTATCCTGAGCAGTCTCCTCCCTCTCCCACAGCTGATTACAATATGTGTAGCTGTTTGATGTCTACCTCTCAAACCCTGGAGAGCATGACCAAGGCTACTGCTCTCTAAGGGCCCTCATTATGACTGCAAACTGTAGCGAAAACACACTCTTAAATTATGCTTTCTACTCTCCCTCTCACTGCTAAATGTTAGGAGTGTACAGAGCGGCTTAGACAGGCTGTTAAAGAATGGAGAGTTATTTTAGGCTGGTTAATGAGGGGTGTTGAGAACATAGTCATCATGTTTCACTGCTAGACAGTTCCAGGCTAACAGTCTAAATGGAACAGCAGGTACTGCCCTTCATACTGTAAAGGAAACGAAAAGTAAAGGGGGGGGTGGGGGGGGAGCCCTGAAAGAGTGGTCAATGTGAAGTTTTCCAAACTCTGAACACCCTGGGTTATTGAAACATTGACCAACGGCTCTTACTGGGAAGTTTGGGATATTAAGTTACATTTGAGTTGTGCATCTCCCTAGTACAGAAGTATTTTTAAATCATCTTCATAATTTTTACTAATGTTCTGTTGAAGCAAGGTCTCATTGACACCCTTCTTGGCTAAAACAAACTCAATTATCCTATACTATTTTGCATGTTCTAACGGAGCACAGGACATTTCTGGAAGCTGGGAAGCATGTCTGTGTGGAATATCCTATGGCCATGACATACAAGACTGCCGTGGACCTCTGGGACCTGGCTCAGGAAAAAGGTGAGCTGGACATAATCATTGGGAGAGATTTATTTTGGTTAATTCGAAGTGTATAGAGAAGACATGGTGAAGTATTGATGACATTATGGGGATGATGTAGTACACGCGTATCTTAACTAGTATTGATCACCTATGTATTTAATGTTCTATGTCTACTATGTACCTAGGAGTGGTCCTGCATGAGGAGCACATAGAACTCTTGACAGCCGACTTTAAGCAGCTGAAGAAGGACATAGCAGGGAAAAAGCTGGAGGAAGGATCCCTTCACTTCACAGGTGAGAGACAGACTGGGACAGGGAGTAAAGCACAAATACACAAAAATCCCAGCACCACTGATGCATCACCTCAAATACAACACTGATACATCACCTAAAATACAATACTTGTTACAGAAAATAACTGCATAACATGTATCAATTTGATGTACATCGTCCAGGTCACAGGGTTCGGAATGAATATTTCATTCCAGAGCCTTTGATATAGTATAGCTCCCATCAAAGTGACTTGTAAAATGTTGTTTTCTCAGTCTCCACAGTACACCCATTTAGGTTGATGTGAAAGAGAGCCAGCCTGTGGAGTGAGGCAGGCAGACAGATCTCTGGTGTGAATTACGGCAGGGTGTTATTGATGAAGTCTAGAGGTGCATGTCAAACAGCACCCTATTCCCTACATAGTGCACTATTGTCATTGGTAGTGTACTACATAGCGAATGGGGTGCCATTTGGGATGCGGACTAGCTCTGTTCTATTCATCAGAGCACTGCTGGGGAACAAGTTAGTTAATGCATATGAATGGGCTTCTCCTAAAGCAGCCGTGACTGAATAATAAATCATAGTTCTCAACTTGTAACGCTCCACACAACCTCAGATGACAGACAATATTTTATAGCGGCTGACTTTTGACTAAGAATCGTAGCGGAGAGCGAGTGGAAGAGCCAGAGGGAGTAGTGTCTGACATTTGAGTCAGGGCAGTTTTAGGAGTTGGACTGTAGGAGGCAGCAAGCACCAAATGAAATATAACTGTATCTGTTGGGAAATTCACTTCAATGGTTCATGTTCATTTGATGCTTTATGGTGTTATATATATATATATATATGCGCACCACAACATACTGTAATGTGATGAGTACAAAATCAATGCAAAATGTGTGCTAACCAGTCCTAAATGTAACCAGATGATGATTGACAATGAGCCAATGGATTACATGTCCCTTTACAACTACTTCTGACTGTAGTGTTCCTATGTGTCGTCTGATAGGAGGTCCTCTGAAGCCGGGATTTGGGTTTCCAGCTTTCAGTGGCATCGCCCGGCTTACCTGGCTGGTGGATCTGTTTGGAGAGCTGTCTGTCACCGCTGCCAGCATGGAGGAAGACCAGGAGAACAAGTACATGAAGATGACCACTCAACTCATGACTAAAGAGCAGAAGTATGTACTGTACATTAGAATCAAGTAATAATATCAGATAACGTGTCCTTCACAACACCTCAAACCTAGCTACTCGGCCAGCCTCAAACATAATTGCCTTTATTACATCTAAAGAAAATACTGGTAGTCCAGCCCTGAAACTTTGGGTTAACTATAACCTCCTTGTAACATCTTATGGTTTTAATACAGGCCTCTCACATGGATTGAGGAGCGGGGTCCTGGCCTGCCCAGAGTGAAGAATATCAACTTCCGCTTTGACTCATGCACCATGACCCAGCTTCCCCCGGCTGCCAGGGAGCCGGTGGGTCTGTTCATGCAGGACCTGGTGCTCTTCAGTCAGAAGCTTCTGGGCCAGGTCCCCCGTGACCAGCTCCATGCCGAGCGCCACAGGGTCCTCCACTGTCTGGAGCTGGCCGACCGCATCCAGCAGCTGAGCCAGCAAGGCCAGGGATCAGCCCAGGACGCCTAGAGACACAGTGGGGTCCCAGCCTACCGGGGGGCCCCAGCAAAGTTACAGTAACTTTTCCAAAATTCCCAGGTTTTCTAGAAATTATGTTTTTTTTTCTTCTCAGCCTACTGGTAGATGTCCAAGCGCACAAAATCAGGCCATAAATAAGCCTTCTACAGTACAGCTACTGTAACCTGCTGTACTACTGACAGACGCACTCGTAATGTCTTTGCAATGTTAAGGGATTTTATTCATAAATGAGGGAAAGGAGATGTGCGATGCCTTTCAGAAACAGATAGGTCTCTAAGGCATGTCAGCTTATTATATTAGGGTTAGGCTGTTACTCACAACAGACCTCATATGTACTACATCTTCACATTGATGAAAGGTCCATTAATAGTTTGATGTTTGCATTGTGTCACTTATTCAAGTTAATCTACATTACATTTACTATAACATTCTGGTGGTTGAACACAGCTCATGATGCTTTAGCATGAGCTGGTGGTGCTTTTATATGTTCATTACTTATTTATCTTATGACATTTATTGACTTATGTTGTTTAGCTACCGTGCACTCAGAAGTGGAAGCAAAACAGTGTCATACTGATCCTTGCATGTTCAAATCATTCACTCTCTACAATAGGTGTTTGCCTGATACCTCAGCTAAATATTGCACGGATGAATATTTCGATAGCTCTGGCAGGTGAAAGTGTGTTATTTACACTGCAACTTCAGTTGTCAAAATGTTGTTAGACTGCAATTGGCACATCTGTTTTAAAGTATTATTTGCTTAATGTTCATCCCTTGGAGAGGGAGTGTATTGTCATGTGTTGACAAATTGACAGTGTTGCTTTATTCTATTTATTCAACCATAAAGCACCATTTTCATTTACAAAGACGTGACGCCACGGCTGAAAACACTTCCCTGGTGTTAGCACTAAATAAATCACTCTTGTGATTGTTCTTGCAACACGCTTCCCTTCCCCTTTTCTCTCTGTTTCAAAACTACTTTGCATGGCTGATGGTGATGAAACTTAAAAACACAAAAAAAGATTAGGTGAAAACTTGAACTGTACACTCCAAAAAGTCTTAAAGTTGCAATTCGATGGTAGAATAAGTCCTCCTGTTCTTTGTCTCCCCAGTGACTATCCCTCTGAATGGGGCCACAACAGAAACCAGTATTTCAATGGTCTCCAAATTAGTGTTGTATTTAATTCCGGGATGCTGACAGACTGAATTGGTGCCTTATTGGCCTGCTCAGTTCTCTCCATTGTTAACATCCATGTCAGTCCCATCTAATGATATCTATGGTTCCATCAAGTGGTTTGGACACTTAACTGGGTGTCACTGTAGTGTTATTAGCAGTTTATAGGGAGAGGAAATAACATTTCTTTATCAGTTGAGGAGGGAGAATTGTACTGTTATATTGGATTATAATGCCTGAATGTTTACATGTTTTGAGTGTATTGTAATGGTATAGTTTGCAATAAGATTCATAATTTGCTGGTATCCATATTAATAAAGTGTGCCTGATTGATCATCTTCCTGTATGATTCTGGCTTTTCATCCTTGATGAAATAGTCACCGTGTGTCATAATAGTACATGGTACTTAATAGAGCGCTTTTCAAGGACCCAAAGTCACTACAAAAACAGGAGTCAAAACATCAGACTAAACAAGAAGATGAATAAAGAGAGGGGTGGGCTCAAGAAAGGGATAGAGTGTGATGTAGGGTTGGGATTTGGATACGAACACGGTTTAGGGTAAGGCTTTGGGTTAGGTGCTGCTCAGTATGGTGAAGAGAGTAGTGTGTTTCTTTGTGTGTGTGGGGGTGATTAAGGATAGGCTTTGTCAAAGCGGTGGGGCTTCGGGATGGACTGAAAGATGGTGATGGACTTAGAACCACAGATGAGGGAGGAGCGACCCTGGAGAAGGCCCTGCCGCCCAAGCTTTGCCATGGGGATGACAAGGTGGCCTGCTGTGATTCACACAGGAGTGCACATGTAGGTTGGTAGGGGAGAATCAAATCAAATGTTATTTGTCACATACACATGGTTAGCCGATGTTAATGGGAGTGTAGCGAAATGCTTGTGCTTCTAGTTACGACCATGCAGTAATATCTAACAAGTAATCTAACCTAACAATTTCACAACAACTATATTATACACACAAGTGTAAAGGAATTAATACGAATATGTACATAAAAATATATGAATGAGTGATGGCCAAACGGCATAGGCAAGATGCAGTAGATGGTATAGCGTACAGTATATACATATGAGATGAGTAATGTAGGGTATGTAAACATATAAAGTGGCATTATATAAAGTGGCTAGTGATACATTTATTACATAAATTTTTCCATTATTAAAGTGGCTAGAGTTGAGTCAGTATGTTGGCAGCAGCCACTCAATGTTAGTGATGGCTGTTTAACAGTCTGATGGCCTTGAAATAGAAGCTGTTTTTCAGTCTCTCAGTCCCTGCTTTGATGCACCTGTACTGACCTCGCCTTCTGGATGATAGCGGGGTGAACAGGCCGTGGCTCGTTTGGTTGTTGTCCTTGATGATATTTTTGGCCTTCCTGTGACATCGGGTGGTGTAGGTGTCCTGGAGGGCAGGTAGTTTGCCCCTTGTGATGCGTTGTGCAGACCTCACTTCCCTCTGGAGAGCCTTACGGTTATCATCGGAGCAGCTGCCTTACCAGGCGGTGATACAGCCCGACAGGATGCTCTCGATTGTGCATCTGTAAAGGTTTGTGAGTGTTTTTGGTGACAAGCCAAATTCTTCAGCCTCCTGAGGTTGAAGAGGCACTGCTGTGCCTTCTTCACCATGGTGTCTGTGTGGGTGGACCATTTCAGTTTGTCCGTGATGTGTACACCGAGGAACTTAAAACTATCCACCCTCTCCATTACTGTCCCGTCAATGTAGATAGGGGGCTGCTCCCTCTGCTGTTTCCTGAAGCCCACAATCATCTCCTTTGTTTTGTTGACGTTGAGTGTGAGGTTATTTTCCTGACACCACACTCCGAGGGCCTCACCTCCTCCCTGTAGGCCGTCTCATTGTTGTTGGTAATCAAGCCTACCACTGTAGTGTCGTCTGCAAACTTGATGATTGAGTTGGAGGCGTGCATGGCCACGCAGTCGTGGGTGAACAGGGAGTCAGGTAGGTTTGAGGTGATATGGTCCTTGACTAGTCTCTCAGAGCACTTCATGATGACGGAAGTGAGTGCTACAGGGCGGTAGTCATTTAGCTCAGTTACCTTAGCTTTCTTGGGAACAGGAATAATGGTGGCCCTCCTGAAGCATGTGGGAACAACAGACTGGAATAAGGATTGATTGAATATGTCCGTAAACACACCAGCCAGCTGGTCTGCGCATGCTCTGAGGACGCGAGTGGGGATGCCGTCTGGGCCTGCAGCCTTGCGAGGGTTAGAAGGTCTGAGAAGGTTTTGTATTTATTATGGATCCCCATTAGCTGCTGCCTTAGTAGTTTAAACAGACAGCTCGGTGCATACAACATGTCAATACTTCCCACAACAAAAAGTGGTGATGAAGTCAATCTCTCCTCTATTTTGAGTCAGGAGAGATTGACATATGTATTATTCATGTTAGCTCTCCATGTACATTTAAGGGCCAGCCGTGCTGCCCTGTTCTGGGCCAATTGTAATTTTCCTAAATCCCTCTTTGTGGCACCTGACCACACGACTGGACACTAGTCCAGTTGCAACAAAACTAGGGCCTGTAGGACCTGCCTTGTTGATAGCGTTGATTAGAAGGCAGAGCTGCGCTTTAGTATGGACAGACCGGTCCCCGTCTTAGCTACTGTTGCATCAATATGTTTTGACCATGACAGTTTAGAATCCATGGTTTAGTCTCCTCAACTTGCTCAATTACCACATTATTCGTTACAAGATTTTGTTGAGGTTTAGGGTTTAGTGAATGATTTGTCCCAAATATAATGCTTTTAGTTTTTGAAACGAACATATTTCTAACTTCTTTCTTTCCACCCATTCTGAACCTGACTGCAGTTTAAGTGTTGCATTGTTTTCACTTGGTGTGGATTACAACAGCATGTTCCAGTTCCCACCAATATTCAGCAACTTCTCACAGCCATTGAAGAAGAGTAGGACAACATTCCACAGGCCACAATCAACAGTTTGATCAACTCTACGTGAAGGAGATGTGTCCCGCTGCATGAGGCAAATGGTGGTCACAACAGATACTGACTGGTTTTCTGATCCACAACCCTACTGTACCTTTTTTAAATTTGCCCAATTTTGTGATTACGATCTTGTCTTATCGCTGCAACTCCTCGGAAGAGGCGAAGGTTGAGACTTGACAAGATCACAATTGGATATCACAAAATTCGGGAGACAGTCAGCTTTAATTTGCGGGTATTTTTTATCCATATCGTGTGAATAGTTTAGCAATTACAGCACATTTTGTACATAGTCTCCCCATTTTAAGGCAGCAAAAGTATTGGGACAAATTCACTTATACAGTATGTGTATTAAAGTAGTAAAAAGTTAAGTATTTGGCCCCATATTCATAGCACGCAATGACTCTACAAATTTGTTGGATTCATTTGCTGTTTGTCTTGGTTGTGTTTCAGATTATTTTGTGCCCAATAGAAATGAATGGTAAATAATGTATTGTGTCATTTTAGAGTCACTTTTATTGTAAATAAGAATAAAATGTTTCCAAACACTTCCACATTAATGTGAATGCTACCATGATTACAGAAAGTCCTGAATTAATCATTTATAATGATGAGTGAGAAAGTTACAGAAGCACAAATATCATACCCCCCAAAAATGCTAACTTCCCCTGTTATTGTAATGGTGAGAGGTTAGCATGTCTTGGGGGTATGATATTTGTGCGTCTGTAACTTTCTCACTCATCATTATTCCCAATTCATTCAGGATTATCCGTAATCATGATAGCATCCACATCCAATTTATAACAAAAGTGACTCCAAAATGACAGGTGAGACTCACGAACACGCATGTGTTTGTTGTTTTGCTGTAGGATGCTCACAGGCCTCACAAGACTGGTCTGAAGGTCCCCCAGTACCGGTTGAAAAAATGAATGGAAGTATATATAGAGACTATTTAGTGCCAAAAAGAAGAAGTTAAATACATGTAAAAAATAATAATTAAAAAGTGTTTCCTAATCTTTCTTATTTCTCTCAGATATAGAACAGACTCTTCCGAACAAACTTCCTTCAGATTTTTTTGGGGGGGGACTATCTGTTGTTCCATGTAGTGAATCTGTTATTCAAAATCAAATCAAATCAAATTTTATTTGTCATATATACATGGTTAGCAGATGTTAATGCGAGTGTAGCGAAATGCTTGTGCTTCTAGTTCCGACAATGCAGTAATAACCAACGAGTAATCTAACCTAACAATTCCAAAACTACTACCTTATACACACACGTGTAAAGGGATAAAGAATATATACATAAAGATATATGAATGAGTGATGGTACAGAGCGGCATAGGCAAGATGCAGTAGATGGTATCGAGTACAGTATATACATATGAGATGAGTATGTAAACAAAGTGGCATAGTTTAAAGTGGCTAGTGATACATGTATCACATAAAGATGCAGTAGATGATATAGAGTACAGTATATACGTAAACATATGAGATAAATAATGTAGGGTATGTAAACATTATATTAAGTAGCATTGTTTAAAGTGGCTAGTGATATATTTCACATCAATTCCCATCAATTCCCATTATTAAAGTGGCTGGAGTTGAGTCAGTGTGTTGGCAGCAGCCACTTAATGTTAGTGGTGGCTGTTTAACAGTCTGATGGCCTTGAGATAGAAGCTGTTTTTCAGTCTCTTCGTCCCAGCTTTGATGCACCTGTACTGACCTCGCCTTCTGGATGATAGCAGAGTGAACAGGCAGTGGCTCGGGTGGTTGTTGTCCTTGATGATCTTTATGGCCTTCCTGTGACATCGGGTGGTGTAGGTGTCCTGGAGGGCAGGTAGTTTTCCCCCGGTGATGCGTTGTGCAGACCTCACTACCCTCTGGAGAGCCTTACGGTTGTGGGCGGAGCAGTTGCCGTACCAGGCGGTGATACAGCCCGACAGGATGCTCTCGATTGTGCATCTGTAGAAGTTTGTGAGTGCTTTTGGTGACAAGCCAAATTTCTTCAGCCTCCTGAGGTTGAAGAGGCGCTGCTGCACCTTCTTCACGGTGCTGTCTGTGTGGGTGGACCAATTCAGTTTGTCTGTGATGTGTACGCCGAGGAACTTAAAACTTACTACCCTCTCCACTACTGTTCCATCGATGTGGATAGGGGGGTGCTCCCTCTGCTGTTTCCTGAAGTCCACAATCATCTCCTTAGTTTTGTTGACGTTGAGTGTGAGGTTATTTTCCTGACACCACACTCCGAGGGCCCTCACCTCCTCCCTGTAGGCTGTCTCGTCGTTGTTGGTAATCAAGCCTACCACTGTTGTGTCGTCCGCAAACTTGATGATTGAGTTGGAGGCGTGCGTGGCCACGCAGTCGTGGGTGAACAGGGAGTACAGGAGAGGGCTCAGAACGCACTCTTGTGGGGCCCCAATGTTGAGGATCAGCGGGGTGGAGATGTTGTTACCAACCCTCACCACCATTCAATGCATTTGCATGGGCAGTAAGGCCAAAAATATATTGTTTTATACAGTACATATATATTTCTTAAAATAATTCCATATAGCTATGTAGTACCAGCCACCCATCCTTACAAACCCTTGCTCCCACAAGCCAAGATTATCACCACCTCCCATCCTTGCCCTCTCTTACCCACCCAGGCCTAGTTTATCCCAACCTCCGTCTTCCCCCCCCCCTCTTCTCAGACACATTTACACCCCTCTATACATTTACTTATCCATTCTCCTTCAATCACACACAACGTACACCCTATACCTCCGCACACCCATTCTCTCCCGCCCGCCCTCCTACACATATTCATATTCACCCCCCTTCACTCTCCCATTCATATGCACATACACCACCTACACATACACCCACTCATACATACACCCACTCACATATTGTCTCAATTTACGATAAGCTGGTCTTGGGAATCACTGTATGTAGCCTAGTATACTTATCGCTTTTTATGTGTTCCCTTTCATACTCATAGTACTGTCGTGAATCGGAGTTGAGACTTTTTCCTCCAGTGACTGTCTGATCGGAATGAATCTCTTGTGTTTTTTCCTCAGATTAGCAGACAGGTCCTGGAAGAATCGAATGGACTGACCATAGATTTTGATTTCCTTTCCCTCCTGTGCCTTCAGAATGTTGACTTTGGTCTTATAGTTCCACAGCTTAAAGATGACCATGCAAGGAGATTTAGCGTTCTTCTGTTTCACGCTGATCCGATGGCATCGCTCCAGATCCTACGTTGATACATCAATGTCAAGCTCCTCCGATATCAGCATGATCACGTAGCTGGAAAGGTCTCATTTTTCCTCATCTTCCAGTAGGAACAATATTTTCATATTATTTTGTCTCATTCTGGTTTTAGAGAATTTGATGTTAGGATAACCTGAACGTTTTAACGTTGGTCTTGTAGCTTGTAGGGGCAGGGCCATTTAGAATAGCAACCACTGTATTCCTATGGTTCTCATTCAAACCCATGTTAATTTATGCCAATTTAAAATGTATAGTTCCAAAGGTATACATAGTATCATATATCCTTTGACAAGAAATCTAAGTTGGGCCAGTCTGAACATCTCAATGTGGGTTTGGTGTTGACAGCTTAAACTGTGTATGAGAAAGGTCTAGAATTGGAGCTTTTTTTTTGACCATTCAAGTCTATAGGCCTTTTTTTGCCATTGAAATGCATTGGGAGATCATTTAAATATTGTTATAGTTCAAAAAGAATCAATTCTATAAAAAAATCCTCAAGCAATCTGAGTTGGGGCAGTCTTAAATATTTAAACTCCAGAGATTTAAGCTCTAGAGCTGGCTAAAGAAATCTAATAATAATATGACTATGTAAGAAATCTAGAGTTGTGCTTTGCCTTCAGCAAGCACATTTAAATATGACTTTGTAAGAAATCAAGAGTTGTGCTTTGTGTTCAGCAAGCACACGTAATGAGTAAACACTGTTTACTCATCAAGCATGATGCCAGCAGACACTCTTGCCCGGAAATGACTTTGCCTGTGACAATCTCAACTGTGAAGAACAGATCAGCTCCAATTGCTTGACTGACTGAAGCCGCACCGATTGACAGCTTAAGATTTCAGGCAGGCAACCACCAATAATAAAGCACTGTAGAGACATGCATGATAACTATTCTGTATTGATGTTTCACAAGCACACAAGCTATTGCAACCCGGACCCAGGGCCATGATACTGGTCTGATCTGAAGGATATATGGTTGCCAGGCGGTGGACATGAGTGTTGCTCCTGCCTGTGCCATCTACTTCTGTTGTGAGACTCACAGAGAGTAACTGATGGCGATCAGAGAGAACACTATGGGCTACTCATGAAACATTTAGACAACATGTAGACAACATTTAGACACACCCACACCAATAAGATCAGAAAATATATGAATGTATTAAATCCTTCATTCATTACTCATTACTCTTACAAATGACAAAACCTCTATAGCAGGGGTATTCAACTCTTTCCCTACAAGGTCCCGAGCCTGCTGGTTTTCTGTCCCAGGTCTAAATCAGCCCCTGATAAGAAGGGAACAAATAAAAAGACAGTGGAACTAGCTTTGAGGTCCAGAGTTGAGTTTGAGGGCTCTATAGCATTGCGTTGCATACTGCATATGATTTGTGTGATCTAAATGTTGTTACACAGAAGTTGTGACAGTGTGGAGTCATAGCCTGTCATGGGTTAAAAAAAAATGTTCTGAATGAATGGTCTGCGAGCGCTTTCAAGCAGTGCTTCTGCGTCCTTGAGTGCAGTGTTCCTATGGATACTGTAGGGGCGTGTCGTGTGGATTATGATCATCTTTACGCGTATATGTGTGCAGAGGGAAAACACGTACGTTTGTAAAAAAAAATAATATGTACAATACGATTTGATGCTAAAGCTAATTGGCAGTGACGAACTCAACTGTGAAGAACAGATCAGCTCCGATTGCTTGACTGTTTGAAGCCGCACCAACCAATGGCACCGATTGACAGCGTGAAATAAACATAGAACAGTCGTGGCCCGTGGCTCGCCAACCTGCAAACGCACTATGCGACGAGATGGACAAAGAATGATTTCTATGTCTGATGAATTTTGGATTATCACGGTGTTTAGGTGAACAAGGCTACTGTCCGGTGTTGACACCTCGTGAATTATGGCAGTTCTGTGTGGAATCATATTTCTGTTTTGGTTAGTGGATGAGGTGAGTATCTGATATTTATAGTCAGTAATTCAATCAATATGAAAGTTAAGAATTATTGCCCTCTTTTTGCTTCTGACTCGTTGGTCTCTCAAATATTAATTAAAGCCCTGGGGTTTATTGAATGTTAACATAACAATGTGCCTTGCTGCTGCAGAAATTGTAGGCTATTGAAAACTATTAAGGCGTATGAAAGTTAGGCAGTTATGTAAGGTTACATAAGTCAGTGGTATATCGAAGGCTATTCTGTAGTAATGTATTAAGATCTATTTTATGTTCTTGAAATGAAACATTCTTTTGAAAAATTCAGCATTCATAACAATCTTACTGGGCTCATATTTACATCAGCCTGGATCATATCATACCACAATATGAATTCGTTTGGCCTTGTCTTGCCGCTGATCATTTGGTTCCATCAAATAAGATACAACACACACCAGTGGTGGTTGGTGACGTTTAAAATGAGGAAGGATGATTTTTGTTTTATGAACATGTCCTATTACAGCATATTGGATGACTGTCATTCATATTCCATTCACCCAGCTCAATGTAACATCGATAGGTTTAGGCTACTACATGATATTCACATTTTCATGAGTTTGCTACAACCTAGCATATGAATGAAAGTTTACAATGTAGGTAATTCGGGTGGAGAGAATTTTGAGTAATCAAGGTGACAGACAGTACCACATTCAATGCCGCCTTGCACACTCTTGCGTGCATCTAGCTGATCTAGGGTGTAATCAATAGTCCAACATCTGCAAACAAGAGTTTTGAGTGGACAAATTCAGATATGGTTATACATGTTTCGTTCCGTTTGCTTCCGTTTAAGAAACGTTTTTCAACAGAAAAGGCACAATGAAAACACCCCTGATCATGCACAAATTCAATTAATTTTCATAGCAACCACGTACAAACAGCTTCTTGTATATATAATTCCATCTATCTAGGTGAAGAAACCTTTCCAAGCCAAACCTTCATATCATGACCACTATCCGCTACACACAGCCTACATCATTGTCACGTCATAGTCAACATAGCTACTAGAACAAACACTTTAGTAAACATCTACAATCATGCAGTACAGTGTAGTCAGCAGCAAGCACTTTAGCAGTTACACCGGTGGGCCCTGGTGGTAAAAAATGAATAAAACCAAAACGTACCTTAACTTGGAAGAGTTCCAGTGTTGGATACCCATAGCCAGCTAGTTAACATAGCTTCCGACCCTGTTTGAGCCGGGTGTTTGAGTAGGCTAAATTAGCTAGCTGCATTTGACGCTAGCTAAGTAAGTGAAAGTGAAAAAAATATATACTGTGAAATATAGTTAACTCTCTTTCTCTCTATTGCTTCTCCTTAATTTAGAAAATTATTTATTTATTCAAAACTGTTCAACTATTGTATTTCTCTCTCTTTGAGTCAACAACTCACCACATTTTATACACTGCAGTGCTATCTAGCTGTAGCTTATGCTTTCAGAACTAGATTAATTCTCTGATCCTTTGATTGGGTGGACAACATGTCAGCTCATGCTGCAAGAGCTCTGATAGGTTGGAGGACGCCCTCCGGAAGTTGTCATAATTACTGTGTAAGTGTATGGAAGGGTTTGAGAACCATGAGCCTCCTAGGTTTTGTATTGAAGTCAATGTACTCAGAGGAGGACAGAAGCTAGCTCTCCCCTGGCTACACCATTGTGCTAGCCTAAAGAGTGCTGCTGAGACTACTGTAGACCTTTATGGCAAAACAGTGTGTTTTAATCAATTATTTGGTGACATAAATATATTTAGTATAGTTTTATCTAAAAACGATGACCTTTTTTTAATGTTTCACAATTTTACTATTATGACATTTGCTGAGTCGGATGGTCTTCCCTTTCCTCCTCTGAGGAGCCTCCACTGACACACACACACACACACACACACACACACACACACACACACACACACACACACACACACACACACACACACACACACACACACACACACACACACACACACACGGCAGCTCTTCCTCTGCTAACCATTGTTAATTGTCACTGAGCTGAAGCAGTGACAAACAGCTCTTTGTGGTCCTTTCCGTGACCACAAAGGCAGGCTCCAGTCCTGCTCAGGGGCTGCCTTTGTGTCCCCCTGCCATGACTGTATTTGGAAGGGACACCCTGCTAGCTGCAATTGACCGTGGACACAAACATCCACCTGGCAGGCTGGTGTGGAAAAAAGGCTGGAGTGTTTCCCACAATTACTCCCATTAAACAAGGGCCAATGCTAGCTGGCTCGCCTCACAGGTCACACATGCCTTAAATGGTGATGGAAGGACATCAAACAAAGTGGACGTCTCATCATCATACAAGCCAGAGCCTCAGAAAAGAACACGGTGGAATAGCTTGTGATTATGCCCAGTGAGGGCAGTAATAGTGAGTCCACAGCCTGTTTTTCTCCAGTATCTCATTTAGAGGCTTGTTATACACAAAGCCCTGGGCCTGGTCTGACAGAGGCTGCATTGTATGTGTGCAGAGTGGGTTCTGGTCTCGTCTGGACTTTGCAGTCAGCGGTTCACAATCATCTTGAGTTGGCCTCTGAACATAGAGCATGAAATAGAAGTTTGGTTCATGAAATATGAACTTTGCTTAAGTAAGTGATATTTATAATACCAATGTTTATGACAAGACAACCAAGTCCTGTTTGGTGGTCACATTTGGCACATCACAGAGAAATTCAACAACAAGGAATTCACATTGTTGACATGTTTACATGCCCAACACAATGGCCATTCAACATGTTCTATCATTTCTTATCTGCCTTTCAAGATGATTTTATCATGATGCTTCATTTTCCCCTCTGAGATTGGTCTTTGATTTCCTACCAGCAACTATAAATCAATGACCAGTTGTCCTCTTCTCATATACAGTGCACAGCTTCCAAGAAGTACTGCTGGTATTTTGAAGGAGGCTACCCAATCTATTTCATGTAAGTATAGTGCACATACACATGGGTAACATAATTCATCTGGACACAGACAAAATTACATTGCAGCATACTGTATATTAATTGTTAATAGTAAGACATTCATATTTTATAAGACATATTCATTTGTTTTCAACCTTCTGCCATTCAGATTAAACTGTTTGTGAATTTAAAGAGGGCAGTCTATTGATTCCCTCTGGCTTGTTTGAAGGCGTTTGGTGTTTGGTGTTTGGTTAAAGAAACTGGTCCCTGGATGTGGATGAATACAGAGAAATAACCCAGGTTGGTAACGTTATTATGAGTCAATACCAGCCTTTGACTCACTCCACTATCATAGCAGACTCATTT
This sequence comes from Oncorhynchus kisutch, assembly GCF_002021735.2. Taxonomy (NCBI): domain Eukaryota; kingdom Metazoa; phylum Chordata; class Actinopteri; order Salmoniformes; family Salmonidae; genus Oncorhynchus; species Oncorhynchus kisutch. The sequence goes on from NC_034203.2 coordinate 23,330,302, forward strand.
TTGGCAGTCATTCAAAAAGCATGCCGTCGAAGCGACAAAGGGAAATAATGAATAAGCTGTAGCTTTTCCAAATCCAATCATCAAATCCCACACAGCATCTCGTCTCGAGGACCTGACCCTAGGCATCACAGTGATTAGGGTTTGGCTTCTAGGATGGATTCTTTTGGCATAGAATACCTACGTCACTGCCTACATTGATAAGGTGAAAAGAATCTGGGGACTCCCAACAAATCACCAGGCAGATATGCCAGAATGTCGGGATTCAAAACCAAAGTTTGCAGACAAAACCTTTGCAGTGGTTTTAGTCAAGGTAGTTGATGCAAACTAGCCACTTGCGAAATGCACTCATTAAAAATAAGCCTTGTGATCTCCATCTTGCTAGCTACTATTTAGTATTTTATTTAAGTGGATAGGTAGTGACGTAGGCTGTGACGTAGTTCCTCTATGCCTAAAAACTCCCAACAATGAAACCAGACCATAGTCACTGTGTTGCAGAGCGTCTGGTTTTTGAGACTACACAGCATCCACTGGGTTGAGAAATCACATTGGAGAAGCTCTTTGACTTCTATCTAAATCATTGAACTAATGGGCTAATAATTAGTCTTCAGACAGAGTCTTTGCAATTATAAAAACATGTTAGCCACTAGGCTGGCTGCAGAATTCTACCACTTGCTTTTTAGAAAGGCCTCATTTTCAATGTATGAGGAGCTTTTAAAAATGCAATACAGTGGTGGTGCATCAGTAGGAGTTATAAAAAATGTAAAGCCTAAGGATGGAGTTGGAGTTATGGTAGGAGAGAGAGGAGAGCATTACTGGGAGTTAGTATGCTGCAGTGACTGGGGGATTTGGATTGAATTGCCTCTGTAAAATAGTGCACACACAGATCTAATGAAATACAGTATATTGCAGGGTGACTGGAATTGAAATAGTGCACTGTTAAGAGAATGCTGGCTCAGCTCTATGCCCTCTCCTAGCGGTGTGCTGCTAATGACTTGTGTAATGGATGGCCTTAATGCTGAAAGCCGGAAATTCAGCTCTCACACTTATAGTACTGCTGGTTTTAAAATATAGTACAAAATACTGACAGAAGGAGAGGGAGTATTTCAAATGTTGTGGAGGATTTGTCATGGAAGTGGATTGCCGTCGATTTAGCCAGAGGATTTGGAAGTGTAGTGCAGATCAGTGGATGATGAACATTTCTCTGAAATCTGTAATGATGCCATAGATCATATCTCTTCTATGTTTAAAACTGAAACTGCTATCTGCCCTTGAAAAACATCAGATACCGCGGCTCTCTGCGCATTGCAGATCTGAAGCCTGGAACTGCCAAATCACGTCTCTGCCTCACACAATAAGCACTGCCTCATCGACATAGAAAAAACTATAAAAGTCATTTGTTAAAATGAATGCGTTTCTACTTACTTCAATGACTAAGTATGAGTCATTCTTACCTAAAGGTTCCTATATTTGACGTATAAAACATTTTGTGTGTGTGTGTGCGCGTGTGCGTGCGTGCCTGCATGTGTGTGTGTGTGTGTGTAGAGTAGTCAAGTCACAATGAGAGCATGTAGCAAAAAAAGGAAGGGAAGTGTTGCTAGGGTAAACAATAGTAGGTCTTTGTAGATAGGTGTTCTT